>NC_053490.1:441994703-442368453 GCF_905171775.1 Rana temporaria
GCATTTTTTGCTCTCTCTTTGCAATAAAATTATGCCAAATCATATCTTAATGAGTTGGAAAAGGATGTGAGCATCATCAATCTTGAACATCACCAAGAATTAAAATGAAACACACATGCTGCATTGAAATACAGCCATTTGCCAATAGTGTAAGAACAGCTCGTAAAATACACATTTAGTCAGATGCAAGCAATGAAGAGGTAATGAAATGTTCTATGTTTCTTCTGTACCTACCAATGATAACCATTATCTCACCCACAAACCATGTTACAGGACACACCAGCACCGAGTCCTCACCAAGGTTGAGCATGGAGTCATTTTACCTCAGAATCCTCTGAAGCTCCCTCTATAGATTTTTCCCATAAGAGGATCATCTTGTCCTTGCCTATCAACTTCCGGAACATTGACATGTCTATTTGGTGTTTTTTTTCTCTAATAATGGTTTGGTCTGGTTTGTTACATCACTGCATTGCTTTTCTATGATCCTCAGCTGTTTACAATTTGGTTAAAAATTGGCCTTTTAACTCTAAAATTTGAAATGTGCAATATGTTTTCCAAACTAAAGCAATTAAAAAAAAAATCAGAGTGATATCACTGCTTTGTGCTGCCTATTGAGGACTGCAATGGAGAAGAGGATAGAAATAGGGCAAGGTGGTACAAGCACCAAAGAGGAATGGCCAATTCAACTCTTCTTAAAATGTTAGTTGCCAGGCTGTTAGTGGGGTCTTTGAAGGTTTGGTTTGAGTGAAATGCTACTGTATATATGAGACCTTTCTTTCCTCTAGTTCTGAGAATACTAATTCAAGTACATCGAAACACAAAACTTTTTAACTCCAATATAACTCAGGCTGACTGGTATGATTTTGGAACTTTCAACAGTCTGGTATCTCCCACAATAAATAATAAACTGATCCAACTGTATATTATACACTAAACCTTCCACCTGCAATGCATTCAAGATGTCACTAAAATCAAGCTGACATCTAATATTTATTATGAAACTCTCCTCTCCAATATAAATTTTGGAATAAGGTCACAACCATTGTATCCAATGTATTGGCCTACACATTTCCTCCAGACCTGGATTAAGGGTTCTGGAAAAAACAAAATAGATCTACACTAAACCTCACCACATACGTTACAATCTTTGTACAATCAACTATATGTAGTGCACCGGCGTAACTAGAGCCTTCAGGTCACTGGTGCAAGAAACCATGAAGGGCCCCCTGACTCCTGGCGGAGGCCCTTCCCTTCGAGCCTGGTGGCAAAATGCCAGGGCCCAGTTGCAAGTGCAACCTTTGTGACCCTGGTAATCCCCCCACTGGTGTTAGTTGTTTTCTATTTATTTTTTTATTATTATTTTTAACCATTGTTTTAGGAGCTCCATTGTGGCACTTTGGTGAAATATCAGGGGTCTAAACAGACCTCTGATGTTACACCTTTGAGGCAGAGAAAGCTGCAAAGAACAAATGAACAGGAATAGCTCTGTACAGATCTTCCCATTCATTCACTAACTAAGGCATAATAAACACAGTTTACCATGCCTCAGTTATGAATGAACTGAGTCAGTGATCAGTATGGATCACTGACTATTCATTAAGACAAGGAAGGGGCCAGTAAATAACACATTTACGGGCCTCTTCCTAGCTATCCATCCTGTCAACATTTCCCACAGCATCCAGAGGGGGAGGGGAAGGGGGAAGCTGGCAGGGGGAGCGACGGGGTGGCTGCATACAGAGGAACCAATCTTTCCATGTTCCTCCTCTCCCTCCCACAGGCATTCAGTGGCTGCAGGAGTAAAATTTATGTAGCACAATCGCTTCTCCTATCCAGGTATACAGGGGCACAGACTCTCTGGAGCATGGGGCTGGGTCTCAATTGTGAACTCGGTAGGTATGCCCCTGGCACCTCTGCAAGAGCTGCTGATTTTATTCTCTCTCACTAACTCATTAAAACAGTCTAGGGGTAGCTTTTGTACTTTTATTGCTGAATAAAACAAGAGTAATTATGGGGGAGGCATGTGATACCCCAAAGGAACTGAAGTAACTGAGTAACTATGCTAGCAGGTAACTTCCTCAAAGTCACTACTGGCTAGGAGAAAGGCTTTGGACTTGCCTCTGTGTAGAACTGATAGCTGCATACAGTCTCTAGGGCAGGGGTCTCCAAACTGTGGCCCGAGGGCTGGATGTGGCACTTTGCTAGCCTTTATCTGGCCCTTGGGCACTATTCCTCCCACTGACACCAACAATGGGGCCCTATTTCTTCCACTGATACCAATGATGGGATGCTATTCCTCCTACTAAGAGGGACACTACTCCTCCTATTGACCACCAACCCTGAGGCCATATTTATTCTCACCGACGCCAGGCCCCGGACATTTCTACCCCTGGCTAGCCACAATCCGGCCCTCCTAAAGCCTGAAGGACAATAAACTGGCCCTTTGTTTGAAAAGTTTGGAGACCCCTGCTCTAGGGCACAGGACTTAGGTCAGTACTCACAGGCCTTAGGATCAGACCTTAGGATCACCAGCTACCACCTTCTGACATCCACTAAACACTTCTTAGTGAGGAAAATGCAGACTTACAATACCACTGGACATTTCTCCAGACTATACATGAAAAAAAAAAGATTTTAGGGAACATGCCCCTCAGCCTAGGCTAAGTCTGAGAACTTGATTATCTCCACACAGCATCTTAGTAGGCTGCTCTTTTGGGCCGAGCCCTTTAGACAGGGGTCTCCTCTGGCAGGGCTCACCCTTGATCCTACGACCTTTTGCTCTGGTGCTTCAGACTATTTACAGGCTCTCCAACTACCTTCTGGACACCCAGCGATTGGTGGGGTCCCATACATTTTCAAGATGCTCTCTCATTCTTCCTCCTACTGTATTTCTAGAATCTTTCAGAATGCAGGAGGAAGCAAGCAGAACAGCAAACTGTGTAACAATGAGCATGCTAGAGCAATCAACCCCTGCTCCACTGGTTATAGAGAAGCTAAACGAAATTTACCTAGAAACATGCAATAACTAGGAGGGTGCTACATTTATATTTATCAAAATTATGTAATTATGAGGACCTACCCAATCTATCGAATCATTCTGTATCTAATGAGGCAGGCCCTTGTACTACAAAGTTGGTAGATCTAAAGGAGATTGCAAAATCAAAATTGTAAACTTTCTGGTAAGCTTTAGTGTTTGGGTTATGTGTGACCTCATATGTTTTTCTAACTGTGGGGGGCGGGGCTGGACTTGTGACATCATTGATCGTGTTTCCCTATATTAGGGAACACACGATCAATGAAGCTGCCACTGTGAAGAACGGGGAAGATGTGTTTACACACAGCTCTCCTCGTTCTTCAGCTCTGGGGACCGATCGCGGGACTCCAGGGGCGATCGGGTCCGCGGGTCCCGTGGCCGCGGTCACGGAGCTTCGGATCGGGCCGGCTGGGCACTTAAAGAGGAACGTACAGGTATGTGCTTGTGCCCAGCCGTGCCATTCTGGCGGTCCTTAAGTGCTTGTGCCCAGCCGTGCTATTCTGGCGGTCCTTAAGTGGTTAAAGTGCTCCTCTCAAGAGCATTTTGTCCTGATGGAAGCAATGTGCTAGCTCTTTGTAAATTTTAAAATGACTTAATTTCCTTCCATACAAACTGAAATGTAAGAAGTCTCATCTGGAAGCAAGCTCTGTAAAGGCAGAGTGCAGGTGTTTTAGCTACAGATATATCCTCAGATGGTCTCACTGAAGGCAGATAGACAAAAAGATGGAGGACCAAGGCAGTGCATAAGGTGTTTCAAGGAATCATACTTGAGGAGAGGCCAAGGCAAAATAACAAGATAGTCAAACATCTGAAGCAAGGTGCTAGAACTGACACAAAGATGAGGTCTGGAACCAAGCAGAGGCCAAAGCAGGTGGTGGCTGAATGACAAAAGTGCCATGCAGGAATACAAGGTCAATAACAGAGGTCAATGTGGAAAAATGGAGTGCACCCACAGAACGATTTCCCACACTCTATAATAGACAGTGGTATTGATTTACTAAAACTAGGGAGTGCAAAATCGGGTGCAGGTCTGCATAGACACCAATCAGGTTCCAGTTTTTTTCATCAAAGCTTGATTGAACAAGCTGAAGTAAGAAGCTAAGTGGCTACCACGCACAGCTGCACCAAACTTTGCACTCTCCAGTTAGTAAATCAACAGTGTTACTTAGAAGCAACAGGCCTTTAAAAAAATACTCATTCAATAATGCACCATGTTCCCTCATGGACGTGTGTGTGAGCATCTGGAGATACTCTAAAAGCCTTCATGGCAACCATGGACAGTAGGAATGACTTACACAAAATGTGTTAAAATTAGACAATAGGGTTGCTTTACTAAAACTGGAGAGTGCAAAATCTGGTGCAACTGTGGATAGTAGCCAATCAGCTTCTATTTTAAGCTTCCAAAAACCTGGAAGCTCATTGATTTCTATGCAGAGCTGCACCAAATTTTGCACTCTCCAGTTTTAGTAAATCAACCTCACTAGATTTTGTACATTTTTAGGGTGACCCATTCTGCAGCAGATTTGAACAGTCACAGCAGAGGCTAAATCTGGCACATAACAGCAAAGAACAGCAGAATTGTAGAGTTGCATGAAATGAAGACTGACATTCTGGCCCAGCGATTCAATTTATGAGTAGAATTCTATTAGCCTTAAAAATTGGAAACAACGTGTAAGCACATACCATTTTCTGCCTGAGATGGTCTAAATGGCCTTTCTAACCTATATAACTAGCTTGTTATTTTAAATATTCTTTTGCCCAAATAATTGGGAAAATCATACAGCCACCAGTATTCGAAGGGCAACGTACATAGGCAACAAGCTCAACTTCCCACCATTGTATTACTTGAGAAAATATTATTTTGAGTAGGCAGTCATGGTCAAGTGACTTGCAAACAACATACTTGGTGCATAACAATATTGTGTCATCTTCTTTTCTAATATGCTCCCCCAAAAAAACAAAAGTAATGAGAACCACAGAGAAACCTGGATCTACTGCCTGAAGCCTCGTTACACACGACCGAGGAACTCGACGGGCGAAACACAACCATTTCCTCTTGAGTTCCTTGTTAGGCTGTTGAGGAACTCGACAAGGAAAGTTTCTCCATTCCCGTCGAGGAAAAAGAAGACATGCTCTCTTTTTGGCTTGACGGGATCCTTGACAGTTTCCTTGTCGAAAAATTGACACACAACCGTTTCCTCGGCAAAAAAAAATCCCAGCAAGTTTCTTGCTGGTTTTTGCCGAGAAACTCGGTCGTGTGTACGAGGCCTAAGAAATAATTACCATGTAGCGTGACCAGCTTAGAATGTTCTTTCTTTTGTCATTACATCAATAACTAGGTGAGTGAAATGAAAGTAAAAAAACAAACGGGAAATGTTTTTCAGTAGAACCTTCTTTATGAGTCCCAGAGAGCTTTCTTTTCTAAAGGTTAATGACCGACCTATCTAATCAGAATATTAGATTGATTTCCCTGGAGATCACAATGTATTTTAAAAGTTATTCCCAAAACATTAATCAAAGTATAGAAAAAAGTACATCTTATTATACATGAAACAAATCCACTTTGCAAGCACTATAATAGCTATACATTTTTCTTTTTAGCAAGCATGCTATAAATGTTCAGTCTATCAAAGTCAAAGCCATAGACACATCTAGGTCAAGTTAGTATCTATCTCCACATGAAGTATGTGTCTACCTGAATCTCTTGTCTAGACATGACATCATTTTAAGATATGCCTTATATTTTGTGGTACACAAAGTTTATAGTGCCCAGAAATTTTAATTGCCATCGTCAGTAAAATAGAAAGGCTTCTAAAGCAGCTGCTTTAGGTAATCGTTTGAGCCCGCTTGTGTCTGTCATGTGAAAAGGGTTGAACAAATGTAAAATTTAACTTAAAATAAATACTGTTTACTCATAACATACAGGATGATTGAGTAATGTAATGTTTGAAAATCGGTCTGTTCTCCAGATGAAGCTATCAACTAAGTTAATGCTATACAGAAAACACAAGTAAAGATTTATAATACTAGAGCAAAAAAAAAAAAAGTTTTGTTCATGTAGCCTGCCAGCAAACCAGCTGGCAAACCTGCATAACTCTTCAACGTTAGAGATGAGCAAGATTAGAAGTTTTCAATGTCATGCAATTTCAGCAAAGTATTTATTTATCTATTTTTGTTTATAGCGCAAAAAATAAAAAACGCAGAGGTGATCAAATAACACCAAAAGAAAGCTCTATTTGTGGGAAAAATAGGACGTCAATTTTGTTTGGGAGCCACGTCACACGACCGCAAATTTTCAGTTAAAGCGACGCAGTGCGGAATCGCAAAAAGGGGCCTGGTCCTTTAGCAACAAAATGGTCCAGGGCTGAAGTGGTTAAAGTGACACATGAGCACTCCCATTAAAATCTGTGTTGAACATTTACAAATTGGAGCTGAAGGGTGCTTTAAGAGTGATTTGTAAAAAGATGCTCTTTAACAAGCTGAAGCCTGTGTGAACCAGGCCTAAAAGGCTTCTGGGTTACATAAACTTCTTTTTAACTACCCCCAGCAAAGCCAGCTAGACCCGGAAGTAAGGGGAGAGAAGTCTGCAGACGTGGACGGTGCTGGTTCGAATAAGGGCTCAGGCAAGTATAGGGGGGGGGGGTGAGGCTGACACCTAAGCCTTTTTTTAACCCTAAAAAAAGAATGCATTAAGGTAGAAACATGTTTAGGCTTTATAACCACTTTAACTTACTGTCCTGGAAACACAGCGAGGAAGTACAAGGAAATCTCGCCAAGTTGAGAGTTGTCACTGGAACAGCTCTCCATTGGTAAATGCCCCCTCTACTCCTGTTACAACTGTAAAATATTGAACTGTACTTGGCTGTCTTCAGGTAATAATAGTTCTGTTCCTCACAAAGGGAATAGTATTTATCCTCTCTGTTCACATTTGAAATAATTGTGTGCTTTTTTCTGAATATATTTTACTAGTTTTATTACCATACATAATACAGTACATATTAATTTTCACATCATCTAAAAACCTTTATTGTGCCAGGTCTTCTTTCTTATTAAAGTACACCTTTTGGCTTTAAACTACACCATTTTATGAAAAGAAGATGCACAGCCAAGGTTAGTAATTATTAGGTGTGTCAATACCTCACAGTTATGGTTTTAAATATCTTCCGCTCTTTTTGCTCAGTGCTTTTATGTGAAGTAATTCGTAGATACAAAGGTCAACATGCTTGATTGTGGGTGACGGGGTAAGATGAGTGCAAGGGTGTAACACTGACTCAATCGGTTTGTGAGTCCTTAGAGGACCTGTTTTATCTGTACTTTATCATGTTTCCTCATTCGCATGATGCTTTGCTCTGCTCTATTTCATCTCTGCTTCTAAGTTACATCGATATGAACAAAGCATTTACAAAATAACGTCTACATCAGATAAATCTCTAACTCTAAATCCAGTTAACAAAACACCTATACAGACTTATTTCACTTCATTATCTAATGGTCTATATAAGACTGCCAACTCATCACTTTTATTGCTAATGTACAAAAGTGAAAATGTTTCTTTGGGTAACTTACCTTACCTTAACCTACCTTAATTGCCTTTAAAGTATATGTAAACCCAATTGCTAAAATTTCATATAAGCTTTAATGCCGATGTTGATGTAACTTCAAAAGTCATTAACAACATTTTGCAGTCCTCAGCTTTTATACAAATAATACCTTGTTATCCTGCCATGAAGGTCCTTGTTTAGGCACATCCTGTGATAGAGTGACAGCCCCATTCCCTGCCACTTAATTGTTCTCCTGCACCTTGCCAGATTGGCTTCCAAGACCACAAATAGAAGTTTTAACACATGTACAGGTATGATCCACTGTTGTCAACATCAGGAAACCCATCCTGAGAAATACCATGCAGCAATCACTAGTATTTAGAGTGGCCATAAACCTCTGGAATGAAAAATTAACAAAGCATATAAAAAATATGAAAATGCTGCAGTGAGCTAGGCTGTGACATGAAATCATACTAGATAACATTTTGGGATGTTCACTTAGACCCCTTTCACACTGAGCCGCCCATAGCGTTGGCGGTAAAATGCCGCTATTTTTACTGCCAACGCTATGGGCGGATTTGCGGCGCATTTTGGCCACTAGCGGAGCGGATTTAACCCCCGATATCAGCCAAGAAAGGGTTAAAACCACCTGCAATGCGCTGCTGGAGCAGCGCATTGCGAGCGGTACAGCCGCTCAAAAGATGCGGTTAGCAGGACTTTTTTTACCGTCCTGCTAGTGCTTTCACACTGCAGACAATAGAGCAGCACTTTTAGGGTACATTGCAGGTGCTATTTTTAACGCGATAGCGCCTGCAATACGCCCACAGTGTGAAAGGGGTCTCATTTATTTAAAGCATATCTGCAACCAAGATTTGTTTTTATTTTGGATATAGTAGGGAATGGCCATGTGTACTCCCTTGAGGAGATTTCTCTTCTCCTGCTGTCTTGTACACAACACAAAGTAAAAGGAAATACCCTCCTAGACAGTTTTCACTGAAAGAAGTGTCTTCATTGGAAGATTTCCCCAATATTAATGTTCTAGTGACTACTTAAAATTCCAGATTTCCATAACTTGCAGTGCCAGGGATAGTAGTCACTAGGACGATAAAAAAAAGGTAAATCTCCCAAACAGACACACATACAACAATAAAAACTTGATGGTTCTAGTTTCTCGCCACTTTATCTAAAACAAAGGTTTGCATTTACTGTCAGTTTTTTATTACTGCCTCTTTCCCAGGAGGATTTGCTCTCTCTTTTTATTCTAATGACTAATGTAACTGGCAATTAAGTGATAAGAATTTGAAAATATTACAGTTATTATCAGAACATTATTATTATTATTATTATTATTATTATACAGGATTTATATAGCGCCAACAGTTTGCGCAGCGCTTTATGAGGTGAGAGGAAATCTTTTAATGGGGATGCCTGTTTCAATGACAGTCCAAGAGGGCATTTCCCCCAAATTTGAAAAGGTTTCCTGTCCCATCTTTTTGTGTCCCTAGGACAAGAAGGGCACACAAATACTGAATTTGCTGGCGTATAAGACTACCTTTTACACTTAAAAAAAATGGCCAAAAAGCAGGGGTCGTCTTATATGCCGGGTCAGCTGCTCGGATGCCTGCTGAATGTGCGGTAATACTGTATGTAGCTTTGGCTACATACAGTATATACTGCTTAGCCAATCCCGGTGAGGGATATATTCAAATGAATACAGAGCCTGCTCGAATTGGAGTAACAACCTCTGCCAATCCGAGCAGGGATTGGCTTTGAGAGTCAGAGAGGCGTGGGCTGATGATGTTACAGCCTCTGCCAACCAAGCAGGCTTTGTATTCATTAATAGAATACATTGCTCGCTGTGATTGGCTCCAGCTCCAGCAAGAATGAAGAAGAATATGGCTCCAGAAGGAAGAAATATGAAGCGTCAGAAGCCTCGGAAGGGGGGTCGTCTTATACGGTGAGTACCAGCAAAAAATCTTAAAAAAATGTAAAATGAGGGGGTCCTTTTATTCGCCTGGTCGCCTTATACACCAGCAAATACGGTACATTTAAAAAAGCTGACTGAAATTTAAACATTTCCCTCTTTAAACTAAAACCAGACAAAGTTTTAGATTAAAATACACTTTAAATTGACCTTAATAGCACTGAATTGAAATAAATGAAAATAAAATATAATATTGTCAGGATGACCAATCACATTTTTTCAAGAGACCAAGTTTTATAGACACTCTGCCAAAAACTGTATTAGATTGTTTCAAAAAGTTTCCAAGGGTAGAAATACAATATTAGTCCCATCAGCCAACATTCACCATGGTTCAGCTTTACAGTGTCCTAAAAATAGCTGTGGTCTTACTCTTTGTTGGTTACCAAGAAATCTAAAAACAGAAAAAGAATCCTTCAATAAACGTATGGTTAAAGCAATTGTCACCAGCACACCACAGGTCTTTAAAATAGCATCCAAACTGTTATTTAAATTATCACATCACAGCATAGAATTGTGGCTTTTTCGAGGCTGCAAAGGACCCCTGCACCAGCCATTCGTCCTGTGTACTGTGCAGGCCTGAATCGTCACAATTTTATGCTGTGATGTAATCGCTTGAATAAACTTTTGGATGGTATTTTTAAGATTGACGATGTGCTGGCAATATATTCCCTAGCCTTGTATTGATACCAGTTCCCAGCCAGTGGTTGCTACAGCACACACTTATTACATACACATTTCCAGGGTGCAATGGGAATATTTTACTGGACATCTACTGAATGTTTGCTACAAGAAAACAATGATTTTTTTCTTCATTATCCTCTTATCCTTGAAATAAAACATACATTGAGCACAATAAAATAAAAAATAGTCTTGTTGCTGTCTTTGCAATCATAAGGTTTTAAAAACTCTATACCTTTGGCCAGACAAGGCCCCTGCTCTTTTGTACATTTCACTGATTTCATTAATCAGTAAATACTTTAAATTAGAGAAGACACTCTGACTAGTTATGTCATGCAGCAAATTCCTTTTGTGTATGATGGAAAGCCAAAGAGGCCTTGGAGAAAGTGCATCATACAAGTTATATGTCACTAAGCACAGTCAGATTCAGATAAATTAGTGCAATGTAAAGTTGATGCACAACAATATTCCTTTTCCCAACACAAGAACACTTTTTTTACGACAGAGCCTGAGACATATGCATGAGTATGGGGTAGAAGCTTAGCAGTATAAAGACAGGTGTAGGAGGTAGCTCCCTTGCCTGCATTCATACTGCCTTTCTCTGCAAAAAAACAACCACTTTTTCTTTTGCAATGCTACAGGCAGTGACCTGCACAGCTGATACTATAGCAAATGTAAGGCCCCGTACACACGTCCGAGGAACTCGACGGGCAAAACTCATCGTTTTGCTTGTCGAGTTCTGTGTGAAGCTGCCGAGGATCTCGGCGAGCCAACTTTCCTCATTGAACAACGAGGAAATAGAGAACATGTTCTCCATTTGGCTCGACGTCGGCTTCCTCGGCCAAAAGTGTACACAAGCCAGGTTTCTCGGAAGAATTCAGCTCCGATCGAGTTTCTGGCTGAATCCTGTCGAGAAACTCGGTCGTGTGTACGGGGCCTCAGTGTTCTTTAATCACCTGCCCTACTTATCATGCATGGTCTGATGAACATTTTACAGACTGCTCCCTTTCTGGTATAGAAATCTCCTTCTATGTTACAATTTCACATAAAGCCCATACATTAACAAAAAGTTGGCACCCAGTACAAATGTACATAAGTACCACTAAAAGTTGCCTTTTTTGCAAGCTTTGCTGTAGTTATATTTGCCATACAGATTGAAACACCCGATAGAACAAATGTGTGCTTAGATTTCACCCTCCTTTACTAGCTCTGTTGCCCTGAGACATTGACTGTACATAAAAAACGGCAACCTAAAGTGTATAGTGAAAATATCAACATATTTTCTATGTATATGCAGCTTCCGGTGAAAGTGAAAGCTTATAGCATTAAATTACAATGGAATGACTCCATAAATTATACTATGGAGTATAATAAGAAACCAGTATAGCTCCTTCATAAATTACATTTTTTCATTTTTATGTATATTATTATTATTATTATACAGGATTTTTATAGCATTAGCAGTTTCAACATGAGGGCAGACAGTACAGTGACAGCCCACAATTCAATACAGGAAAGAGCTGATGGAGAAAATAAAAGTACAGTTGTCAGATATAATAGGCATCTTTAAAGAGAAGGATTTCCAGGGAATTCCTTGTGCCTCGTACACACAACCGGGTTTTCCGATGGGAAAACTGCGAGGAGATCTTTTGTCTGGGAATCCTGGCCGTGTGTATGCTCCCTCGCAGTTTTTCCGACGGGAAAACTGCGAAAATCCGTCGGCAAAAAAAAGAGAACCAGCTTTTTTTTTCACGTCGGGATTCCCGAGCGTGTGTACGAGGCATAAGAGTCAACAGGGTTGAAGACAGATTTAGGCTCTGGAGAAGTCCTGGAGACAAGCATAGGAGGAGGTAACAAGGGAGCTAGAAAGCAGGGAGAAGCAAATAAAACAATTTGGTTGGTATTTTGAGACTAGATTATTGACGTAGCTGGGGGCAGAGTTGTGAATGGATTTGTACGTCATTGTTAGTACTTTGGATTTGAACAGGATTTAAGGAGAGAGAGGCTTAAAGGAGAGTTCAGAGCCTAGGATCATGCATTTTACCCTGGCATGTGATGACAGACTGATATTTGTGCCATCGATCTCAACAGAGAAGTAAGGAAAAGGAGGAAACATTATGAGCTCGGTTTTGGATAGATTGTGTTTGAGGAAGTGGTGGGACGTCCAAACTAGTATGTCTGTCAGTAAGTTAGTGATGCGTGAGGAGACTGATACAGTGAGCTAAGGGGTATAAAGATTTGGGTGTTGTCAGCAAAGAAATGATACAGCTGAACAGTGAAGAAGGTTTAGACCAAGAATAAGAGAGGTCCAAGGACAGAACCTTACAGGACCCTGATGGAAAAAGAAGGGAGGAGGAGGTAGAATTGTAAATGACACTGAAGGTGCAGTGGGATAGCTAAGATGAGAACCAAGAATACAGTCACGGAGATCAAATGAAAGGAGTTTTTTGAGGAGGAGGGGGTGGTCAACCGTGTCAAAAGCAGCAGAAATGTTCAAGAGTAAGAGTACAGAATAGTGACCATTGGTTTTAGCTTGCAGGGCACCCATGAAAAAAGGATGAGGGGAGAGGTACACAGAATTTTAGGAGACACAGGTGCAGTGGGATAGGCAAGATGTGAATCAACAAATAGTAAAGTCAAAGAGACCAAAATAATGTTTTTTTTGAGGAGGAGGAGGAGCAGGTGGTCAGCTATTCAAAGGCAGCAGAGAGGTCCAAAAGTAATAGTACAGAATAGTGACAATTGGTTTTAGCTGCTAGTAAATTTTTATTTCTTTTTTACCTTTTTGAATAACAATATATAAGCCTAAAAGTGAATTATTTCTTGAGCAATGAGGGAAAAAAGTGAAAGTATTATTGTGGCATAGATGGATGTATTTCTTAAGCTTAAACAGCATTATGTGCCTGTCAATTAAAATCTTATAGGAAGCAACACATCAGATGTAATGAACTCAACATCATGTTGTAGTTGTAATTGGCACATACGGTAATTGCAGCTATTGGACAAGTGGGAGGTGCTTATCCCCTACTGGCACTTGATAAATCCCAACCAAAATAATTCTCAATCCTCTCCAATGGTTTGTCCAAAAATAGCACCTTCCTCCAATAATTACTATAATCACAATAACTTTGGAGTATTCTCATTAAAAATAAAAATAAAGACATTTGGTAATCTATCACCTCATAAATTAGCAAGTGGAAGACATTTCTCCAACTTTATGGATTTTTGCCACCAACATCAAGATCATAACTGAAACGTGGCCAACAAACTGTTTCAAGTATAATTACATGAAATATGAGCATTTAATATCTAAACCACTTTGAGCTAGAACCAGTTGCCCGGGTGATTCTCTTGGCTGCTACTAAGAAAATAAACCAGAGATGTGTTACCGAAAATAGGATGTCATTATAAAACACTGATGTCACATTCTGAGGCCAAAAATTCTAATTTGTTGCTATTCACAGATAGCCATACTTTGGCAGATGGCAAAAAAGTTTCACTATCTGCCAATTAGTGTTAAAGATAATTAACAGTTAGGCCCCTTTCACACTAGGGCGGTGGGTGCATTGTATTTTTAGCGGTATGGGCAGAAGTGGTGGAGGACCGCTCCAAAGATGCTGCTAGCAGGACTTTTTTTACCATCCTGCTAGCGCACCGATCCAGTGTGAAAGCCCTCTGGGCTTTCACACTGGAGAGACAGCAGAGGCTCTTTCAGGGCACTTTGCAGGTGCTATTTTTAGCATTATAGCGCCTGCAAAGCGCCTCAGTGTGAAAGGGGTCTTAGTGTCACAGTTATCGCCTTATTATTTGCCACGGGCCAGCCTGATACAGATCCCACCCTTGATTTCAGAATGCAGAATGGGCCTTACTTGTCAAGGGTTTCTAAAATTCTGTTTGAAGTTCATTGCACCTGAACTTAGCAATGAACCCTGCTGAAGTCTATGGGAGATGTTTTCTTTAAGTAAGTTCTGGCCATTTATAGGGCTAATAAGCAAATTGCTGTCAAAAGACAAAAAAATCTGTGCAGTGCCATGGGGAACATTTACCAAAAAAATAAAAAACATACAGTGGGGAGAGGGTCTTGTCATACAGTTTCAAGGGCAACATTAAAAACACACAAATCCTAAAAAGACATGATAGGAGATGCTTTAAAGCTGCATGTGGTATTATGGCACACTATGATTTTCATTGACAATCTCTGGCAGTACGGTGATAGTGCATATTTGACTGTGAAATTGTTTTTTTACATTTGCAATCAGCTTGGCTTACATAAATTTCCAAACACACCCCCATTCAACCTGTGTGGCCAGCAAAGGGAGGGCGGTGAGCATGCAGACCAGCCCTTGAAAAGCACCCTGTCCTAGTATTGGGGGAATAAGGACCTCTTCCCCACCCTCAGTGTCCCAAAAAGGAGGTGGGGGTAATATGGGGGGCCTTGAAGTGGAATCTGGAAGCCCCCCTATTTCATCAATGACACCATCTGGGATTTCTGGCAATCTATTTACATTAGAACAGTGAGAGATTGTCATGTAGCAATGGGAGTGTGTGCTATAAACATTGGCAGGTGTTATAGCAATGTGATTTACAAGGAATACATTACTGGATGCCATGATTTATGTGAAGTACATCACTAGACATTGTGATTGACCTAAATTTTGATGTTTTACTGCAAGAATTAAGTTACTGTAGAGGATATACAGTTCAACACAAAATTGGCCAGCCGTTCACTACAAGAACTAAGAGACTGCAGATGACACAGCAGTGTAAATCTATCCAGAAGAAGGATAATTTTAAATAGAAACGTTCGGCATACATTTACAAGAGACAAAGGGGTTGATTTACTAAAGATGACTGTTCACTTTGCAGGGGATTTTCTGTGGTGAAATTTCACTTGACCAGAAAGTAATAGGAATTCCCACATTTTAACTGGTCAAATAGACAGGAGGTTGGGGGGGAACCTTTTAATAAGTAAACCTATTTTGGTGACAACTAAAAGGGCATATCCCCTAACATTGCAGATGTCTCCTCTTACTGCTGGAACTGTGTGACAGGAACACAAGGGTACACGAGACAAAAAAAGGTCCTATGCACCTACGCATTTCACTTTGCCCCTGGAGCTTAATCATGGGTTTCCCCATGATTAAGCTCTGGGGGCAGAGTGAAAAACATTGGGGGCGTGGCTTGGCTGGAGCCCAGGCTGAGGCTGTCTTTTCACATAGCCACAGGGTCTTGCAGTGATGTGCGGCGCATAGGAAATTGTTTGTCTGGTGTATCATTGAAGCTGAGATGAGCTCTGCCCTTGCCAGCACTTGCAGTGGTGTACTACAGAAGAGGACCTGGCTGCAGCCTTGAGCGGCACCCCCCATTTGTTTTCTGGTCACAAGAAGACAAGGATAATCTCTCTGAATGGGGGGGGGGGGGGCAGAAAAAAAAACAATCATTAAGTGTTTTAACCATTCCCATCTCTATCCAAAGGTTAAAAAAAAGGTCTTGGCTTTACATACACTTTACATTTAGTAAAATATTAGCTATTTTGGACCTGCTTGGTGATAGAGATACAGTTATCCTTTAATGAGGTCTAAGTATGATTTAATAAAAGGAATACAAGGGATTACCTCCAGTTTTATTCAATACAAACTAGAGGTAATTGTTTTTTAATTTGGTGTATTTTACAAAGTGATGCTATTCAGGACTACCTGAATCTGCCACACCTGTTGGTAAACTTACTGAAATGGCTAGCAAGGATTTTTAAATCTGGTGCAGGCCATTTTAAAGGGCTATAGTACCAGAAATGTGTCAGGAGGGATTTATTGAATTCCCTTGATTGTCTGCTGTCAAGAGCTATACCGCCTTATTCAGTGAAGAGTTGTATCCTGAAAGGCTAATTCTTATGTGAAGTATCCTTAACAAGCACACAGAAGTGTAACTTTAGGCATTTCAAATCGCATAAATCATATGTAAAGGGCAAGCTTTTTTGTTTAATATGGGTAGAGTAAAAAAGGCATAAAACCCCTGTTAGTTAATATTTTTTTTCCAATTGTGGGGAATTTTCTGCAATTCCTGCCCCAGCTTCATTTAAATGAATCACGCCCCCTACCCGCCCAATTTGAAATATGCGCCGAGAAATACACTACGCCGCCGTAACCTACAGCGCAAAATCTTCCTGGATTCGACTTAGAGCCAGGTAAGATACGGCGGCGTAGCGTATCTCTGATATGCTGCGCCTGGGCAATTCTATGTGAATCTGGCCCTTAAGTTTTAAAACTAATCTCAAAATCAACTGCTGTTAGTAATAATTATTTCTGCTGCACTTGATTAAAGACCGTATCCTAAACATATGTGGTTATTTATTTTTATTTTTTTCTTATGAAAAGGCAAATTAAGTTTAAAGGGGAGAAGAAAATTATTAAAAATTCTTACAGATGTTAACATTTTCTAAAAACAATTCATCAATCACTAAGCAAGCACTAGCAGAATTGCAATGTTTTTTTACAATTCTCCATTTTCTAGCTATACCACACTATGAATATACTCTTTATTCAGGATAGTGAATACTAGTATAAATAATGAATAAAATCAATGTCTTAGGAGATAATAAATTGTTAGTTATTATTAATTTATTGTTATTAATGCCTATGCTTACTAAGTATCAGAACAATATAATTCAATAATTGCAATCATTATTAAATAAAACAAATCTATTAAAAAAATGTAATATGCCACCTATTTTTAAGTGGGACTCAGCATGATATATTACATTCTGACGCAATAACCTGCAATAAAGCAGAAAAATGTACATTCTATTAAGCCCCGTACACACGACCAGTTTCCTCGGCAGAATTCAGCTTCCGACCGAGTTTCTGGCTGAATTCTGCCGAGAAACCCGGCCGTGTGTACAATTTCACCGAGGAAGCCGACGAGGAGCTCGACGAGGAAATAGAGAACATGTTCTCTATTTCCTCGTTGTTCTATGGGAGCTCTCGTCCCGCCGAGCTCCTCGGCGGCTTCAGGGCTGAACTGGCCGAGGAACTCGATGTGTTTGGCACGTCGAGTTCCTCGGCCGTGTGTACGGGGCCTTACAGTTTAAAAGCTGAATTTCACACTGATACAGTATAAAAACACAAATGAATACAGTTATGCGTTCAGTAACAAAATCATATTTATTTTTAATGCAACTGTCATAAGTACCTGACTTGATATCAGCTTCTTGTATTTTCCTGCATACTAGAACTGAGACAGAGAGAGAGCGACAGCACTATGGTCCAATTTGTTGTACTGAACGTGTTAACTAGGAACATACTGAAAGGACTGATTCACACCACAATCTCTGCATTCCAGATGCGTTTCTGCATTTGCGTTTTTGATGCGTTCTGATGCATGTTTGGTGTGTTTTTTTCAAGATGCATTTAATGCAGAAACAATGTAGCTAATTTTGTTGTCTGCGCAGGAACTGGCTGCACTGGTTTGAACTAGGGCCATTGGAATACATGAAAAACACTGTGCATCAATCTGTTGCAGATTAAAAATGCACTGGAGTTCATCTCATGTGAACCAACCCTTATTAGGCCCCTCTCACACCAAGGCGGTGGGGGCGTCAGCGCTATTTTTAGCGGAGATTTACCTTCAAATTCTCGTCGCTATTTGGCCGCTAGCAGGGCACTTTTAACCCCCGCTAGCGGGCGAAAAATTTGCAGCGGTGCCCATTTATTTCAATGGGCAGGAGCGGTGGAGGAGCGATATACACACCGCTCCTTCACCGCTCCAAAGATTCGGGTAGCAGGACTTTTTTTAGCTTCCTGCCAGCGCACTGCTCCAGTGTGAAAGCCCTTGGGCTCTCACACTGGAATGTGATGAGCGGCTCTTACAGGTCGCTTTGCAGACGCTATTTTTAGCGTTATAGCACCTGCAAAGCGCCTCATTGTGAAAGGGGTCTTAAGCAGGAGATAATAGAATTATAAACTCATAATTTTACTAGTTTCTCCTTCACAGTCTGGGGGCAAGGAGGCAACCTATTCAGGGCTCAAGTCCTGCGGGAACGTGTGGGAACGGAGTCCCTGCACTTTTTTCACAGCAGGAACGCAGTTCCCTTTGCAGGACTAGAGCCAATCCTTCACTAAGCGGCGATGCCCAGCTCGAGTCACTGTCAGGGACAGGCGAACCTTAGTAATCCCTTATGTTACTGGCCGCTTCCTATATATGGATTCCGTCACTTCCTCTATGCCGCAATGTCTCCTGGGAGCTTTTGTCATTGTTCCCAGAAGACATTGCGGAGGTCTGACGCGAGTTATCGCAGGATTTAGAAAGAACTTGCTTATAGTTCTTCCTTCCTTCCATATAGTTCTTCCTAAATCCTGCGATAACTTGCGTAAAGGATTACTAAGGTACAGTGAATCGGTTTAGTAATTATGCATATGAGCGTATTATTTTTTTATTTTTTTTGGGGGGGTGGATCTTGGGTGGGAGTTCCCATACTTTTTTCCCCAGGACTTGACCCCTGAACCTATTGCAACGAAAAACTGGAGTACAACAAAATTTAGTTTACCAATGTGTCTCTGCTGTCTAATTAATGAACCTGGTTAAAGAAAATGCAAAAAAAAAATTGACAATTTTCTAAACTGCAACTTCAGTAATTATTCAGTAATCATGACACCTGTAGTCAGTAATGGAAGGAAAAACTTAGCATGGTTGGCATAGATTTACCTCTGCCGCATTGCTTAAAGGCCCATAAAAATAAAGTTCAGATTAAAAGGTTTTTTTCAGCTAATGGTAACGCGAGTCTAAACATCAAAGATGTTTTCAACAAAATGTTATCCCAGGTATCAATGATCTGCAGCACTGGGTCTGAAGTCTCAATAATGTGTACAGCATTTAGCAATATGCATAGGAGGACCAGTGGCTCTGTGGAACTCCACCTGGTGGCTGTTCTAGAAACAGCACCCAGCTTACTGCACAGAATTTATCTCTGTCTTCATTCTTATCACTGAAGTCTGTAGCTTTGATTACTAGTGAGACCGATTGCCAAAAAGAGGCAGATAATGAAATGTATAACTGATACCTGCCTTTTATTTCAACGGGTAACCAAATCATCAGTGAATGTCAAATTCCAGAGCTAGCAAAGATTGTTGGCTATATCTGACATGTAGTTATATCTTCAGAATTCAGAATTCAGATTTATTTTATTGGATAATTAATAATTGGAGCATTATTACAGTAGCGCACTAGACTAATTGCATTGCATTGCCATTCATTTTCAATGGCACCCCAACACACATGTGTTTTAATTTTCCAGCATACAGAAACTGTGCGCTGAATTGAAAAATAAATTAAAGCTATTTTACCACAGCAAATGTTAACACAGGGTATGGAGTCTCTGACCTCATGATGTATGACAGGGTGGGTACAACATACCGTACACACCCTCTGTCTATAACTCAGGCTCCCTCTGAGGCTGCTATGAGTAGTATAATTACATAAAAAGAGGCACAATAAATTGGAAATAAAAAAAGGAAATAAAATTTGATTTCTATGGTGACTAGCAAAGAAACTCGTTTAATGACTTACCTGTTTAATGACCACCCGGACTTATGACCAGGTCTCCCTACCTTAACCACCTAGCATTGAACAGTACAGTACAGTACATAATTTGTTGATGTGTTCTGTACTTATGCAAATTAAAACATTAATAAGCTGGAGTTTTGTGTTTAGGCCTTTTTTTCACAATACAATACAGTACAGTAGTCAAGAATGCTTAAAATATTGATTACTTGTGGCTCCTTGTTTAATGACTAATTAGTTTAACAACCTGGTCGTTGGAATGGAACCTGGTCGTTAAGTGAGGAGAGACTGTATAGCTAAACAAGAAATTCCCATCCCTTGAAACACTTTATTGTAAAGTATGTTGCATGTGATGCTCAAATCTTTATTAAATTAGCTGAAAGTACAGAGGGATGAAATGCGGGACTATGATTTGCACATGCAATTTTTAAGGAGATTGATTGCTCTAATCATTGCTGCTGGGGGTGAAGTCAAGATTGGTCAGAGACGTATTACCTAACTTTTAAAAAGTGAATTACTTTTATGATGGACCTTTGTAGAATATATTTTTAAATCTTTCTAGTATGATAATTGGTCAAGCTGTTATAATGCTTTTGGTGACTAAAAAGCCCCTTTAAACTGCATGAAAGTGTTTTTTAAATATATAATTGAATACACACAAAATACCTTATTAATAGGTAATTTGCTCCTATAAGTTTTCTAATGAATGATCAGCTAGTAGGGGTAAATCATGTTAAACTGGCCTTGTAACAGGTTCTGTAGTAGTAAGGGGTTAGTTCACCTTTCAAATAAACATGATATGGGCCCAAGTACTATATATTCTAATTTGTTATGCTATTGAGTTAAAATTGTCTTCATTCCCATAGCCTACAGTACCTGTTGGCCAACTTCAGCTTTCACAATGTCCAGCCATAAAAGTTGCCACCAAGAACTGCCACTGCCCTAGAATTAAACAAGGATGGGCTGAACGCTGAGGCTCCCAGTATGCATTGAGCACCCTTTCCTCTTCCCTAGTGAGTGGGCACTATGCTCCCTCTCCCGAAGTTACAGCAGTGCTGAGGTCACAGGAGGAGGATTCACTAAACATAACGAGTGGGATGCACACTTCATATTGTCTTGTGCAAAATTGGAGGATGTGACAGACCCATCCAGATCAGGGGCTTTTGGAGGGGACTGCGGGGTGGCCTCTGGCCTATGGACTATGAACCCTGGCTTTTAAGGGAACACTACTCTTTGGGAGATGTATGCCTGGGGGACCCTTGGAGTTGTCTTGTTTCTAAATCAAGTCAATGTCTCCCCAAAACACACAGACTCTGGGAATATAGACCCAGGATCCATATTTTGGGCCTAGATACCCATTACCAGCAATGACTAGTTCAGACTGTAAAACTCAGAGCAGATGTTAATATAATCAGCCTAAGCCACCTGGTGCTGGGGGTCTCTTGCTATAGTCTGTTTATTAAGGTATCATGTGTTTTTATTCTAAGTATGTCTCTCCTGTTGTTAATTGGGTCTGTTAATTGGGTCACCTGTTGTTTCTGTCTGTCTGCTGATCGATGTGTTTATACTTGTAATAATCTGTATTGTCCAGTACTTTGTATTCAGGATTGTAGGTGCCAAACGGTCTGGTCATCTAGGCTGGGTTTAAGTGGCTAGTTTGGTAATTAGTTCATGTTATGTAAATCACTGTTAGCTATTAGTGTCTAGAGGTGCAGTAGCATACTGTTTATGTTGGCTTTCCCTTAGTTATGTTAATTATATTTATGTATACAATTTCCTTTGCATACGATAATGTGATCAGGCTCACCTGATCTGGTGTGGTATATAAATTCTGTGTGAATTAAAAAAAAAACAGTTCCAGTTCCAGTTCCAGTTTGCACGTACAAGCTATTGTCAGCTAGTCTTGTATGCTCAGCTATAATATCTGGTTCCTACTGTATGACTAGACTGGAGGAAGCTGTATACTGACTGAAGCACCCAAGCTGGGTGCAGGACGGTACTGTCACAAAGGAAGTGTTGTTTGATCCCCAAGCAGTGACCTACAGTCCCTGATCATGTGGCCAAAGCTGGAAATATAGCTCTGTGGGCACATTTTTTGAAAACAGACATATTGGGGGAGAGTTAATAAAACTGGTGCAGACAAAATCTGGTGAAGCTCTGCTTACTAACCAGTGAGCTTCTAGGTCTCATTGTCAATGCTTAATTGAACAAGCTGAAGTTAGAAGCTGATTGGCTACCATACACAGCTGCACCGGATTATGTGTGCACCAGTTTTAGAAAATCTCCCCCATTATATGTGAATGGAGCACACATTTTCAAGAAAGATTATTTTGTATATGTTAATTGAGATATATAGTAGGTTAAATTGCTCCAGAGATACATTTTTATGTCCCAAAGATGAACTCAGTCTTTAAAAAAGTTTTACTAGCCTTGGTTGGGTACCTCAGGCTTGGGTCCTTTGTCTCTAGTAATGGAGAAATTGCTAGAATAGTTTAGATCATTTCTATGTAGTCCTACAGATGTAGTATTCTCTGGTGACAGTGGACATGCTTTCTGAGAATGACAGATTCTGTATCGTGGGAGGTAGTGTTGAGGGATCAGCCTTCACTCATGAGGGTTGCATATCACTTTTTAGTCTATACTGTTACATACTCCATATTATCTACTATGGTGTATGGTTCTAACTACTCTGATATAGTGGCCTGTTTAAAGCTTGCACGGCACACCAACTTTTTCTCTGTTTTACAAGTATGGACAATTTGTTGGGTTCCAGGCCTCCATTGTTTTGAGGCCTCGGGGCTGGGGAGGGGGTGGGAGGGTTAAAGGAATAACTCTGCTACTTGCATGTAGCTTTTTTGCGGGTTGTTTGATTTCTTTTTTTTAGGTTTTCTTTTTCTTTTTTTGTAAAAGTGGTGTACACTTTGTGAAAAAAAAAAGGTCTGTTTGGAAAAAATAAAAAATAAAAATTCCACTTCAAGTTCAAGTAAGTGTAAGGAACTTATCCCAGCATTTATAGCCATACAGATAACTCGGTCACCCTAATTCAATTCCTCTGATTTCAAATTTGATTTTGAAATACAATTTAAGAAAAAGGAACTAACCAATCATGTACAAGAGTTGCAAGGAGTATTTCAGCTACAAACGTGACTTCCTTTCCACAAGCAGATTAGGATGAGTATGTTGTATAAGGCCAACACCATAGGGACCTTTCTTAACATTTCCATCTGGCATGCCCTGAAGCAATAATGACTTACAATCTTTTTTCTCTTACTAGGTTGTGTAAACAGATATGTTGTTACTAAGGACTGCAATTTCCAAAGTGATAAAAAATGGAAACAAATATAAATGTTCTAATGGAATTTCTCTGTATCTTTGTCCAAACGATTACAAATGCAATATTGCTCTAATCACTGTAGACACACAACAGTGTTTATGTTCTGCTCAGTGGTTTCATGGCATAGATTGGAAAAGATGTTCATCCAAGACAGATCTGAAGACTTAGCATTGCCACAATCTCACTCTTGGGCTGTAAGAAATATTAGTGCAATAGAAAAGACATTAGGAACATATTCATAAACAACAAGGCTCTGGCGTGTGTAGAGCTATTGCAGTTGCATCAGAAAATAAATTGTAATTACATTTATGATGGTGATAAGTAAGACTGTGTTTAATCCTGACCACATGGTTGTTTCATTTTATTGGTTGATATTAAATTAAGCATATGTAGAGATCAAAGCAGACTGTGCGGTACTTGCAAGAAGATGCAAACATGCCGATACCAAGGATTACGAAAATACAATTGATCTTAGTTTAGTCATGACAATGTCACAGCTGACAACATTCTCTAGAACTCTGCTCTTTTTTTTTATTCTCTAGCAGATTTGTCAGTGAGCAATATCTATATAGCAGCCCTGCTACAAAACAGATCTCCCAGGATACAGACAATGAATAGCAAAATGCTGTATATCTTATGGCTTTTTAACTGTTTATGTCACTTGAGCCAACTCAAGGGGAAAGGAACTAAGGCAGATGGCTTAAAGAAGCAATGCAGGCAAATATAAAAACATCCTAGGTCTGGGGTAGGCATCTTCGGAGGTGTGGAAATCTAAACAACGTGGAAATTAACGATCACCAGGGTGCAGCATGCTTTTTCTTTTACTGGAAATAACCCAGCAAGGCCCTATTTGAAAGTAAGGAACATTCGAAGGAAACTTACAAAAATATACAAAGGTGCATGGGTCAGAAGTATGTTATGTACAGCGTGCAAGGGTCAGGAGTATGGGACATACAAGGTGCAAGTGTCAGGAATGTGTTGTGTACAAAGTACAGGGGTCAGGAGTATGCAACATACAAGGTGCAAGTGTTAGGAGTATGTTATGTACAGAGTACAGGGGTCAGAAGTATGTAATATACAGGATACAGGATCAGGCATGGGTTATGTACAGAGTGCAGGGGTCAGGAGTATGTAGCATACAGCATGCAGGTGTCAGGAATGTGTTATGTACAAAGTACAGAGGCCAGAAGTATGTAACATACAGGGTGCAGGTGTCAGGAATGTGATATGTACAGATTGCAGGGGTCAGGTGTATGTAATAAACAGGGTGCAGGAGTCAGGCATGGGTTATGTACAGAGTGCAGGGGTCAGGAGTATGTAACATACAGAGTGAAGAGGTAAGGAGTGTGTTATGTACAGAGAATATGGGTCAGGAGTATGTTATGTATACAGTGTGTGTTATGCACAGAATGCAGAGGTCAGGAGTATGTTATGTATCCCATGCAGGGATCAGGAGTGATTACACCCTAGTGCACAGCATCTCCTGTGATTCATTTAACCTCATTTATACATACCACATGAGTGCTGTCTATGAGACATTTTTTATTTATTTTTTATAATTTTTTATTTATACTCAAAGGGGGTACAGGTAATACTTTGCATATCATCCATTGCATGCATACATAGTTCATTTCTCATCAACTCTCAATTTTAACAGAGTATTCATATTTCCCTTTTCATATACAAATTAGACTTTATGTACTCATGTATATTTACTTCCAAATCCATGAGGCATTATTTGGATCACTCTTCAGAAGGCGATTTTCAGGGGAGGAGGCATTATATTGCTTCCTCAACACCTGTTTTAACCCCTTAAACCCTGCATGGTGCAGTACAACCAGGTGCATTACACACAGTTGTGGGGCACCCCCATGAAGGGGTCACATTGGATGGGCGACACTCTCCCCCAGATGCAACAGCAGGAATATTTTTCTGCCGCATCTGAACACCCCCATCCGCTGCCTTTTAAGCTTAGGGGGGGAGGGGGATGGTTGGCAGTGGTAAAAATGCAGCTCAGCCAAGCATTCTTACCACCTCACCCACCCCCATCCACAAGGCCTATAGGAAGTATACAGTTACTGAGTAAAATTCAGAAGGCAGGTCCCTATGCTTGCTTGCCGTCTAGACACGCTAAAGAGCAACAATGACAAAAATCACAATAAATCTCTTCATGCATACTGTAGCTGTTCTTATTTTGACCACGAAGCCTTCAAACCACCCTCCGGATAAAGACTAATACAAGAAAAACATCAGCAAAAGACTCTTGAATTATGAAGAAAGGAAGCATATCATTCTCTTTAAGTGACTTTCCACAGAAAACAAAATACCATAAGCCTATTGTATTATATCAAACTACAGGAATTATTAAATGGCCTGGCTGATCATATTACTACATGAATTTAAAAAGATCTTTCACCATGTCAGCAGACATCAGGCTTAATGAAATCCAGGTTTTCCTAACAATGTTGTCACTGACAACCAACAGGAATTACCTCGCATCATCCCGAGAACCTGACTATATATTACAGCATGTCATGGAGAGCCTGCGGTTGTCATGGTAAAACGCTGATCAAACGTGAGTTAAACATCTTGGCAGCTGCATTATCAGAGAATTTTTATGCCATGACCCACTGTGTCATACTGCAAGGAATGTGCTTTCTAGAAAGCATTAACACTTTTAAATACATTATAGCTGTGCCGTGTTGATGAGTTCACTTGTTCTGCACATTTCTTTCAAACTTTCTCATGACTCAGACTCTTAAATGCGCATTTTTTCGGGTATTTTTTTTCTGTTTTGGCTTTTCTTGGGTACCTTATCTTTTGTAGTCATACAGGTTTCATGTTTTGGCTCGCAAAGCTAACGCAAGATTTGGGCATCTAGCATGCACCTGTAAATCCAGCTATAAAGCTGCTAAAACCATATATGACTTCTTTCATGTACTATGTGTTATAAATATTAAAAAATATATTGGGAATACATATATTTATCATACATACGGTATAATGGTATTTTCAAGTATTTTACTTTTTTTTTTTAGTTCATATAATTCTGGACACAAGCAGATTGAGAGAAGATAGGCTGAGGCCCCGTACACACGTCCGAGGATTTCGACGGGCAAAACTCATCGTTTTGCTCGTCGAGTTCTGTGTGAAGCCGCCGAGGATCTCGGCGAACCAACTTTCCTCATTGAACAACGAGGAAATAGAGAACATGTTCTCTATTTGGCTCAACGAGGAACTCGTCTGCTTCCTCGGCCGAAAGTGTACACACGGCTGGGTTTCTCGGCAGAATTCTGCCGAGAAACTTGGTCGTGTGTACGGGGCCTTATAGGCAGATCTTATATAGGCAGGTCTTTTCAGTTAACTGGAAACTTCCATAAAAAACCCTCCGACTCCCAGCAAGCCTCAATTCCTAGCTAGTGTGTTTAGGTGTTGGATATCTCCTTTCTAGTGAGTGAGGATTTTATTCATGATGTGTGTTTGTGTGATTTTTGTATCCATGGCTCTTTTGTAGCCATTCATGCTAAGGAAAAGTGTAAGACAAAAGAATAAGGCATTAGAAGAAAATAGTAAAAGTTACTCCAGTCTTAACACCATGGCTTCTGGATATTACCTGTAGGTGAGAGAAATGCTGGCAAACCCAAACAATGCAAGAAGTTGCTCCAGAACAGTACAGGAATAACTTCTTAACTTCTCAGCTTTTCCAGGATCCTGGGAGAAAGCTCAGTAATGTCAATCTTGCACAGGACTCTAACAAGCATGGTGCACTCTAGTCAGTGATATATCACTGGATCAGGGGGACAGGCAGGTATAATACTGAGGGGGGTCAACAATATAAGTTTAACAACGCCAAAGGTGATAAATGTCCTATTGGCAAGCTATGACAAAAATGGTGTTGGTAAGTAAATAATGCACCACATCCCTTAGGCCCCTTTCACACTGGGGCGGGAGGCATGGTGGCGGTATAGCGCCGCTAAAAATAGCGGGCTATACCATCGGAATTGCCACGGGATTCGGTCGCTAGCGGTGCGGTATTAACCTCCGCTAGCGGCCGATAAAGGGTTAATACCGCCCGTAATGCGCCTCTGCATAGTCATGAAAATAAAGAAAACTCTTTGAATGAGAAGGTGTGTCCAAACTTTTGGTCTGTACTGTATATGGCAAACAATCTTTAAAAATAAGAGCAGCATTGTACTTATAGCTTGCGATTTAACATATGGCAGATAGCAATATTGAACATTACATCTACAACATGACAAAAAACAAACAGATCTTGGGTTTTGATGCAGCCCATATTTAAAAAGAAAGCAAGCAAATGTTAAAGAGAATGTAAAAAAGAGGACGTATCATTGACTAGATGATACACCCAGATCTCATGGATCAGTATCCTCTTCATAATACACATCCCGGGGTACAAAATATCATAAATTAATTTTAATTTGACAATAAAAATAGAACTAATACCACATTTTTTTTAAATTAATAGATATTAGTTAAATGATGTATATAACTAATGCATACCCATGGGCACAGGATAATTAATGTTATCCCCATAAGGGTATACTGGGATATAGTATATAGAGAACTTCATATATTAGAAAAGTTTCCATTTCCCACTATACAAAGATATATACTAGAAAAATAAAAAATATAAATATAATTGAAAAGAAGAGTTCCCTCTATAGATAATAGTAGGAAAACTCTATTTGGTACTAAGTATCAAAATTGTATAAGAAAAAGGTAGTTAGGGCTAATGTACCCTGAAAAAATCACGTACAGGCCCAACTCAAACCCGAGTTCTGTTGTACAACTCAAAATGCATCAAGAATTGTCAATGAAGGCATTAATTTCGATATATCAATGTTCAGGCCTAGTGGTTTTAAACACTTGACTCTATAAATCCAGCTCATTTCGGGTTTGGATAGCTCTTTTTTTTAGAGCCACCTCTCCAATGGCACTGGAGTTTATTGATCGCTATAAAGGAAGTCCCTGTGGGGTCTCTGTGATGTACCTCCTTATAATGTCTAGATACAGAATGTTCCTTATAGCCCTTTCTAAAATTACTAATGTGTTTGTTGAGTCTCACATGCAGGGGTCTGATTGTCTGTCCAATACACTGAAGCCCACATGGGAAAATTAGGAGATAGACCACATGAGTAGTTGAACATGTTATAAAGCTTTTAATGTCAAATGCTTGTGAAGTACTATTGGACACAAAGCTTGTAGTTTTCCGAGGATTGCGTCATCCTTGATGAGGTGCCAATGTTTCCGTACCAACTTCTTAATTAGGAAGTGTTGGTTGGAAAAGCCTGTAATAAAAGGCCATGCATATTCATCCTGTGTTCCCCCATTCCTGGGCTTCTTGGCCAGAAGTGACATTCTATCTAATCTCTCCACCTCAGAGACTTTTGATTCTAGATCTTCAATGGAATATCCCTTTTCTAGGAATCTGTTAGTCATAACTTTGGCTTGATCCTTAAAATCTTCGACCTTAGTACAATTACGACGTAAACTTATGTACTGACTCTTAGGTACTGCATCCAACCAATGATGATGGTGGCAGCTATCTCGGGGAATGAAGGCATTCCTATCAGTGGTCCAAAAATACGTAGATGTTAGGAATTGCCCCCCTTCTACCCGTATCTGCAAATCCAAAAAATGAATGCATTGTTGGTCAGCCTCATATTTGAATTGTATTCCTATGTTGTTGGAATTTAGAGATTCCATGAAAAGGTCAAGTGAATCTCTGGGACCCTTCCATAGGAGGAGGACGTCGTCTATGTAGCGAACCCACAGAACAAGTTCTGGTCTACGGTCAGCATATACGACGTCCTCCCAATTGCCCATAAAAAGGTTGGCCAGGCTGGGGGCAAACTTGGCCCTCATAGCCACACCTCTATTCTTTAAATAAAACCCATTGTTGAACCAGAAAAATTTGTGCGTGGTAGCAAACTTCAACAGTTCGCCAATGAAGTTTCTCTGTTTGTCTACCAGGCCCGAATCTCTATCTAAATAATGCTTGACTGAAGAGATACCCAACTGGTGGGGGATGATGGTGTAAAGCGACGTGACGTTGACCGTCACCATTCAGAGATCTTCCTCATGTTGGAACCCACTCAGAAGGTTGATGACTTGCTTGCTATCTTTAATGTAAGCAAGTAGTGATTTGACCAAAGGTTGTAAATAGCCATCGATGTATTTTACAACTCTGGAGGTGATCAAGTCTATCCCACTTATAATGGGACGTCCCGGGGGATGTATCGGATCCTTATGTATTTTCGGAAGATAATACATAACAGGTATCCGGGGATGAAGCAGGTACCAGGAAGGCCTTCTCTTTTTTATTGAGAATGCCAGAACTAAAACCCAATTTAACAATGGATTTTAGAATCTTCCTATACCGGTGAGAGGAACATAGGTGTCGACATCGCCAACCAAGGATTCCATCTCCTTAATGTAGTCTGCCTTGTTTAGAATAACTATTCCGCCCCCCTTATCAGCGGGGGGACTATGATATTCTTGTTCTCACATAGTCGGTCCAAACTAGTTTGAAGGTCGTTATTTAACTTAATTTTTTTCACATTGATTTTCTCTAAGTCCCTGATCAGAACATCTCTAAATACTCTAACAGATGGGGCTAGGCCCCCTGGGGGGTTGAAAAGGGATGCATTGGTCAAATTGGAGTGTTGCACTTCATGTATATCAATCCGAGTATTAACAATAGGGTTAGACATAATATGTCTTTTTCTGGTATACTTATGGATATCCATATAGGTCTGAAATTTGTTTAGTTTTTGAGGAGGAGCAAATTTCAGACCCTTGTCCAGAAGTAAGTTCTTCTTGTGATAAAGTAACTGTACTCAGATTGTATATACCCTGGCCTACTATGTTCTTTTCCTTTTGCTTCTTTGATTTCCCCCTCCATCTACATCCTCTCTTTGTTCTAAAGGCCTTTGTTGGAAGTAATTGGCCCTCGGAAAACCCCACTGTTGGGAGTGGTTACTGTTTTGCCACGACCCCTGGGATTGGGGATAGTTAAAATTCCCCATTGGGGGGGGGGGGGTGGTCCTGAAGGTTCTATCACTCCAGTTACCTCTATCGTTGTTACGATTATCAAAGTATGGATCCCATTTTCTATGGTGGCGCTCCCCATACGGGAAGTGTCCATCATGTAAAGGTTGAAACCTGTTATAGGTAGGCATCATATAATCCACATATTGGCCCTCATAGGGTCTTCTAGGTGGACCATAGTGGCCTCTATCATCATGATAGTCTCCCTGTGAGTTGGATCCCCTGTTTTTGCTTCTCCAAGCAGGTGATTTAGGAGGAAGCACTTTGGCCTGAGTATTTCCAGGTTTGGATCTCTGTGGGAGGGGAATTGGTCTCAATTCTCTCCCAGGAGATCTGTGTGTAACTTTTTTAGGTTTTAGTGTAGACTGAGATGGTGGTTTATTCAGAGGTTTAACTAATCCTTGTTGTGACACAGAGGTGTCGGTCCCGCCCTGGGCCTCACCTTCTTGTGCAGACATCTTGCTTTGCCATACAAAAACCGACCCTGTCTTGTAATCGCCAATATCTCTATTATATTTTTTCTTTTTTTTCTTTTTTTGCTCAATTTCCTCCTTCTCTAGAGTTGTTGACCATTCTTTATATTCCTCACTGCTGATATGGGGGACCATTTTCTCTTTGATCAATTTAATCTCAATGTCCAAGCGAATAAGTTTGACTTTTTTCCTCTGGACCACAAATTCTAGAAAATTTACCCAAGCTTGGTTGAAATATTGAAACCATTCTAGGAGTTCGAGTTCGCCTTTTTGAGGGCTAACTTCCCATCTCAAACTGCGTGGGACCATGGCATTGCCTATATATTGGTCTAAAAAAGCAATATTCCACTGAGTATGTATTTCTGATATCATAAGGTTTTTTAGGCGCAAAAATAGTCCTCCCAAATCGCCCTCTGATTCTCCATTAACCTCAAAAACCCCGTCTTTTTGGATAACTCTTGATGAGCGATACTCAAAGACGTCCATAGTTCCACAATGTGTAATGGAACTGGGGAATGTGGTAATAGAAAAAATTCAGGCAAGCGCAAAAGGGGAAAAAGGGGGAAAGAGACAGTTTAATTGACAAAAGACTGTGTTGGTTTAAAAGCTGCAAGGATTGGATATATCAACAAGTGGTCAAATGGAAAAAGGGGGGATAATCCTGCGCTAATTAAAGGAATAATTGATGGATGGATGTAAATTGAGGTAAGAGTGGACAAAAGCTGCAACACAAACAACATGTGATAATCATGTGATAACAAATGGAAAAAGCAATATAGTTGCGCTAATAGAATACTAATAGTTATATCCTGTGGATAAATAAATTGAAACACCAATGTATAACCAAATGTGAGTAAACATAATACCTCACCAAAATGGAAAGGTATGTAGAAAAATTATATATATGACAAAATGACCCCTATAGTGAATCACTCTGATGTAGTGACTATAATTGGTACAATGTCAACAATAAAACATCAGAAAATACTAAAGTGACTTGATCAATAACAGAACATATAAAGTGAATCTGTGTCCAGTAAAGACAGAACGTGAAACAGAGTCAAATGAGACTTGCAACTAAAAAGTTGAATGTTTGTAACAAAATTGGACATATGCACAGGTAAGTGAATTAAAGGAAATCCTAGTTACAGGAGAAAATCCAAATTCCACGAAAAGCCAGGTAGATGAAAAGATGAAGGGCAAGGCTGCCGTGCACCACCACCACACTGAGATTTCCACCGGTGTGACCCAGAATATTAAGGTACTCTTACCAGATAGATGTCCCATAGCCAAACACGAAGTGAGCAGAAATCACTACAAATTAAGGGAATTCCTTGGGGTCCCCTAAGTTACCAGAACTAGTGTCCCCATTGGAAGATTTCCCCTCTATAACTTTTCTGGGCACAACCCAAAATTTGGGATTTTATTTTCTCTTTCATTTTCAATGAAAATGGTAAACAGGACAAATAGAGAAGATGAATCTCTGTAATGGAGGCACAGACAGCAACAGCAAAAATACAGGCATTCTAGTCCACCTCCACTCTATTGAAAACTTAAAAAAAGAAAACAAGTTTTTTCCTTTAGTTATACTTTAACTAAAATAACAAAAGCTGCATATAAACCCTAGTGCAACAAAAAGGTTCACCTGCTAACATACAGCAAGGTGACCACTACACACACGCACTGTATCACAGATTTAGTTATCTGGTATAGAGCAGGTACAATAACAACAATGGGACAGATATACTTCTGTCAGCAGTCTTTGGATATATACACTCAGACCCTAAGGCCATTAACAATAAACTACTAAACATAGAAGCACTTGCCTAATAAACCCTGCTTCTGGTCAGGTGTCAGCAACAGCTCTTCCATGGCAGGACATGTGTCTCAGACTTTCTCTCTCTCTTTACTCCTTCTGGTGTTTTCAACCCAACAACCCAGAGACAGGAAGCAGCACAGCTATTTAAAAATACAGATAGGAGAGGGCAGCTGAACCTTACACAATACATTATTGAATACAAAGCTGCATTAATTTTGTGTGTTTTTTTAATGAAAGAACGTCTATACCCCCCTACAAAAAAATCCTTTGAGCAGAACATGTGGGCTTAACATTTTTAGATACTGCTTAGACTGTGGTTGTTTATTTTGCATAAAAAAATGAATAAACAACAATAAAATATTCAATAATGTTACAATTGCATTTAAAAATATAGAAAACTTCAGAGCATATCCTAACCTAATTGTGAAATGTGCATACATACAAAGCATTATGAAAAACCCATGCTAAGAGTGTAATCTGTTGATAAAATGTCTGATGCTATACATCACTTTCACCATCAAAGGGCCAGGTGACAACTAATCCGTAATGTTTATCCTGCAGAGGCTCTCAAGTAGAGTTGCATAAAACATTCCCCACACATGGTTGTGTTTAGACCGGTCATTTTACTTGTCGGATTGACTCTTATCATCAGCAGCTGATATTGCTCACCATCCCACAGAATTTAACTAGCCTAGCAGTAAATGATTTTATGAATAGATCGATAATCTTTTCCTGGAGAGAAGTGTTTACAAAATATGATTGATGATTTTTAGTAATAAAAAAAAACTGTGCAAGATGTGCAAAAATGTGCTTAACAATCCACAATTCCAATAAAAAAAAAAATGTATAGGTTACTCGTAAATTTCTCACAATTGCTAAAAAAGAGCAGTTACATGGCTTTTGAGAAATCTCCCCCACGTTGTTCACTATAACAAAATATGCACAGTAAACCTGTGTCTTGTCCACACACATTTCAGATTCCCTAAGCCATTATGCAAGCAAGAATCCTTGCGTGAACAATTTTTTTTTCTTACACCCACACACCCACACCAGACACATGATTTAAAGTAGCTTGCCACCACCTGCAGTTTGTCAATTGATTTGTCTGCTAGGCATAAACACACACAGATCAATGTCTGACAGATACGATAGTTTCAACACACAAAATCTGCATGGAATTAGCAGCCGCACAATGCAATTTCATACAAATTATAGTCTAATCGCAAGAAAAAATAAAATTTTAAAATTGCATTGTGCACCAATTATCTTACTCCTCAGTCTTGAGTCCGAACATCTCTTCCTAAATCATCCTGCAGTATATTGGATGAAAATCAGTTTCCTCCATGAGAAAAAGTAATTTCCTTTCCTGTGGACCAGGCATTTTCCCCCGCTCATTATCTTTTCTGGCATTGGTCCACTCACTGCCCCCATGAGTACTCCTGTCTCTGGAGTATCTGAGGGAGGACCTGACCATCGGAAGGGTTGTCTCCACCAATAGGATGGAATAGTCATGCAGGCAGGAAGTAAAAAAAAGAGAGGACTGTCATGTGACTATGGCTTTGGTTAAGTAAAATAGGCATTTGTATAGATTTTTTCATACCAGCTAATACCCACCAGTTAATTTAAAAGATAAATTCACCTTTTAAAAAAATAAATAAATGCACATTTTTTTCCGGTAAATAATGTGCATTTTAAAACAAATATTCAAAAGGGCCTACATCATGGGTGCAATGACAAGCTCCTGCAGAGTCTCAGGATAGCCCTCTGCCTGTACCTCATACGGGCAGACAGTTTCTTTAGAGCAGGAATAGACTGGAAGGATGAATGTGAAGGAACACCTTGGCACCCTGCTTGGGTGATTCCTTCCACTAAACAGTACCTCCTGCTCTCCCAAACCTTTCAAACAGACCGGGAGCTAATACCAGCCCTGTTACCTTAAGCATTGTACACAGACAATATGTTGAGGTGAAATCCAAAGGAATGACTGTTTATTAAACAGAAATACAGGTTTTTATACCCTTTAAAAGTTGGTCAGTCACCACATGAACAATAAAAGCAAATATTACCTAAATCAGCACAAAATGGTTTGGATAAGAAGGTATAGTTGACACAAGACTAATCCCACCCTCCAAGAGCCACATTAGCCAACAGACAAAAACAGTAGGTGACTCAATTAACAATGGGGATGAACACCTAGGAGGCATACAATGGGATAGACCTATTTAACAATAAATACACAACAAACAGTGATCCCACCCCACCTCAGACTATCCAGCAACAGTCTACAACAGTCTAGGAGACAAACTCATACAATGTTCCAGCAGTCTGAAAAGGTGGAATTTATTTATCTTCATAGATCTCTTGAGGGATATTTTATTATTATTCAGGTACTTATATAGCGCTGTCAATTTACGCTATATAAATATGTAAATATTTCTGTCCCAAGTGAAGGAGCCTCTCCAACCCAGTCTGCAGGGCCACCATTTTTCCTCTGACCATTAACCTGTACAAAGATTAATGTTACACCTTTCCATTCACTCCAGAAGGGAATATTTATTTTCCTTATTCAGAGAAATAATCCAAGCCTCGCTCTCAGCATTCATTACATTGTTGTCCATCATTAGAGAATGAACTGCTCTCTCTTTGGACCATAATCAGTGTGTAGGAGGCTTACCCTAAGTCCTCTCCAAAAGCCCCCATCCTGGTTGGATCTGTCACAATGCATACCAGTGCTCTCGCAGCTCATTGAAAACTAAAAAATCATCAGCTGCAATGGCTGATGGCACTTGTAGGCATTCATTCACAGGAACTGTAAATGAATGAAGAGACCAGGTGTGTAGAGCCATACATGGCTGTGCTGTTTTTAAATAGTGACAGCGGGTGAAGAAAATATCCTCAGTCCGCTGTCAGGGGGAGCGGGGGGTAGGGGGGAGAGGCTGCAGATGGATGCTGCCTAAAAAAAGGGTGGCAGATGTAGCATGTTACAAAAGTGAACTTATCCTTTAACAGTGAACTTATGATTGAGCTTACAGGCACCAGTCTAGGATTATAAAGCAACAATTTCTCTAGAAATAAGAAGTCTTAGCTTAAAGGAGAAGTATTGGAAAACCTTTTTTGGCCCTACATCTCCTATGGATCACAGGAGTGCACTTCCTTCTGCAACCGTTACCCATTTTCAGCCAACAGTCACTCAGCCTTTACACCCGAGACTCACCCAGGAGCCGTGACCAGCAGCTGGCTCAGTCTTTTAGCAAGCTGCTGGGAGACTGAACCATCTTCTACTGCCCCCTCCACAGCCTGGTGCTCCAGTGAGCACTGGAGGGGCAAAGCAGAATGCCATCAACTGACAATTTATTTATTTTGGAAACCTGAACTTCTCTTTTAATGAACAGAAAGCCGCATATTAATTTAATATTGTATAACCCTAGACGGAAGTGCATAGAAATATGAACAGAAGTAAAATGACAAAAAGATGAAAAATAAAAAATACTTGCAGAAATGTGGATATTTGACATGAAAAAAAAAATAGGAGAAAAACATAAATAAACGTTACCTTTTGGGCATTATGGTTAATACTGTTGTTGGGGTATACACTGTGGACATTTTGTAGCAATTGTTGATCATTTAAAATATGTTTAATAATTCTGTCTGCTTTTATTGGGAACTTATTTTGATCATTTTCAAAAACTGGATTTATGATAGCCCATTGCTAAAAATTTACAACCTAAACTGTGATTGTAGTACTTTCAGAAGAATCGTTTTTGATCCCTATGATATGGTTGGAAGTTTGATGATAAAGGAATGTGCTGTTTAAGCTGTTGCTCTTTCAAATCAAAATGAAAAGGTGATTAAAGTGGAATTGATCCACCAATAAAATGAAATGCCCCCCAGGAGCATTTTTGCCATGATGTGCATGTAAGTACAGCATAATTGAACATGATTGCACACTCACCTTGCAAAGCAAGCCCCTCTAGTGCTGTAATGTTGCTGCTGCCCTCCATCCTCTGTACTTCATCCTCTTCTGGTTCTTTTTTGGGGGTTTGGAGTCTTTGGTCACCCTGATTGGCTGGATTGGGATGATGTATCTCCCACACATGTGCACAGGAGTTACTTCATCCCAGCACAAATTCTGCACAATGAGCGGTGCATATGTGCAAAAAACTGACAGGTAGGTGGTTAATATCTTCAAAGTGGCAAATAATGCCATGGAATCCTAAAGAAAAGTCTTGAATATGTGGTCAGCTAAATGGAAATAACATCACACTGATATAGCCCTAATAGCACCCAATCAGAAATTAGTTGTAATTTTTCTGATTACTGGGCCATCCAAAGTAGCAGAAATTATATTTCCCCTACTCTCTCTGCCTTACCCTAGGTCCAAACAAAATGCACTGCTCTTTTGCATATGTAGGATGGTGCCATTAATGCATTTGAAAACACGCATTTCTCAACCAAATGAGGCATTGTATTGCCTCCTCACTACCTGTTTTAATACTCTAAATGCAAGACTACTGTGCCACGACTGTGAGCATTGTGTTGTGCACGGTTGTGGGTCAGTTGCAGAGCAGCCCTATTCACTTGAATGAGTCAAGCTCAGAGGGCGGTAGTGCCTGCTGAATGTGACAGGGGGTATAATTCATGTTGTGACAATTTAATGTGTATACTACCCACCACTGCCTGTACTTTAGGGGCACTAAAAACCCAACTCAACCATGTGGTTTCACTTCCCCTCAACCGCTAGTGTAAACGAGTCCTTAGGCCATCCTTGAAAACACATTTTGTAAGCCTATCCCAGCTCTACCTAAAAACTGTACTTTTTGCAGCTTATCCTTCACAGTTAAGGCCTTTTGTGTTTGAGTGCCCCTCCCTTTAGATTGTAAGCTCCCCTCCTAACCCTCTTATATTGAATTGTATAGTAACTGTACTATCTCCCTTATTTTGTAAAGTGTTGTGCAAACTGTTGGTGCAATATACAGTATATCCTGTATAATAGTAATAATAATTTCCAACTGGTTCAAAGTTGGAGTAATATAAAATGTGATCCACTAAATCCAGATAGCATTATCTTATTATACTGTACAGCACATGTGCTTAAAGCTACTGCAAAACAAAGAGAGGGAAAAAAAAAGACAGATTCTGGAAGGCCTATTAAATGAGCACAAGCAAAGTATACTTCTAATCCTTGTGCCAGCAGAAAGGCAATTAGTAATCTCTTACATAATGCATATACATAGTGTTTATGCGGTGCTAAGCATCTGAACATGTTTTATTTTGTTTTCATTATTATTCCACTGCATAAAAAATATACCAACAAGGATGTTAGGTTACATGTGTTCTATTCAGATCCTTAATGGATTTTAAACTTTAAATAATAAGAACATTTTGCCAATTAACTTTGTTGTGACCTGTAAAAGCCATTCTTCAGAGACCTGAGTATACAAACAATCGCTCATCGTAGTTTTCCTTACACAATGCATTAAGACTGCCCTTAGAAAAAAAGCTTCAGACATATCCGTATTTCCTGAAACTCTACGCTATGGATAATACCTTGATACTTTCATAACCTAGATTATGTTGACTTGGATTGAGCTCAATGTATTCCTAAATACACCAGAATGTAATTCTCATAGGGCCATGCTCAAATGACAGAAGCCTGCAGGCAAAAAACCTTTGGCGTTTTCTAACGACACACCCTATCTATCTCTTTAAATAATATCATCCTTCAGCTTTGATGGTTCTGTCAAGTAAAAGAATAAGCTTTTGAATAAACATCTAGAAATACATTTTTACTGTCCATGGAAGAAAGTAGATCACATAAAAAACTGTGCTGGATAAAAGTCACAACTTAAAGTGAGACGCAAGGCAAACAGCAACATCATATATTGATCCATCGGGCACCACCTATAGCCTCTTCTAAAAAAAACTCTATATTTTTAACTACTAAGCAGCACTCCAAGACCTGCCTGATTTCCCCACCTATCCTGATAGACCCCCAAAACCCTACCTCCCTTTATGCTCCCCCCAACCCTTAAAGTTGACTTCTCACACTATTATACTCTACAGTATGTGTACAGTATGTCTATATGAGATTACATTAAATCAAGTGATGCTGCGCTGCTACTGTACATAAAATAATTTCTGTTAGCTGGCTCTCTGCTCTGTTGTCCACTGTGTAACTGTCAAGAACCTGACAACGGAAGATTAATGCGGCTTCTATGGTTACCAATGTAAGGAAACCTTAAAGGCATCTATCCCTATATATACCTATATATACCAGAGCATTGGGAGATATTCTGAGAGGGTCCCTAGTGGACAGAGGAAATTGGAGGACCAGCATTCCTGGTGGATAATTTGTATATGCTACCTTACAAGTGTATTGGAAGTGAGAGCTTTAACCTTTGTAATTTTTGACACAAGTGAGCTCTGCCTTATGGTACATTGGCAACTTGGAGGTCCAGAGCAGAGGTTTAACTTCTGCTGTAATAACTTACTTTAACAAGCAATTGATCAGCACAAGATAAGAAATGGCCAACAAAGGCTCGGTGTAGTACTAGTGTATATATGTTTTTTTGCCTTCCTTTGGATCAACTGTGGGTATAGAATTGGGTATATGTAATTGTATGATATTATTAGTATTATTTTATTTCTTATGGTTGAACTTGTTGGACTTGTGTCTTTTTTCAACCTGACTAACTATGTAACTTTTTTTTTACCACTACTATTCATTTATACTGTAGTGGCTTTTGAAATTTGCAAATGCAGCAATTGAGAAATTGGATGAAAGGTTTAGCACTGGGTAACACTTTTTAAAAGATAAAAAGTGCATTTTATATACAACTTTATAGATCAGGCCAAAATGAGGGACAAATGAGGAGGAAAGAGGGACAGAGGAACTTTGTTCCAAATCGGGGATAGTCCCTCGAAATCAGGGACAGTTGGGAGCTATGTATATATACCACTAAATCCCAGGGATGTAGTCAATATACATTGTATATGGGCAGTAGTAATCCATAAGGAGGTTGCATTTGTGGACATAGATTTTTGTTAATTTTCAGCGGTTTTCTAAATTTATAAAGGGATTGTATCACAAAGCAATTTTAGATACGAGTATATTCTTAACTTTTACAAAAAGGTGAAACAAACAAAGGGGCAGATTCTCGTAGATCGGCATAAAAATGGGCGGGTGTAACGTATCTGATTTACGTTACGCCGCCGCAAGTTTTTCAGGCAAGTGCTTTATTCACAAAGCACTTGCGTGTAAAGTTGCGGCGGCGTAACGTAAATCACCCGGCAGAATTCAAATTCGGCGGGTAGGGGGCGTGTAGCATTTAAATGAAGCGCGTTCCCGCGCCGAACGAACTGCGCATGCGCCGTCCGTAAAATATCCCAGGGTGCATTGCTCCTAATGACGTTGCAAGGACGTCATTGGTTTCGACGTGAACGTAAATGGCGTCCAGCCCCATTCACGGACGACTTACGCAAACTACGTAACTTTTCAAATTTCGACGCGGGAACGACGGCCATACTTAACATTGGTTGCCCCTCATATAGCAGGGGCAACTTTACGCCGGGAAAAGCCTAACGTAAACGTCATAACTTTACTGCGTCGGCCGCGCGTACGTTCGAGGAATTCGCGTATCTAGCTAATTTGCATACTCGACGGGGAAATCGACGGAAGCGCCACCTAGCGGGCAAAAAAAAATTGCAGTTAAGATCCGACGGCGTAAGAGACTTACGCCTGTCGGATCTAATGGATATCTATGCGTAACTGATTCTAAGAATCAGTCGCATAGATACGACGGCCCAGATTAGGACTTACGACGGCGTACATGGCGCTGCGCCGTCGTAAGCCCTTTGAGAATCTGGGCCAAGGAAACAAAAAATACAAGTGTTCATCAACAGAATACTGATTGACAATTATAATGCAAGCATTACCGGTAAGTCAAAAGTGCTTCATAAAATCAATTTTTAAGTATTTTACATATCTTACAGGCAGCAAGAGAACATTAAAATCACAAGACATCAGTTCCCTTTCCCCGTTACATGAGACTGTGTATTTTACTTTACATCAAGCCTGTAATTCATTTCTGCTGTCAGTGCTGGTAAAGCATGGGGCTGTGTTCAATAGAAGTGGCCCTCAGACCGTATAACAGTGCCCTATGGGATAAATAAAAGATTAGGCTAGACAGGAAGAGCCTCGTAATGTTATATAAATAATGTACAGTGACCATGCTGAAATTCACCAAACACAGGAATTGACTGCTGTGGTGATTGAACTGTGAGATAAAAGTGTGAATTCTTCCTAATAAAAGCATTTCAACATCAGGCAAATTTAGTATAAATTAACACACCCCTGTGAATTAAAGGGGAAAAGAAATTGAAATAATAAATCAATCCCAGGATAGTTACAATACAAGTTTGCAGTGAATGTCCTGTCAAAGCCTCGGCTGGTCTTTTATATGAGAAACGTAAATGTGTCATTATATTTTACGTTTCCCCTGTTATACTTACATTTTTTTATAATAAATTACATGGCGGCACAGTAAGTGATGTGCACTAAGAACCTGTACTACAGGAAATAATGATATGACTGTCTATTTCAACAGGCCTGTAAAATGTAAAACCTAAAGGAAAATCAACTTTTAATAATAAAAAACATTTCTGACTTTATTTAAGAACGTTTTTTTGTTTTTTTTTCTGCAAAAGTGTAAAATCCACCTGTCCATACATGGATTGAATCACATCTGGCCCCTTCTGAACTGATCGAATTTCCATTTATTTATGGCCCTCTTAAGAATTGTCACTCTAGATAAGGAATGCCACGTACACGTGATCGGAAATTCTGACAATAAAACCGTGGATTTTTTTCCAAATGAATTTTGGCTCAAACTTGTGTTGCATATACACGGTCACACCAAATTCTAACCGTCAAGAACGCGATGACATACAACACTACAACGAGCCGAAGAAAATGCAGTTCAATGCTTTCGCACATGCGTCGACTTATTTCCGAGCATGCGTAGGATTTTTGTGTGTCGGAATTGCAAACAGACGATCAGAATTTCCGACAAGAACTTTTCCCGTCGGAAAATTTGAGAACCAGCTCTCAAATTTTACTTGGCGGAAATTCCAACAGAAAAATTCCGTTGAAGCCTACACATGGTCGGAATTTCCGACCAAAGGCTCACATCGGACTTTTCTTGTCGGAATTTCCGATCATATGTACATGACAGAAGAGTCTGTGGATACACCCAGCTGGTAGGATCTCCAGGAATCATTTTTGATTTGTGTGTTCAGGATTTTATATACTCTAATATTCTATAAACTGATCTTATTTTGTTGAACAGCTCACAAGTGACAACATATGTACATATCAAACATTAAGGTTTATTTGATAGTATATTAAATGTAAACCATTAGTCTCGTTCACCTGATCTTTCAGCGAGCTCCACATTCTCTGTTTTATATAATGAGTGTAGCATCATACAGGGTCTAGCAATGTTCTCCGCTGTACAAGAGTTAAATTCCTTAGTTACCTTTTAATGAAAACAGTGTGGAGCCAGAGGCTCTAAGTAGATGCCTAGCAGCTGGTGGTGGTTAAGGAGTTACCTTTCTCAAGCTAAATCTATTAAGAAGGGTCAAGATGTTTGATGGTGCACAGAGTTTAACAATTGTTCCTTTCTTCAATCATCTGTAGGGTCATTGTGCAGGGTGAAACAATTTCCAGTATCTAAAAAGTCTGGATCCAAAACTTTACTATGTTGGACAGAGCTGCTTCTAGGTCTCAAGGCTGAATACAACTCATGCTGGGACCCTTATTGCCACCACTCACAGAAGTCCAAAACCCTTGGCATCTGTTTACTGTATATGTGAAAAATATCTGTTCAAGCAGGTGCTGATTGATTACCTATCTGTGATGACATGGAGATGGACAACCTTATCCAATTTGTTTTGTTCTTACTATATTTTGTAAGCAGTTTAGAATGCAACTGTATTAGTTCAGTAAAGTCATTTTGTAACTTAATTATTTTTAAATATAATGCTAAACCACTCAAATCATGACTTCCCCGTGGGTGGTGCATCCAAACTTTGATTTCTTCAACTGATACAGTTGGCAAAATCTTTACACGTTCGGTAATGTTGGATACCTGGTTCCCCACTGCACTGAATGGTTCCTGCAGCCAGCTCCCATGTCACTGCTTTGTTCTGTAGTGATGTAGGACTGGTAGGTGAAACCGTAGCTGTAAGAGGGGATGCAGGCATCCAGCACTTCTTGGGTGTACAGTGTTCAGAATAGAACTTGTTCCTGCTGGCTATTTTAATACAGGAAGATTATCTCGATGTGCGGCATTCCTGTTGCTGATACAATTGATTGCTTCAAGAGTAAAGCTGTGTACACACGATCGGACATTCCGACAACAAAACTGTGGATTTTCCGACGGATTTTGTCTCAAACTTGTCTTGCATACACACACTCACACAAATGTCGGAAATTCCGAACATCAAGAACGCGGTGACGCACAACATGTACAACGAGCCGAGAAAAATGAAGTTCAATAGCCAGTGCTGGATTCCGAGCATGCTTGGATTTTTGTGCGTTGGAATTGGCAACACATGATCAGAATTTCCGACAAGAACTTTTGTGGTCGGAAAATTTGAGAACCAGCTCTCAAATATTTGTTGTCCGAAATTCCGACAGCAAATGTTCGATGGAGCATACACATGGTCGAATTTTCTGAGCTCACATCGAACATTTGTTGTCAGAAATTCAGACCGTGTGTACGCGGCATAACTCCACTTTTGTTGAGAAAAAAACATTCTCCTCTGGGTGATCTATGTACATTGCAGGGATTTAAACAAACCTTGTTGCAGATTGTTTGTCTGTATCCATGTGCCAAGTGAATCTGTATGGGAGTAATCTCATAATTATCAATCAGCTGCTGAACTAGCAGGGTTCTAATGATTAAAGTGGTAGGGTCTGCATCCCTTTAGACGTGATTTTTGTTGCAGGGGATGGAAACAAACTGACTTGTATCTTAGTGCAGACTTCTGGGAAAATTAGTATGCCAATCACACAAGCAGGAAATTACATTTTTAGGAGGCGTTCGGTACACTGTACAGAATGTTTCCAGGTAGTTATATTGCATTGCATTGCATTTTATAGAAAATGACAGTGCAGCAGTTCAAAAAGGAAAGGTAATTTATATTAACATTCAGTTACAATATGACTTGAGTTGCAATTGTACACGCTATATTATTATTATTATTTATTTTTTCCCCGGGAGAGTGGAGTTCTCTTTTCAGTGGAGACGGGCCAAGGCGAGCCAGCACCTGAGATGTAATTGTGGAAAGTGAAGCATGAAGCAGAGTGGCATGTGAAATATTTGACAAAAAAAATCTCTTCTTTGGTACCCTTTGATCTGTAAATATGCCACTGAATGTGTTTTGTTATATCTGTTTGATAAGTTCAGGAAATACCTATTGATCTCGTGAGCTGTTAAAGTGGTACTAAAGGTTCACATTTAAAAAAATAACAAACATGTCATACCTACTACCACTGTGCAGTTCGTTTTGCACAGAGTGGCCCCGATCGCCTTCTTCGGGGGTCCCACGCGGCTCTCGCGGCTCCTCCCCGCAATAGATAACCCTCTCTGGAAAGCTCTCTCCCTAGGGGGTTACCTTGCGGTCGTGCTTCCGTGGCCTAAAAAAACATGTCCATCTATTGTATGAACAAAGGGAGCAGGGTTCTGTAGTCCTATCCTGTTTTTGTTGTCCTGATAATCAAGAACAAGTGAGCGTTGTCATCTTAGGACTGGAAGTACGCTACTGGCAAAATACTTGAAGACGTTTTTGGGTTCAGTTGCATTTAACCCACAACATTTTTATCTGGGTGCCCAAGGGTGCATGAGTCTTTTTAGGGATGTAGTAACACTCCTATGATTTCTTCACAGCATCTGTATTACTATGAAGAATTTTTACACTTTATGTTTGAGTGTAAAACATGGCCTTTTCTGTCTTCATTCCAACAGGGTAGCAATAAAAAGACTTCAGGGACTGTCACCTAGCATCATTAATTATTCTAGATTATTCTCTGATAAGCATCTTCTGTTGCTTTAGGAATCCTCCTTTCTTCAGGTGCAGCAGATGGCTTGGAGACAATAACAGATCCCTGATGTGTAATTTATTAATTTCCACATTACTTTTCTTTTCTTTTTAAAACATATGTAACAAGGTAGTTATTTTGAACTGTCTGGGAGCAATGCCGGATTCCCCTGTAGTCACATTTATAACCAGATGTGTCCATCGTTTTAGTTTCCAATCCCAATGTTGTAGTTCCGGTAAGAAAGGAAAAGAAACATTTTGATTGGTGTCAGGTATGTGAAGCAGGTCTCCAATGTCTGTTACAGATGTGATATACCTACATGGAGGTACTGAATAGTTGTTATGTGGAAGAGATCTGCTTAACAAATTAGTCTGGAAGTTGTGACATCAAATGTTTCAGGGAATCTGCTATCAATAGCATTTATAGGCCAATTAATAGTACCATGTCAACAGCTTACTAAATAGCTTTCTGACTTTGTTTAAGGCTTGCATAGACATCTCTTAGATTCCATCATTAGCAATTTATTAGTCCTCAGTGGAACCATTTTACATCTGGCCAGCCACCATGTGTGGTCCAGACAGAACTAAAAATAAGAAATCTTAAAGGAAGAAAACTTTCACCTGGAGAATTTTATGTGCATTCTTCAGTGCTACAAGAATGATAACTTTTTGGGTTGTCTGTTCAAGCATTGAACTACCTAAATTTTTAGATACTAGAAACATGTTATACCAGGCTATATATTTACAATAATATGAAATTGTCCTTGTTTAATCAATTAAAAGGTAAAATTTAATGAATGTATTTAATGCACTTTTTTCTAAAATGTTTTCTTAAACAGTATTATGGAAATAAATGATTATTCACATAAGTTATAACTGCAAAAGTGTTACCATTCACAAACAGGCTTGTTCAGGCTTAATGTTTTTGTTCTCAGAGTGATTTATAACACACCGGTATGCCTAACTGCCTAGCCAGAAACTATTTTGACATAATACATTTTTAAAAGTGTCGTGTCTCTCATATAGCTGATTCAACTGATCTGTTCTGGTCCAGGGAGAAGCAGAAGAATCTCATCAGGAGGTAGTGAAAGAGATGATGGTGGCGAGAGATAGAGTGGAAACTATTATGGAGCAGGGGTACAGGAGACAGAGCAAGAGCAGGTCACCATTAGTCATCATATAGGGGGGTTTCAAGTCATTCCAAGCAGTTACCAGTCCTTTAGGGGACCAACCTGTACATAGGTCAATCCAGAGAAATTTTGCCTAAATACAGATAGGTTTGCCATCCAGACCCAAGTTGTCTGCTAACTTATGTACAGATAGTGGATTGAAACCCTCTTATACATCATCCCCCTGGTCTACCGTTGCACAAAGTCATAAGTGATCAAGAGTGCCCACATTGTAGTGCCCAACCAAACTTTTGGGGTCCAAGTCAAATGGGGGCTCTGGTCACCTGGCATGGGTGCTGTAGAGCAGTCTGCTCTTCTTCGCAAGGATGACAACTTCACTCCGTGACCATCACCACTCCTGAGATGACCAGGGTTATACCTTGTACACCACAACATCCACTGACTAATATCCACCCACCTATTTATATGTAGTCCTACCATAAGGGACAGAGTTTGAGGCATACTTTCCTGGTGAGGTACTAGAAGGAGCCTGAACTAAGGTAAACACATTAACCCCTTACTACAAACAGTCTTTTATGAACCACTGGAAGACAGGAAATTCATTTATCATGGGCCATGTGCAGAATAGCCATTTACTGTGGTCCAAAAAGAGTGTTAGGCCCCTTTCACATTGAGGCGTTATTCATGCGGTACAGCGCTAAAAATAGCGCTGCTATACCGCATGAATAAATCTTGCCCTGCAGGCTTCAATGTGAAAGCCCAAAGGCTTTCACACTGAAGCGGTGTGGTAGCAGGACCGCTCCAAAAGTCCTGCTAGCCGCATCTTTGGAGCGGTATAGGAGCGGGGTGTTTACCGCTCCTATACCGCGCTTTCCCATTGAAATCAATGGGAAACCGCAGAGGCGCATTGTGGGCGGTATTAACCCTTTTTCGGCTGCTAGCGGGGGTTAAAACATCACCGCTAGCGCCCGAATATCGCGGTAAATACGACGGTATAGCGGCGCTAAAAATAGCGCGGCTATACCGTCACCGCACCTCCGCTGCCCAATGTGAAAGCAGCCTAAAAAAGGAATAATGGATACTTAATACAGAGGGGGTTTGGAGGAAAGAAACAACATGTAGCTGACTGTAAGAGACCATTAAAAAACATAAGAACAGGCAGAGAGGGAACTTATTATTAGGGAATAAAGAGATTAATCAGGACTTTGGGGACAGAAGTAAAGACAGATAGCTGGGTGGGACACAGGTAGTGAAGACGCTAATCATGGAAAGGAGATAGAGGAAATATAGTGGGAGCCCATTTAGATAAATGACAGAGAAAGAGTGGCATGGGATGCTGGAACAAAAGCATCTGATTGTGAAACAGGGAAGGAGGTGGGGCAAAGTGGAAGAAGATCATGCAATAGGGTCCGGAAAAAGGTAATTTATTATTTATAATCATTTGCGACAAAGAAATTAGAAGGGCAGAGGAGCCAGAGCACCACAAAAATACCCAAAAGATTCAGTACTGTGAAGTATACCAGATTCTACCTCATGTATGCTCTCACACCAAACAGTGGAAAGCTTTCATATTCACATGGGTAATAGAGAAAGTTAATTTGTCCTACATATATTATATACACATTAGAAGGCATATAAAGAAAAAATTTAGAATTTTTCCTAATATAATAAATATTGGAACAAAGACGATACACAGGGGAAATAAGAGAAAGCATTTCTTTATTAAAATGAACAACATGGCAAAGGTGTCAGGGCAAGAATAGTAAAACGATTAAAATGCACTTGGAGCTGGTACAAGGGAAAGTGGAGGGATCATAAAACCAAATCCATAGGGTCTACAGTTTAACCAAGAATGTAGAATATGAATGTACTGGGGCATCACTTCTGAAATCCCCTTTCACTTTCAAGAAAAAGCTGTTGTCTTTTTAATGGAGATTGCTCTTTTTTTCATTTACATACTGTATATACAATTCAGTATAAAGACTAAGGGCCAAATCCACAAAGACCCGGCGTAACGGCGAAATTCTAATTTAAGTTACACTGCCTTAAAATTTCTACCTAAGTGCCCGATCCACAAAGCACTTACCTAGAAATTTCTGGCCGTGTAACTTAAATTCTGCCGGCGCAAGGCGTTCCTCATTTTATGGGGGCAATTCCCATTTAAATGAGGCGCGCTCCTGCGCCGGCCGTACTGCCAATGCTCGTGACGTCATTTTCCCGACGTGCATAGCGCGAAATTACGTTATGCCGGGCTGGATTGCGACGGGTCAATAAAGTTGCGTCGAAAAAAAAAAAAGATACGGCGCGAAAAAAAAAAATTCAAATTCGAAAAAAAAACGCGTCGCTAGACAGAAGGGTCTGCTTTTACATGGTGTACTAACTTTACACCATGTAAAAGCAGCCCTAATTTTGCGTATGCAACTTAATACTTACGGAGAAAAAACGAAGCTGAAAAGCTTCGTGGATCTCCGTAAGTGCTAATTTGCATACCCGAGGCGGCATTTCGACACGAAATGCCCCCAGCGGCGGATGCGGTACTGCATCCTAAGATCCGGCAGTGTAATTCAATTACACATGCCGGATCTTCTGCCTAACTATGGAAAACTGATTCTGTGGATCAGTTCCATAGTTAGGACCAGGGATACGACGGAGTAACAGCAGTTACTCCGTCGTATCTCTTTTGAGGATTTGGCCCAAAGATAAATAAAAAGGCTCAATTAGATGCTCTATGGAGATTTGAAATGGCCAGGTGGTTTTCCATTATCAAATCACTGTAGTCTGTCCATGACTCTTTGTGGGGCTCTTTTTGCGGAGCTATGCCATAAAATAACTTATATTACTCTTTTGATACCATTTATATTCTTAATTCTCCTTTGAACCATGAGCATTTTTTGAACCTGACTGCTGATAATGCAATGAAGGATCATTATTCAGCAAGACGATAATTAAAGGAAATGGCCATGTCATGTAATCATTTAAGTTGTACTATTGAGTATAACAGTACTAATAAGTTTATTCAATAAGGGAGCTATTCAACACAAGAGTGTTTTATTTTTCAAAGTGTGTCAGATAAGAACTGGCTGGGCTAATAACTACCCTCAGTCAGATTCTTAAATTCTGACAGCATGAAAGAAAGAAGAACATCTGTCCACATTGGGTTATTATTGCTGTCTTTGTCCCTTTTGGAATCATTCCCCTTATGTTCTGTCCAGGAACATCATATAAAGTGAGTACAAATCTTACCTTTGACAGCTATCACAGAGCAACTGCCCCCATTGATAACTGTAAAATGTAGGTTTGCCATCACTGTTTTTTGTCAGTGACAATGGTAGCAATAGGAATTATTTAGGTCAGATCTTCCCAGGAAGAGAACAGAAAGTGATCAAACCTGAACACGTTTTTAACCTCTCCCCACTCTAATGCCCTGTACACACGATCACTTTTTGTGATGAAATAAAATGACATTTTTAAAAATGTAATTTAAAATGATCGTGTGTGGGCAAAATTTAATTTTATGTCTTCTGAAAAATGACAAAAAAAAAAATCGAACATGCTTGAATTTTTTATGTCATTTTTTAAAATGTCATTTTTTTGTGTCATAAAAAATTATCATGTGTGGGCAAAAATGACGTTTTAAACCTGCACATGCCCAGAAGCAAGTTTTGAGACGGGAGGTAAAAATATTTATTATTTTTTTAAAACACTCTTCAGGCTGGACACATGACATCCTCTTCTTCTGAATGTCACGTGCCGATTGATTTCTCACCGAGCGAGTCCATGACACCCTGGGTTCAATGATCCTGACCATCATTTAACCTGAATGAGGAAGGGTAGACTTCAAAGGAGTGGAACTCCTGCAGGGGACTACGTTGGAGACATGGGCCCGGATTCTCGTACGAGTTACGCCGGCGTATCTCCAGATCTCGGCGTATATCCAGAGTCAGAGCCGTCGTATCTATGCGCCTGATTCTTAGAATCAGTTACGCATAGATTTGTATTAGATCCGACCGGCGTAAGTCTCTTACGCCGTCGTATCTTAACTGCATATTTACGCTGGCCACTAGGGGCGTGTACGCTGATTTACACCTAGAAATATGTAAATCAGCTAGATACGCAAATTCACGAACGTACGCCCAGCTGACGCAGTACAGATACGCCGTTTACGTTAGGCTTTTCCCAGCGTAAAGTTACCCCTGCTATATGAGGCGTAGATGCGGCGTACCAAAGTTAAGTATGGACGTCGTTCCCACGTCAAATTTTGAAAATTTTACATTGTTTGCGTAAGTCGTTCGCGAATAGGGCTGGGCGTCATTTACGTTCATGTCGAAAGCATTGGCTTCTTGCGGGTTAATTTGGAGCATGCGCACTGGGATACTTTCACGGACGGCGCATGCGCCGTTCGTAAAAAGCGTAATTTACGTGGGGTCACATAAAATTTACATAACACACGCCCACATCTACCACATTTGAATTAGGCGGGCTTACGCCGGCCTATTTACGCTACGCGGCCGCAACTTTGGTTTGAGAATGCGGCACTTTGCCTGTCAAAGTTGCGGAGGTGTAACGTAAATAGGATACGTTACGCCCGCACAAAGATACGCGATTCTACGTGAATCCGGGCCATGGTATCCAGCTACAGTTGTATTTTTATTTTCTAACATGCCTAACTATTTATTTTCTTATTTATTGTTTAAACTAAAGTCTCCTTTTAAAGGGTAAAAAATTGTATATTTATCTTGCAATTTGTCTGTATTCATACAGACCAAAATGCACCAGTGTGGCAGAAAAACAGGTAAGGGTTTGATCCAAAAGAACAATAGTGTGTAGATGTAGTTGTACCTACTTAAATTAAATATGACTAACAAATATCCAGGCCATAAGCTAAGGCTATTGCGGTTATTTTTAACATTAAGGAATGTAAGACATAAGATCATTTGTTTTAACACTTGTGGGATGAAGCAGCTCTGATGATTTCACAAGACCTATAAGAGAGAAACTTGTGGCTTTTTTTTACCACTAGAATAATACAACTTAATCATAGATTTGAACACAGTACAGCTCACTGCTGAGCAGAGCTCACCTGGAAAAAGTGAATTGGTCCTGCAGATTAGGTTTTGCCATTTTATTTGACAATTCCAGTAAAAAGTAATGATCCGGAGAAATGTTTAGATTTTCCATTTTATGAGATGTGTAACATTTGCTGGGAAAGTGAGATTTAACTACTTTGAACTGGATACAGCAAGTTACTGTACATGCAAGTTACGTTTCTCTGAGTACTAGACTACAAGCATATTCCCATGCTTATAAATACAATATCACTGTAGTAGCACCCTTAGCTTAAAAGATGATTGAAAAATGATTTTTAAAATCAGTAAAAAAAAAAAAATATATATATATATATATATATATATATATATATTGGAGGTGCGCATCTTCACTGGTCTCATGGTTTGATTTGATTACTATTATATGGTCAATGATTTGATTCGATTCCCTGCTGCATGACGATGCATCACAATTGCTGACGAGCTCCCACTTCCGCTTGGGCAGCCCAGGCGGCCATTCCTCCCTGCAATCTTGTGGGACACGTCACAGGTCCCAGAAGATTGCCCGGCTATGCAGGACAGCGCAGTGAGACATGCGCACCCGACTGTGAAGCTGCAAGCGCCAGTGCCGTGGACATGCGGGAGAGAGAATAGAGGGTTCAGGTGGCCACGTTGCTGGATTGTGGGACAGTCGAGTGTCTTTTTATTAAAAGTCAGAAGATACACTTTTTTGTATCTGCTGACTTTTAATAAACAAAAATGTACTGGAACTCTGTTTTGAATTAAAAATAATCTCACTCCCTTAAAGCGGAGTTCCACCCAAAAGTGGAACTTCCGCTTCAAGCACTCTTCGCCCCCTTACATGCCACATTTGGCATGTCCTTTTTTTGTCGGGGAGTGTGTGTCCTCTTTTTAGTGGGATTTCCTGTCCCACTTCTTCCTTCCTGTCATGGCCGCCTTGGCGGTGACTCCTCTCGCCCTAGGAGGCCCCTCACTGCCAGCGATCTTCTGGGACACAACACAGGTCCCAGAAGATTGACTGGCCAATGGCAGAGCACAGTGCGGCTTGCGCATGAGCAGTGCGTGCCCGGCCGTGAAACCGTAAGCTGTCACGGCTGGGTGCCCACAGTAGATTTGACAGCGCCGGGGAGAGGAGTGGGGCTCTGTGCAGCCGCATTGCTGGACCGTGGGACAGGTAAGTGTCTGTTTATTAAAAGTCAGCAGCTATGCTTTTTGTAAACTAAAAAACAGGTGGAACTCCACTTTAACTGCTTGCCGACCAGCCGCTGCAGTTAAACGGTGGCAGGTCGGCTCTGCTGGGCGAGATCACGTAGCTATACGTCATGTTGCCGAGCAGCCAATAGGGGCGCCCCTGACTCCCGCGCGTGTGTCTATAAAAAATATGTAGAAGAATACGTATCGGCCTAAACTGAGGAAAAAATAAGTTTTTTATATATTTTTGGGGGATATTTATTATGGTAAAAAGTAAAAAATATTTTTTTTTTCAAAATTGTCGCTCTATTTTTGTTTATAGCGCAAAAACTAAAAACCACAGAGGTGATCAAATACCACCAAAAGAAAGCTCTATTTGTGGGAAAAAAGGATGCCAATTTTGTTTGGGAGCCACGTCGCACGACCGCGCAATTGTCAGTTAAAGCGACGCAGTGCTGAATCGCAAAAAGTGCTCTGGTCTTTGACCAGCAATATGGTCCGGGGCTGAAGTGGTTAAAGAGTGCACTAATCCGGTGCACTATGGGGTACAGGAATTCACACACACGGCTGCTGGGAGGTCAGGGGGGATAAGAATCCACAGCTGACTAACAAGTTCCCTGTACTGTCTCTGTGCTGGCTTCCCTGTTTGCACCTTCCTGCACACGACCGTTTTCCATGATGTGAAAAATGAAATTTTTGGCACGGCTGGGCACAATCACGTACCTGTACGTGTCTCTTTAAGCCCAGCCTTAGGGTCGCGAGCGCGCCGCCGCACTCACTACCCGGTCCGAAGCTCCGTGACCGCGCCCGTGCTCGCGGTATATATAATATATATTTTATTTGCCAAATATGTTTTTTTATTTTGCCAAATATGTTTTTTCAGAGCAACCCATCTATCCACAACCAAACAGCTACTCTCATGCTCAATCACCCACAAATAGAAATTTCTGATTACTGGTAGTTTAAACAGTTTAAAGGTTTTTGAAAAAGCGGTTTATGAGAGACATATGTGGGTGTAGGCCTGGCTATCAGCTATGAAGAGGCTTGGAAAATGCAGTCTGCAATATATAGTTGTGTAGCCAGTTGCCAGCTACTACAGAGACATTGCCAAAAAACAACCATAGACTGTTTATCCCCCCCCCCCCCCATGCTCATAGACAAGGACACTGCATCATCTCCTGCCTCTAGTGGGAGATCGCTCTTCCTGTCTTGAAGCAGAGCATTTTTAGACTTGTAGTCCTGCAAGTAACATTGACTGAATTTTGAAGCCACTTTGAAACTACAAATCCCATCAATCTGAAACAACAGTTCATTCTAGGATAGTCTATAAATTTTACAGTAACTGGCAAGATCACTCTCTTGGTCTGGGGACATCTGAGAGGTAATTCAGGAGCTGCTGTCCTGCTCGCAGCTGCACGCAGATACAGTGATTCAGCCTCAGACCAGTAGCAGACCACAAATCGAAATGCACCAGCACCAAAGGTTCAGTGACACTGCACACCCCAGTGCCAGACACCCAGCTACACAGCTGTCCTTAGCAACCGAAGGCATAGAGATACTCGCACTGATCGCCATCCGAGGCTTCTCGCCAATGCTACCGCAGTCCTATGTGCGCTTGCCACTCTATCCTGCAGTTGATACAAAGCCTGCTCATCCCACCTTCTTACACTGGAGTCCTTTTTTCATTCCTGATTGGTGAGAGGGCAGTTTTCCCAGCCTTTACTCTGTTCTTTTTTATACATGGTGACTACCAGCAGACATCTTTATCCACCATCTCAGTTAAGGAGATCTTGCTACCTATCCCTTACTGTATGCATATTTGACTTAATCACCAGCACCTATACTTCAAATGTTAAAGGCCCCCAGAGTGGGTAGCACTACATTAGGTAAATTATAGTTGTGTTTTATGTAAGAGTAGTTACACACACCTGTGCATTTGTGTAGCAACAGAAGTTTGTACACAGCTAAGGTAACAGTATATTCCCCCGAAAAATATGCAATAAAGGCATACCCCACCTTTAAGTACGCAATGGGGTTTATTTACTATCGCTGGAGAGTGCAAAATCAGGCTCACTTCTGCACAGAAACCAATGAGATTCAAGGTTTTATTATCAGGCTTAATTGAACAAGCTGGGGTTAGGAGCTCATTGGTTTCTATACAGAAGTGAGCCTGATTTTGCACTTTTCAGCAATAGTAAATAAACCCCATTGTGTACTTAAAAGTGGGGTAAGCCTGTAATTGACTTCTTGGGCAGATGTCTGATATATTGATGATATCGAATCAACTTCCCCTAAAAGAAGAGCTCAGGGCACAATAAGCCCAGACTTTGATGATGCTACAGTCTGAGCTTTTTGAATGGGAAAGAGTATATGGGGTATTGACGACATAATCGCAGTGCTGGGGGTGATAGGGAGCGGAAAGTATAGCAGTAGCTGTACTTCCACAAGGAGATAAGTGACTTCAAAAGTGTATTGAAGTAAGGAAAACAAATAGGGTCACACTGCATATTAAACAATAACAAATCGGAAGATATGAACAGAGTAGGAATATAAAAAAAAAAAAGTAATGCTCTAGTTGTTCTTTCTAGAAAAAGAGCATCTTGCTAGCAAAACACTAACGATAGAATAAATATGTTGTGATACTGCTAGTGAGTATCCTTTTCATTGCACAGAAAAACAACAGTTTTATGATTGAACCGTTTAGGTTTTTAGGACACTTGCATTTTTGGACTTCTTTTCAGTTGTTGCTTTTTCCTGCATGTGTTTGCTAATTAGTAATTAACCACTTTCCAGGAGAGCTGGAGCTTTCATTCACTACTATTATTGTTTTAATTATTAGCACTTTGCACTTGTTTTTCATCAAGCACTTTAAGGATTTATGACACATATTTTTTTTTTTTTTAAAAAAAGCTTCTGCCCATTTCTTTACACTTCCACCTTTCTCACGGAAGATCTTCAATACGGGTCCTCCCGTTCGGGATAGCAAAGCTGGTGGTTGGTTGGAAGTGGGGTCTCCGGGTCTGGGATCCTTGGCGGGAGGGTCGTGGACCTACTAAGGTTGGGTCATTGAATAATTGGTGGGGATTATGTTTTGTGTTATACTCTGGAGTATTTTGTTATGTATTCTTTTTATTTGTCATGACAATGATGCCAAACATTGTATGGTGTTCTGTACTATGATTGAGACCTCTCAGGGGCTCATGGATACCTTCTGGATTTGTGGCGATGCTTCTGTATTGTTGTAGTATTCTTTCTTTCTTTCAATAAAAACTATTGAAATATTAAAAAAAGGATTATTATCCCATGTACACTGTGCGGCCAGTCAGGCACTTTTATCCATTGGATTTCATTATTTATTCACTCGCAGTTCCTTCCACATCTAATTATTGATGTTGGATGGTATTCTTTGGGCATAGACCTCGAGTGTTACACATTTTTACCCCAGTAGAGGACGGACTCACTCTCATACTTTAGGAATCATTGTTTAGAATATTTTATTGTTTTAAATTATTGTCGGTTTTTAGTATTTGCAAGCGCCACTACATCCCCCTGTCTATCATATGCTAGTGAGGGTTACTGCCTCCGACATGGTGACATTGTCACCTTGAGCAGGGGCTACAGGACGTTGTGATTACTTAAAATAAAGAAGATCTCTTCAGCCCCTATAATAATGTCATAGGATAAAATAAAAGATTCCTGTGCTCCAGGGATAAGGTATAAATTTTTTTTTACTAAATTGGGGGAGTAGTATGAATTCTTTGAAACATACATTTTGCCCATTGAGGGACATTAATCATCAATGCATACTTTTGTGGCGGGCTGATCTCAACTATCAGGATGAGCAATGTGGGAACCTGTTAATTAATTAAGTAATCTCTCCAAGTAGTTCATGACTAAGCCTATTTCTGACATTTGGTGTTTACAAGTTAAAATCCATATTTTTTGCTAGAAAATTACTGAGAACCCCCAAATATTATATATATATATATTTTTAGCAACTTTTTGGGAAAAAATACACTTTCATGAATAAAAAAAAAAGAAAAAGTAAAGTCAGCCCAATTTTTTTGTATAATGTGAAAGATGATGTTACGCTGAGTAAATAGATAACAAACATGTCACACTTTACAATTGCACGCACTTGTGGAATGGCGACATACTATGGGAACCCAACTTTTTTTTTTTACGGCTAACAGTTACAGAGGAAGTCTAGTGCTAGAATTATTGCTCTCGCTCTGACGATGGTGGCAGTACCTCACATGTGTAATTTTAATTTTTTTTCTTATTTATTTTATTTATTTTTACATTATTATATTGTGTTTTTTTTTAAATGTATCACTTTTATTGCTGTCACAAGGAATGTAAACATCCCTTGTGACAGTAATGGGTTGTGACAGGTACTCTTTATGCAGGGATTGGGGGTCTAAAAGACCCCCGATCCTTCCTCTACACTTCAAACTATTTAGATCGCCGAAAACGACGATTCTGAATACTGTATATTTTTTAAAATCCAGCGCCATTGGCGGCAGTGTTTACATTCAGGAGACTGGCAGGAAGCCATTTACTGCTTGCTGCCAGTCTCTCTATTGGCGCCGGAGGTGGCGCATCGTGTATCGGGTCTCCCGGGGGAACGGAAGGCCCGGTTAGAGCAGCGGAGGCGGCAGGAAGGGGGATGTCCCTTTCCGCTCCTCCAGGATAACACCTGAGCGGCTTTTAGCCGCATCAGTTGTTATCACCGGAAAGCCAATCGCCCGCTCTAAAAACTGATACTGGGATGATGCCTGCAGCCAGGGCTGGACTGGGACAGAAATTTGGCCCTGGACTTCATCCAGACTGGCCCACTTTGACAGGTCTCTCCCATGGCGACCAGACAACTACCACCCCCCCCCCCCGGCCACCCAAGCCACTAGCCACTTTATTAGAATAGAACGGCTGGTACTGGTACTCTTATAGGCAGTACCAGTGGGGAAGCTAGACATTATTTCACCCGGGGCAAAGAATCAGTTTGGTGCCCCCCTTATGGGACAAGATTAGGCAGAAGTGAGAAACTCCCAGGACATAGCTGTTGAGTCAGCTGTCTGTCCCCTCCCCCCATGCTCCTCTTTCGTCCCCCCTGCGCCTCTGGTCCTCCCCCTGCTTCTTTGTTCCCCCCAGGTGAGCGCTGCAGGAAGAGATAGACGTTGGAGCGGAGGGGGGCGGCAGTCTGCTGTCACTGAAGCCAGCCCACTGAGCCATCGGCCCACCGGGAAACTCCCTGTAGTCCCAATGGCCAGTCCATCCCTGCCTGCAGCTGCCCCCTGCAGCTAACCCCTGAAAGCCGAGGACGCATATGTGCGTACGCTTGGCGGCAAGGGGTTTAATATTCATTCTAATAGTATCTGTAAGAATAATAATAATAAATACCAAAACCCTGTACCCTTATTCCCTACATGAAGGTTTATCATAGCCTGATCTGATGCTGATCAAACATTTGTGCAATAAATGTTTTTTCCTGTGCAGACCTATGCCATAATTTATCAATGACACATATTGCAGTGCTGACATACAATATGCCAAGAAAACCATGCCAAAATGTTAGTCTGAATACTGATGTGAGGAAAGAGGCTACAGACAGGACACCAGTGTCTCTTACTAGCACCAGATGTATACTCTAGTTTTATGAATCTAACATTTGGAAGCATTCATCCAGGCATAATTACTTCACACCCAATATAAATGCAGCCATCACAAACACCCTTTACTAAGTAACAGTGTGTCAGATAAAGCCTACAAAAGAGAAGCCTTGCAAACGTTTGTAAACCTTTTGTTTGGATTTAAAATAAAACAAAATGATAATAATTCCAGTGATAAAAATAGTAATAGAAAATGACATAAACTGCATATAGATATAAACATGCATGCTGAACAGCATTGTTATTATAAATACAGTATATACAGTAACCAAAGCTACAATAAAGAGACTAAACAAATAAATATGTATATACTTTGATTTCATTACAAAAATGACATTCATAGTAAAGAAAAGAAGATAGCAATGCACCACTAGCACATAATGAGGGGTACATTAACTAAATGAAAAAATTGGAAATTGCATTGCATCAGCTGCATGAAATGTGGAACACCTTTGTTTTTCCTGTTTGCTAAAAATTACAGATATATTTCATAATTGTTTTACTCTAACATGCACAGTATACTACAGATGTGTATTTTGCTTATTCAGTAATCTGTAGAATAGTCAGTATTATAATAACAAGTCAACTTATTGAGATATATATATATATATATATATATATATATATATATATATATATATATATATATATATATATATATATATATATATATACATATACAGGGCACAAGTCCTGCGGGAACGCATAGGAACGGAGTTCCTGCACTTTTTTCACAGCAGGAACTCAGTTCCCTTTGCAGAACTAGAGCAGCTGGGAGCAGCTGAGCCGCCCAAGCCAATCCTTCACTTAGCTCGAGTCACTGTCAGGGGCAGGCGAATCTTAGTAATCCTTTATGTTACTGGCCGCTTCCTGTATATGGATTCATCAGGTAGTGTGTGGGTATTCCGTCACTTCCTCGATGCCGCAATGTCTCCTGGGAGCTTTTGTCATTGTACCCAGGAGACATTGCGGAGGTCTGCCGCGAGTTATCGCTGGATTTAGAAAGAACTTGCTTCAGAAAATAGTATAGTACCTGGGAACACTATAAGTATTATTATAGTATCCCCGCATCCAATAGATTTGCCCCTCTAGATCAGTGGGAGGGTTTTAAACCACAGAGGAGACCCCTTCAATATACCCCTTCAATATAATGTAGAACAATTTTTTTTATACATTCAGCACCACACAGGGAACACAGCGATTGCTGTGTAAATGAGTTCATTTAGGACCAGTTCAAACCATGAATCATCCAGGAATGTTCTGTGCATTCCTGTGCGATTCACATGTGATCTGGGTGCAGTGTCCATTCGTTTGAATGGGCTGAAATTGTGCTGGACCATGCCAAAAGTAGTGCATGCAACCAAATCCACATGGTACTACTGTACAATGCGATCCAATTAGTTTTGTTTGAATGCTGCACTTTTTGGTTATTTTATTTATAATTTAGGAGTTATTTAAACAAATGTTACTGAGGGGGAGTTTACATTGCAAGAGAAGGGCGCACCAACTTAGCACATTACCAAAATATATTTTATTCCAAAATAAAAACATCAATGGTTGTACTCACATACATCGTTTTGGCTCTGAATAAGAGGGTTCTCCCTCAAAACATGTCAGCCAGTCCAAACGCCGCCTGGTTTTAGCGTTCTACCGGTTCTTCATACTTGACCTGGGGGTGAAAGCTAGCATCTGCTTTTGCTGTGATATGCCTATGTACATCGCTTGTATGTGAGTACAACCATTGACATTTTTATTTTGGAATAACATTTATTTTGGTAATGTGCTAGGTCGGTGCGCCCTTCTCTTGCTATTATTTTACAGTTCTAAGGATACCCATTGTCCTGAGGAGGGCAGCAAGGTCGTTGGTGTAGAAAGAAGCTGTCTGTACTATACATCCCCAGGCCTACCACTCGAGCTCAGGAGAATTACTTTGTGGAGTTTACACTGCCCAAGACCTGGAAATATTATTGCCTTCGATGTAGCCATTGCTACAGACCACGGGAATCATCATACTGTATTATTGGTAATTGCACATGTGCATGGTGCAACCATTATACTCTATGGCAGTGGTTCTCAACTCCTGTCTCAGGACCCACTAACATGCCAGATTTTAAGTATTATTTTGGGGAGATACAGACTAGAATACTACAATCACTGAGCAGCAAATTATATCACCTGTGATGTATTTCAGTTATGTTGCAAACCTGGCCTGTTAGTGGGTCCTGAGGACAGGAGCTGCGAACCACTTGCTCTAGGTCTAGGGTGTCCTTCCAGCACATGTGCTGCAGAGAATGTCAACAGCAGAAACAGTTTTCGAGCTCTTGCTAAAAATGTTTGCTATTATGTCTTAAATTGCAGTTGTTCTTTCATTTTTTTTGATGCCGAACTCTAGATAGATATATGTGACCCATATTAATTCAGCTCAAGCACTGTACCTGACTTCTACATCAGCTTCCTACAAACCATGTACACAGAGCTAACTTTTAGGGTTTGAAAAGCAGCACAAGGAGCCACTCACTTGTGCTGCAATGCACGGAGCATGCTGATAGAAAATAACCTTTTCAGTCCGTTTTTACTCTCCATTCACATGTTGAGGGTATGGGGTGAGACCTGTTAGGCTGGCCATAGGTGCCTTTTTTTTTGTTGACAGCCAACAGGCTAATTAAAAAAACAAACAGATTTCCCCATCCACACATGCAAGGTGGATGGAAGAATATTTCCCGCTGTGCCATTGTATTCTGATAGTAGGACTCCCCCCCACTGTCAGAATACACTGATCAGCAGCTGCAGCTGATCGGCTGCAGCCGCTGAATGACAAAAGTCCTGTTCGACAGAAGTTGATTGTTAAATCCACTTCTGTCTAGTGGGAACTGCCAAAATGAATGGAAATGAGGCTGGTCCCTGCTGAACCAGCCAAATTGTAATCTATCCATGGGCAGCTTTATTCTTAATAACCCCAACAGATAAAATTAGATCCTCCACCCTACCAGACATGGCTGTGCTGTGTGGTCAGATCATGTACCATCAGGGCCGGCCCTATGATGGGACCGGGTGGTCCCATGGGTACCAGGCAGCACTTTTAGGGGGGCAGCATACTGATGCCCACCAGCCCGTTCCGCCAGCTCCGCTACCCAAATAAAATTTATGTCCTTTTTTTCCCACAAATAGAGCTTTCTTTTGGTGATATTTGATTACCTCTGCGGTTTTTATTTTTTGTGCTATAAATATGTATATTTTTTAACTTTTTGCTATAATAAATATCCCCAAAATTTAGAAAAATTAACTATTTTCTTCAGTTTAGGCCAATATGTATTCTTCTACATATTTTTTGTACCAAAAAAAACCACAGTTAGCGTACATTGATTAGTTTGCGCAAAAGACATTGTGGCCGCCGGCAATTCACAGGTCCCTTTATACTCCTGGATACATGTATAGAGCCATGGCAGGTCCTTTTATACGCCTATATGCATGTATAGAGCCATGACAGGCCCTCGTTATACTCCTATATACATTCATAGAGCCATGGCAGGTCCTCTTTATATTCCTTTACATGTAAAGAGTCTCGACAGGTCCTCTATATACATGTATAGAGCCATGACAGGTTCTCTTTATACATCTATAGAGCCATGACAGGCCCACGTTATACTCCTCTATACATGTATAGAGCCATGTCAAGTACTCTTTATAGTCCTATATACATTTATAGAGCCATGACAGGTCCTCTTGATATTTCTTTACATGTAAAGAGTAATGACAGGTCCTCTATATACATGTATAGCGTCATGACAGGTCCTCTTTATACGCCTATACATGTATAGAGCAATGACAGGTCCTCTTTATACTCCTTTATACATGACGGGTCCCCTTTAGTTATCATGATATAAAATAATGAATATGGGGGCCTTTTGGTTGGCGTGATTTTTTTTCTGGGGGGGGGGGGGGGGCAGCATTTCATTCTTGGTCCCAGGCAGCACAATGTCTTGGGCCGGCACTGTGTACCATACATCTCAGAGCTAGATGCAAAGAAACAGAAATCTTTTAGCAGGCAAAACAGCTTCTTTATAGGTATGTCATATGTGTATCTAGATGTGTATTTAACTGTTTGCCTGGAATCAAGCTTTAAAAGAATTTCCAGTAGTTTAAAAACAAAAATATCACAAAGAACAATATTTTTTAATGTGTTAGCCTAATAAAATGTCAGACATGTCCAAGTATCCCGATACCTTTGCGAGCCAGACATTTTGACATACTCAGGAAACTAGGGGACTACTTGGCTTTAAGGGTCCTCTGTCAGACTTCCAGAGTTTCTTCATTAGATGTTTGTACTATAACTTTATTTCACTTTTATTTGCCTATAAATTACAATTTTGTGCATTGTACATATTTCATAAAAGCAATCACTGCTCAGTTCTTAGTAAAGCTTCCTTGTGCTACGTAGACATAAGAGGAGCGGTGGCTGCCAATCACTTCTATAGTCGTGCTGTTCTCTTAGGCATGCTGTGCACAACTGGCTGTTTTCTGTTAGTTCCAGGAAAGTTTAGTTCTGTGTATTAAACACTTAAGGACCAGGCCTATTTTTTACACTAGGTGTTTACACGTTAAAATATATATATTTTTTTTTTGCTCGAAAATTACTTAGAACCTCCAAACATTATATATATTTTTTTCAGACACCCTAGAGAATAAATGGCGGTCATTGCAATACTTTATGTTACACCGTATGTGCGTAGTGGTCTTACAAATGCAAAATTTTGGGAAAAAATACACTTTTTTAAATAAACAATAAGAAAACAGTAAATTTGGCAAAAATGTTCTATATTGTGAAAGATAATGTTACGCAAGTAAATTGATACCCAACATGTCATGTTTCAAAATTGTGCCCGCTCATGGAATGGCGACAAACTTTGACACTTAAAAATCTTCATTGGTGATGTTTAAACATTTCTACAGGTTACCAGTTTTGAGCTACAGATGAGGTCCTTTGTGGCGACACCTCACATTTACACTTAAATGCAATAAAAAAACATTGGCCCAGATTCTCATACATTCGCGCTGCTCCTGGGCAGCGTAATGTATGAGCTCTACGTTACACCGCCGCAGGTCTACAGGTTTAAATCCTGATTCTCAGAACACTTACCTGTAAACTTGCGGCGGTGTATCGTTAGATTGCTCGGCGCAAGCCCGCCCAATTCAAATGGGGCGGGCACCATTTAAATTAGACGCGCTCCCGCGCCGAGCGTACTGCGCATGGTCCGTCGGGTAAATTACCCGACGTGCATTGCGCTAAATGACGTCGCCCCGACGTCATTTGCCTAGATGTATACGTAAACGGCGTCCAGCGCCATTCACGGACGTCTTACGCAAACGACGTAATTTTGATTCAATTTGACGCGGGAACGACGGCCATAGTTAACATTGGTTGCCCCTGCTAATAGCAGGGGCAACCTTACGCGTCGGGTACGCTACGCAAACAACGTTAATTCGCTGCGTCGACCTCGCGTATGTTCGGGAATCGCCGTACTTACCTCATTTGCATAGACGACGGGGAAAAGCGACGATGCGACACCTAGCGGCGGGAAAAAAAATTACTTTTAAGATCTGACAGCGTAACAGCCTTACGCTTGTCAGATCTAATGGGTACCTATGCGCAACTGATTCTAAGAATCAGTCGCATAGATACCCGGGGCCAGATGAGGAGTTACGACGGCGCTAATGGTGTTGCGCCGTCGTAACGCCTTCGAGAATCTGGGCCATTGTCTTTTTTTTCTATTTTTTTTTTGCTTTAAAAGCGGTTGGGCAGAAGTGAAAGATAAGTACAAATACTTACCCCATGCCTTGCTTCCCTGGCAGCAGGCCCTCTCCTCCACTGTCTGAAGCTGGCAGAATGTGGGTGGGCCCTCGCTGTCCCCCCATATAATGCAGAACTGCTGATCCTGCATTGTACATGAAGATGTTAGAGTACATTTCTGCACTGCATGTACATTTCCCTGTGTCTAATACTTTTAAAGACTTTGCAAATACACAAAATACTGTACCTTTTAATCTACCAGAAATGCACTTAGCTCTTAAAGTGGTTGTAAACCCCCGATTGTCACTTTTAACTATAGGTAAGCCTAGAATGAGGCTTACCTATAGGTAGTGGAAATATCTCCTAAACATGCGCCGTTCAGGAGATATTTACCTTGTAGTGCGCCGATAATGTAACTGGCGCATGCGCTGTGAATAAATGGACCTCCGTGACGTTTCTTCACTCGCAAGTGCTGTGACTGCCAGCTCCCGCTGTGACGGCTCCAGCCAGTCACAGAGCTGGAGTCCCCGAAAGAAAGAGGGGCAAAGATGGATGCTGCCACCAGTGCGGACAGTGCAGGCTTCGTTTGCAGGTAAGTGCCACATAATGGGCTAGTATGTAATGCACGATAGCCTATTATGCGTTTACATGCAGGAGCATTATGCTTTTTACGTTGACAACACAGCATTTTTGTGGACTGGGTGCTGGACTGGGTGCTGTGCTGTCAGTACCACTCCCACTCTCAAGCCCCGTACACACGACCAGTTTCCTCGGCAGAATTCAGCTTCCGACCGAGTTTCTGGCTGAATTCTGCCGAGAAACCCGGCCGTGTGTACAATTTCGCCGAGGAAGCCGACGAGGAGCTCGACGAGGAAATAGAGAACATGTTCTCTATTTCCTCGTTGTTCTATGGGAGCTCTCGGCCCGCCGAGCTCCTCGGCGGCTTCAGGGCTGAACTGGCCGAGGAACTCGATGTGTTTGGCATGTCGAGTTCCTCGGCCGTGTGTACGGGGCCTCAGATCTTCACAAAATGAAGGCTAGAATTTTAAAAAGAAAGAAAGAAAAAACTTCTGTCCCCAGCCTTGGCTCCCTCAGCTGTCAGACCCCAAGTACTGGCCCTGGTTGCTTTGTAGGTAATATGGCCATAACTCCATCTTGTGTACCTATTTATCCTTTAAAGTGGATTTCCTGCTTAATCCTTACTACTGTTAAAAAAAGCCTCCCCTATAACCCCTCCCTCTGCCTAACACCTATGCTTTTTAACCTTTTAAAAATGATGTATATACTTACCTATTTTCAGCCTATTGTGGTCCAGCCTGATCTCCCCTGTGTCAGCCAGCAGCAGCTGAAAAATAGAGGAGAGAGTGCTCCAACGATGGCTGAGTATGACTGAGCAGTGATGTCATCCATACGTTCTCATGGCCTATCTGTTGTCACCGCTACCTCCTCTCCCCTGCAGCTGCACTGAATGATACAGGGCAGTGAGATCACATGAATGGACAGGAGCAGGCTGAAAATAGGTAGGTATATACAGTGTGATCATTCTTACACAGGTTAGTAAGTATAGGTGTTAGGAGGGGGAAGGGGACTATTAGTAGCTAGGGTTTACCTAAAATTCCACTTCATTATGGGCAATAACATAACAATTAGGAAGGTTTGAAAAGGGGTCAACGGAAAGCGAAATTTACAACATTAGCTACTCGTATCTGTGGATCTACCAATCGTTTTCACATACAGTCCGCATTGGGCTTGAATCGCTTTGGTTTCGTTTAATGTGAATTTCTTTGTACAACTGGCTAGAGCTATTTACCACAAATCATTTTTCAGACTCGCAATTAGAAAATAAATTCTGTTCTAGACACCTAGGGGAAGTGTTTATGTGAGACATATTGGTCTCCAAATGATTGTTACTGTTCTGGACAATAACACTAATATATTTCACTCATTTGTATCATTAGTTATTGGCTGCAGAAATAGGCTACTTTGTAAATCATTTATTGCATCTCTGAGTATTCCAGCAATAAACCGAAATGGGTTTGCTTTGGCAATTAATGTGTTTTAAACATGAATTGAAATGCATTTTAAATCTAATGCCGATTTCTCAATTGGTGAGAGAAGACTGGAAAGTAATGAACTTTTTAAACACTGTTTTATATATATATAGACTTTTAATCCATTTGAAAGACGTATAAACAACTATTTCAATATTACAGGGTAGGGATGAGCTGAAACCCCCCCCCCCCCGTTCGGTTGGCAACAGAACCTTCGAACGGACCGAACGTTTGCGCAAACATTTAGAACCCCATTGAAGTCTATTGGACTTGAACGTTCCAATTCAAAAGTGCTCATTTTAAAGCCTAATATGCAAGTTATTGTCATAAAACGGGTTTGAGAACCCGGGATTTCCCCAGGGAACATGTATCAATGGAAAAAAAGTTTTAAAAAAGGTTGTTTTTTCTGGAGCAGTGATTTTAATGATGCTTAAAGTGAAAAATAAATTGAAAAATTCCTTTAACCACTTAAGACCCGGACCTTTAGGCAGCTAAAGGACCTGGCCAGTTTTTGCGATTCGGCACTGCGTCGCTTTAACTGACAATTTTCCTCAGTTTAGGCCGATACGTATTCTTCTACCTATTTTTGGTAAAAAAAATCGCAATAAGCGTTTATCGATTGGTTTTTGCAAAATGTATAGTGTTTACAAAAAAGGGAATAGTTTTATTGCATTTTTATTAATAATTTTTTTACTACTAATGGCGGCGATCAGCGATTTTTTCCATGACTGCAACATTATGGCGGACACTTCGGACAATTTTGACACATTTTTGGGACCATTGTCATTTTCACAGCAAAAAATGCATTAAAAATGCATTGTTTACTGTGAAAATGACAATTGTAGTTTGGGAGCTAACCACAAGGGGGCGCTGAAGGTGTTATGTGTGACCTTATTTGTGTTTCTAACTGTAGGGGTGTGTGGCTGTATGTGTGACGTCATTGATTGTGTTTTCCTATAAAAGGGAACACACGATCAATGACAGTGTCACAGTGAAGAACGGGGAAGCTGTGTTTACACACAGCTCTCCCCGTTCTTCAGCTCCAGGGACTGATCGCGGGACTCCAGCGACGATCGGGTCTGCGAGTCCCGCGGCCGCGGTCACGGAGCTTCGAACCGGGTCGCGTGCACGCGCCGGCGGCGCGCGCAACCCCACAGCTGGGCTTTAAGAGCCACGTTCATGCACGTGGATGTGCCATTTTGCCGACATATATCGGCGTAAAGGGGTCTTTAAGTGGTTAAATATCGTACCTGCTGGGTGTCTATAGTATGCCTGTGAAGTGGCACGTGTTTAGAACTGTCCCTGCACAAAATGAGATTACTATAAGAACAAAGTAATTTAAAACTGCTTGCGGCTTTAATGTAATGTCTGGTCCCTGCAATATGGATGAAAATCATTGAGAAAAATAGCACAGACACCGACAGTACACACACTACGTAGCTTTAGGTGCACACTGCAGAGGACACAGACAGTACACCTCTGCCTGTAGTATTAATATGAGCAGATTCCTGACTGTAGGATTAAATATGAGAAACACCAGCTTTAAGTTAGGTGCACAATGTGCAGAGAACATAGGCAGTACACACCATGTAGCTTTAGTTGCACACTGCAGAGGACACAGACAGTACACCACGTGAGAATACTGCAGCTAGCACAATCACCTGCCTGCCTGTCAGTAAATTAGGAAGAGCAGATCTAGCTAAACTCAATACAGTGTATAAATATATATACAACACCTGGGATGCATATGTATCCTCTACACACTGTAACACTAACTGACTAGCCTGCCTGCCTGCTCTATCTACCTGCAATAAATTACACTCTCTCTCTGTCTCTCTCTGTCTTAACCACCACAACACACTACACAAGGCCGACTTGCAGGCAGCCTTTTATAGTGTGAGGTGTGTACTAAACCCCCTGAGCCATAATTGGCCAAAGCCACCCTGGCTTTGGCCAATTATGGCTCTCCGTTTTTTGCAAGCTGTGATTGGCCAAGCATGCGGGTCATAGTGCATGCTTGGCCAATCATCAGCCAGCAATGCACTGCGATGCCGCAGTGAATTATGGGCCGTGACACGCCACTCGAATTTGGAGCGAACAGCCCATAACGTTCGTAATTTGACGAACGATCGAACATACGATGATCGAGTCAAACATGAGTTTGACTCGAACACGAAGCTCATCCCTATTACTGGGTTAGTTAGGTTCCATCCTAAGACCAGTGATGATAGGCTATTGTTTGATTCAGAACTGCTTCCCTACTCATACAAGTCTACAGGAATTTAAAGCAACTAAAGCAGGTCAGAAGAAGGTTAAGGGCTCGTTCATACTGCGTGTGCTCACCTGTGTTTTCCACACTGGATAAATACAGGATACCGCTAAGGTACATAGAAAACAATTGTTTTCTATGTCTTTATCTGTAAAAAGATATAACAAAAATACATGCCACAGCAGAATATAAGACAGAAGAGCTGATGCGTTTCACACTTTCAACAGTGCTTAATCATAGCTACACAACCACAAAATTTGTTTCATATATATACTTATAAAAATTGGACATGTGACCAAATGTGTGGTTAATTGAATCTATTTGAAAAATTAAGTGAATCAAAAAACATGACTAACATATGTGGTTAGATGAGGTGCTCATAAGTATATCTAAGTGAGTGAAGGTAAAGACCAAAAAGAATTTAAATAAATAAATTCTATGATGGGATAGTAGATATTAAATCATTGTGCATGTGAATGTGAAAAAATGTATGAAGATATACAAAAATATATAGAAACATATAAAAATATATGTAGAAATACATAAAATAAAAAATAAAAAAAATTGTGTCACATGAAAATTTTTCCCAGGTGACCATGGATGAAAACACATGCAACGTGCATGTAAGGCCGCGTACACACGATCAGTTAATCAAATGAGAACGGTCCAAAGGACCGTTGTCATCGGTTAACCGATAAACCTGACTGATGGTCCGTCGCACCTACACACCATCGGTTAAAAAAACGATCGCGTCAGAACGCAGTGACGTAAAACACCACGACGTGCTGAAAAAAACGAAGTTCAATGCTTCCAAGCATCCAAGCATGCGTCGACTTGATTCTGAGTATGCGCAGGTTTTTTACCGATGCTTTTGCATACTAACGATCGGTTTTGACCTATCGGTTAGGCGTCCATCGGTTAAATTTTAAAGCAAGTTTTCATTTTTTTGACCGAAGGTTAACTGACCGATGGGGCCCACACAAGATCGGTTTGGACCGATGAAAAGGTCCTTCAGGCCGTTTTCATCGGTTTTGACCGATCGTGTGTACGCATTATGCATATTATTATTATTAATTATTATTAATAATACATTTTAACGTAATGCATTAAAAAAAATGCACTGGTTTGAATGGGCTCCTAAACACTGTGGGGTAGATTTACTAAAACTGGAGCACTCAGAATCTGGTGCAGCTGTGCATGGTAATCAATCAGCATCTAACCTCAGTTAAGCTTTAGCAATACAAGCCTATAGAGTGCTTTACCCAGCACTACCAAATCCCCTAAAGTCACATATGGGGGGGGGGGGTTACCCCCTTTGAGGTTACAAGTCCTAAAAAACTGTGTCTTTTACCAAATGAAGGGATTTTATCCCTGCAGGAAATGTAGTTTGTGAGTATAATTGCTTTAAAAGCAGAAAATATACATCTTCTCACTCTAATACCGCCTCCAAGTTCTAGAATATAAAATCTTTTTCAACCTGTACATCTAAGAATGTTGTATATTTAATAACATGCCTGTGTGGCCTCCATTATGTTGGCTGTACTGTTTGTACTTTCCAGATAAGAATGAAGAAACATATTGCCAACATTCGAAAGGGTTTTCCTAACCACAGCTTGTTGAAACATTAGGACTGGTGCCATAATAGAAACCCCAATGGAACATCTTTTATGGTTATTAATCAAATCAGACACAATTGGAGGAGGAGTCACATTAGGAGAGAAATCTCCAGGCTAGAAATGAGGTGGATCTGAGGTGGTCTCAATATACAGTGGCATATAAATGTCTTCATAAATAATGGTTAACATTTTTTTTTTCCTTCTGTGTCATGTAATGGTTGCTTAAACTGTTTATAAACATATAGGGCCAGATCCACAGAAGAATTACGCCGGCGTATCTATTGATACGCCGCGTAATTTCAAAGTTCTCGCCTTCGTATCTTTGTTTTGTATCTACAAAACAAGATACGACTGCATCTGGGCTCGATCCGACTGGCGTACGTCTTAGTATGCCATCGGATCGTAGGTACATTTTTCCGCCGGCCGCTAGGTGGCGTTTCCGTCGAATTCCGCGTTGAGTATGCAAATTAGCTAGTTACGGCGATACACGAACGTACATCCGGCCGGCACATTTCTTTATGTAGTTTGCGTTCGGCTTTTTCCGGCGTATAGTTACCCCTGCTATATGAGGCGTACTCAATGTTAAGTATGGGCGTCGTTCCCGCATCGAATTTTTAATTTTTTACGTCGTTTGCGTAAGTCATTCGCGAATAGGGATTTGCGTAGAATGACGTCACCGTCGTAAACATTGGCTTGTTCCGGTTTAATTTCGAGCATGCGCACTGGGATACCCCCACGGACGGCGCATGCGCAGTTGAAAAAAAACGTCATTTACGTCGGGTCAAGATGTATTTACATAAAACACGCCCCATCACATGCATTTGAAATTGCGCGTCCTTACGCCGCCAAAGATACACTACGCTGCCGTAACTTACAGCGCGCATTCTTTGAGGATACCAAAAAAAAAACTGTTAGTTACGGCTGCGTAGTGTTTCTTAGATATGCTACACCCGACGGAAATATGCGCCAGGGTATGTGGATCTGGCCCATATTGTATATTTGAAACCAACAATAATGTCACAAAATGTTGTCTACAGCATCTCTATGCCAACAGTAGTTTTGAGAAATATAATCTGACCATAACACCTATATAAGCCTGTTGGACATTTAATTCCAAAACCCAAAAATATGGAATTGCCCTCCCAGCACCCCCAAGGAAAACTTTGGTAGGGCTGACACCGTTGGTGGGGTTTTCAGTACAGCACAGAAACCAGTGTCAGCTCACCACAGGAAGTTAGAAGCTCACTGAATTTTTGGCAGATCAACAGGTATTTTACTGTCCATGCAGTGTTTAAATAGACAAAATATTTGGAATTGTGCAAGTATTTCAGAAATGGACTGAATATGTTTTTTATTTTGCCAAAACATACACTTTAAAATCAGAATAAAAATTAAATCAGTAAAACCGGACTTTTAGGCATAAATTTATTATTTTGTGACATTTTATTTAAATAATTAATTTATTAAATATTCGTAAAATATATCAGACTTAACAATTATAGCCTGAACTACCAGTAAATTAAACTAATAGTCAACCCTCTTAACAAAAGTCTGTTTATAACACAGGCAGTGATAAGATGAACCAGATAGATGGGTAGAGAGTGTGGAGACAGCATCATCTTTTACGGCACAATTTTATTAGCATTTTGAGATACATAGACATGTCAGAACATTCAAATTTACAGCCATGCTCTACCTCAGAGACTCAAAGCAGCAACACAATAAGCATGCTTGATGGCTGCCAAACTCACAAGGATTGGCAATCTTTAAATAGCACTTAAGAGGAAAACTTGGAAGACAAGAGTGAGAAACCAAAGGCAGTAAGTCATAAAATTTTAAGCTATGGCTTATGATGGCAACCTTGTTCCAACATACAATGGGCAAATGTTATATTCTGATTCAATAAAACAGATGGAGTGTAATATATAGACTGGGAACGAAGAATTAAAATGTTGGTCTGTTTACAAAAACTTCTGTTTAATAGCAAGCAAATGCTACTACTGTTAGCTGGAACATTTCAAATGGATTCAATACAAGAAACAGACGTTCTGAATGGCGACCGGTGACTTATTAATGTACTTATATACATTAAAATGTAACTTTGGTTATGTTTTTAGTAATAAATGCAGTTTACATACAGTATAGTATTAACACAATCTTGTGACCTTTATTTTTGTCTCTCTATTTCCATTTTTAAACGTGCCTCCAAGGTAATGCATTGTTTCTAACTAACCCAATTAAAATAAATAAAGACAAATGGGCCAGATCCACAGCCAGCCAGCGCAACGTAACTTTTTCCATTTAAGTTACACTGCCGCAAAGTTGCCAAGTTAGGTGCCGATCCACAAAGCACTTACCTGGAATTTTGCGGCGGTGTAACATAAATCCGTCCGGCGCAAGGCGGGCCAATTCAAATGGGCGAGTCCCATTTAAATTAGGTGCGCTCCCGCGCCGGACGTACTGCGCATGCTCCGTCGGGTAACTTACCCGACGTGCATTGCGCTAACAGACGTCGCTCCGACGTCATTTGCTTAGACGGTAACGTAAATGGCGTCCAGCGCCATTCACGGACGTCTTACGCAAACGACGTAGAGTTTGAATTTTCGACGTGGGAACGACGGCCATACTTAATAGGGCTTAGTCAAATAGGATTCAGCCCTATTTTTACACGGCGTAACTCGACGTAAACAACGTAGAATTAGCGCGACGGGCCCGTCGGAACGTTCGTGGATCGCCGTAAGTGTTCATTTGCATATTCTAGGCCGGCCGCAATGGCCTCGCCACCTAGCGGCTGGCCTAGAATTGCATCCTTAAGATCCGACAGTGTAATTCAATTACACATGTCGGATCTTCTGCCTATCTATGGTAAACTGATTCTGTGGATCAGTTCCATAGATAGAAACAGGGATACGACGGCGTATCAGTAGATACGCCGGCGTATCCCTTTTGTGGATTACCCCCAAGGTTTTTTTTTTGGGAAGGGTTAGAACCTCTGCTGGGTTTTGTCTGGGTCCCTGTTTGGGAGATTTACCCTTAATTCCAGTCTGCTTGATGGGTTTAAGACAAAATAAGAAATGACAGGAAATCTCTGCAACAAGGAGGTAGACAGCATTTAGAACTTGCTTAGGTTTTCAACCCTTCCCCACTATTTACAAAATTAAAATTAAAGACAGTTTTTGCTGGAGCTGGGCTTTAATATTAGAGAGGAAAAATGCTCACAAGGCAGAAACAAAAAGGGTTGTGGCATTTGGTAAAAGGTAGGAATAATTAGGTATGAAAAAAATAAGTCCTGTGAATAATAGAGAATTTAAGACAAATTCTTCTTAAAGAGAAACTGTGTCCTAAATCTACAAGGGAGTACAGTACATCACTCATCATACTATAATTTATCCAAGGGCCTGCTTTCTAGGTCGCTAGGCAGGGGTGTTGTTAGGTGGTAAAAAGACGAGGGGCTTTAGCCCGAAGGTAAATTTGATAACCCCTCCCACATTTTAAAGTAAGTGCAGGCCAAGTTCCACCCAATGCCCCCTCACCCCTGCCAAATGCCCCACCATAAAATTAACCCATTATGACACTAAATCTTGGAATTGTTATTAATTAGCAGAGTATTATATAAACCTATATTTAAGACGGTAGAAATCTCAGCGATTCTATTCTTTTTAAAAGTGGAGTAACAGCCGTTTCTGTGTTTATTAAAAGTCAGAAGCTACAAAAAGTGTAGCTGCTGACTTTTAATAAACACACACTCACCTGTCCCACGGTCCAGTGATGCGGCCACCCAAAGCCTCTCGGTTCTCTCCCTCTGTTCACCACGGCGGCAGCATCAATACTGGGGCCACCCGGCTCTGACAGCTTGCGGCTTCAAAGCCGGGTGTACACTGAGCATGCGTGAGTCATGCTGCACGTCCTGAATGGCTGGACAATCTTCTGGGACCTGTAATTTGTCCCAGAAGATTGCAGGGAGAAAGGGAGGGGGCCCCCTAAGTGGCACGAGCGGAAGTGGGAGCTGGGTACCTGTCAAAACTAGTTACCCACCCCCCCCCCTAAAAAAATGACATGCCAAATGAGCAGTGGGTTAGGATTCCGTGAAGCGGAAGTTCCACTTTTTGGTGAAACCCAGCTTTCATAAATTCTTTATTTACAAGAATCGACATTGCATTACAGAAAAAGTGTAACAAGTTGTTACCAGTTTTTACAGTATGGTACATAACAGATAAAAGAAAGTTACAAGACATTACAACAAAATCAGCATCACTTAGCAAAGGTATAAGATATGTAGAAAGTTAAAAAGGAGCTCCACCCACATACACCCAGACTGATGTATGTAAAGGGGACTATGTCTACAGAAGTCCGGCCCAGACTGCCGCCTGGTATGGATTACAGATAAAAAATTGCTAATATTATCATGACCTTGCCAATTCCATTGATTCATATAGCCTATATGAATTAAAGGCATTGGCAAGGTATTGATAGAATTAGCAATTTTTTATCTGCAATCCCTGAAAGTTAAAAAAACGTTGGTTGCAAAATATTACTATATGGTGAATACGCCGGCAGTTGTACTTACAGTGTTTGCTTTAAACTACATGAAACATCCAATAGGCATTTAGAGAGAAAATAATATGGTCCCACCATGTTTGCTTACTCTTTGATTCATTCTCGGGTCCAGGAGGCGGGATTTTGTATGTTACTCGCCCGTGTCAGGTATGCGGGAAATTGATCCCGCTCTCTATGTAAACTGGCGGCGCTTGCCCACACCCTTCCCTTCACACTGAGAGGCAGCTGGGCATGCTCCCACCCCCTACCCAGGATAGGCCCAAAAGCGGCGCCAGGCAGCCAATTTCCCCGAGTTCCCGGCCAACCCCAGGTCCTAGGACTCAGGGCTAATATTTGTTTTTGGGAGCCCACTCGGTGCTATAGCCCCGGTCAGCACCCCCCTATTAACGCTGCTGTCGCTAGGTATGGCATAGGCCCTTCCACCTTTATTACTGGGTTCTTAGGCTGACAATGACATTGATGTAAATAATAATATGATAAAAGGGACAGGAGGGAGAAGGGCAGAAGAAAAAAAAACAGAAGCTGGTCACTCCTTACATGACAGAGGAGCCAAGTTTCTGAGCTTTCCAGGTGCTCTGCTGGAAAATGGAAACATATATTTTGGGGTGTGTGTCAGTTTATTTTGATGCCACAAGTTGACTTTTAGCAAATGTGTGTAGCTTTGCAAGCTTGTCTGGATAGCAGGTATCTACATGTGCCTCCAGCAAATTTTTAGAGCGAAGTCAAATCTAAGGGCGCTCTGTTGGAAATTGTAACCAAATTTTGCACTCTCATGTTGTGTACATCTCCTGCATCACCCCCCCCCCCCCCCCCCGAGAGATATTGTATGAGTCAGTGAGTCTTTCCATAGCTCTTAGTGACTGATAGGGAGGCATATGGGGACCATAGTGCAACAATGCAAGCTCTCATCAAAAATTGCATAAAGCAGCCCTCGGATTTTGGGGGACTCTGGAATTGAAATGAAAATTAGTGCAAAAACCTAGAGTGAATCAGAGGCCACCTAAACATGACGACAGGCCACATGTTTGCTGTAAAGGTGGTTTTAATTTGTGAATAACAAAATTCACATTTACATAAATCAAAACAAAATTAAATTCACTCCAGTCCCCTCTCTCCCACACCAATTAGCAAACTGCATTAAGTGCACAGATACCAGAAAATAACTGAACAGAGTACACACAATATTTATAACCTGGAAAATTCAAGTTTCAACCAAGGTTGCCAAACACAGTCAAGGTTGGAAAGGCTTAGCTTAGATAAACAATATTATATTACTGAAAATCATCATTTACTATCTTAATAACGTTTTTGAGAACTGGTCCTTGAGGAACCTTTCAAAAAACAAAACAAAAAAAAAAAACTTTCCAGGAATATAACAGTAGTAGTCGAAACATGAATCATGGATGTGTCTCTGGAACAGATGAGCCGATAAATATTTAAGACATACTTGAGTGGTACAAAGTGCCTTTAATCCCAATTTGGAGGAAATATATGTATGCCTTTGCAACCTATCATTTATAACAGCTTGACAAGACCAAGATATATGAAAGTAAATAGCATTATCAATTTCCAACCTTTTACAAAGTTGGAAAAAAGGCTTGTTTTATGACGTTGAGATGGTGTGCATGGTAAATACAGCACACATGGACTAAGACCACGTTTTATTTAAAGTTCCTTAAGTAGGAACTTTGCCCCAACATTAATCCACCCTGCCCCTCTTCCACACCAAATGTCCACCATGGAAAGGGGTGCACAAAAGGTACACTACTTTTAATGATTACTATATTTGTAGGTGGAATAGCTACCATTTTATATCCCAGTGCATGGAAAATATAGAAAAAAAATGTACTTTAATTCAAGCGAATATTTTTAAAATCCAAAGAGCAGTTAATGTCAATACTGTGGATAGTTTTACAACTGAAAAATTATTGTATTTTACAATCAAAATCTCAACTGAACTAAATGCATTCTAGGTGCATCAAAACAAAATGTGCGCAAAGTTTTACAGCTGGAATTCTTAAGAAAGCAGTGACAGACTAAGTATAAAAGCCTGCCCCCTAACACCATGATGTAGAATCAGTGGTCCCTCTTTATGTCCAACACACCTTCTGCTGATTTAGAGCTATACCCTGTTTCCCCAAAAATAAGACCTACCCTGAAAATAAAACCTAGCATTATTTCCCAGGAGGGCTGCAATAGAAGACCTACCCCGATAATAAACCCTAGTTAAAAATGCTTGTAAAATCCTAAAATCCACTATATTACAGTAGTATATAATGTACAATGTGTGTGTTCCTGTAATATAATTGTGGGGAAGAGAGCTCCGGCGGGTCACAGAAGCGCAGAATGGCGCTATAACAAAGGTATTTGGCACAATTATATTACAGGAACACGCACATTGTACATTATATAATACTGTAATAGAGTGGATTGTAGGATTTTGAAAGCATTTTTAACTCAGTTCACACTGGGGATTGCTCGCAGGGAGGGAGAGGGGGAGAGAAGACATTACATGGTAAGACCTACCCCAAAAATAAGCCCTACTGTGTCTTTTGTTGGCATAATTAATATAAGACCCGGGCTTAATTTCGGGGAAACACGGTAGATCTACAATTATTAAGGGGCATGAGCTTTGCTCATTGCAGAGGTATAGGTCTCATTCAGCAGGGAAAGCATGTGGGGGGTGGTGTTGGACTTCTGCGAAGAAACCACTGCTTCTACAGAGAGCAAATGTCCTACCAGCAAGGGACAGGCTTTCTACTCTGGCTGTGGCTGCTTTCTAAAGAGAAAAACTGTAAGACAGTACACACCTTTTGTTTTGTTGCACATGGAATATAATTTGACTGAATTATTTAAACTGAAAGTTCAACTGGGCTTTAATTAGAGACTTGGAGATATAGAGACTTAGAGACATGCTAAAATGGAAATCGTGAAATGTAAATACATATGACGGCACAGAGTGAAGACTCTGTGTTAAAAAGTGTGACTCCTAATACTGTTCATGGTTTTAGTTCTACTTATTTTATGGTAAATTTGGCAGCACGAGACACCAGACTTTCTATAAGTGAAATCATTATTTACATGTGAAAGCATTAACATGTCCAAGGGGAAATATCTTCTCCTTCAAAATCTCATAATGTTCATGAAGAACTGGCATAGGCTCTTATGTTACACAGCCAATGCGTAACAGATCTCTGTTGTCCATTATGTCATCTATGGACCCTTCTTTTCAAGTAAATCTTACGCAGCAGGGTAAATCAGTTTTATTGTGTTGTCTGAACACTTGGTAACCCATTAAACATGGAAGAATGTAAATATTTTAAAAGTAAAGGAAACCTTGTAAGTAGAATTGGTACCAAGATTAACATACAGAAAACATGTTACTTCCAAGATAATATAACATTTATTTATAGCTGTAGGTCTCAAGTATATTATATACCCTTTTATGACGCTGGAGGAATGCCAAGTGTCCTTAAAGGTGTGGACTTTTATTTCCAATATCCTCTAACTGTATATATGGTATGTCTAGGAGATATTAGGTTTGGAACAGGTAAGATATCTTCTGTAAAAAATCTTTAAACTGTAAATCTGAATTTAATTTAAAAATCAGAAGTGCCCCCCGGGGTGTATATATATATCATTGGTAATGAACTGAGACCTTTAGTATTTATAGCAAGCCTTAAAAAAAAAAAAAAAAAACTCCACACAAAAGCAGTGTTTAGAAATGGGGTTATGGGGTCAATCACTTACCCCAAGTAATGGTTTGATATACTGATGTGAAGTAATGATGTGATTTACTGATGTTAAAGCAGTAATAAACCCAAATACAACCATTTATTATACTACTACTTCTTACATGTGATGGCTGCATTCGTTTTATTATTTTATATTTTATTACAGGTATTTTTATAGCATTGACACAGAGCTTTTTTTCAACGGGAACGTGGGGAACGCAATTCCTGGCACCTTCAGCACTGAATGTATGTAACGGCAAGGTGTGCTGGGTGTGGTGAAGGGTCCATGGCTGCTTGGGGATCTATTGTTTCTGAAGATCTATTTTTGCATGGCAGTCTATTATTTCTGGGGGAGGTCTATTATTGTTACTGGTGGGGATCTATTGTTGTTGGGGTGTCAGGACCTCTGTCATTGCTTGGGTCACCTGCTGGTGATACTGTTGTTTTTAGCACCAAAGGGTGTAGTTCTGGTGGCCACCAGCAGGTGTCTCCCAACAGATGGACATACAGGTAATCACGCTGCACCAGATATGGACTTCTGGGATTATATAAGCCCATCCTTCGCTGATGCTCAGGGCTTCAGTATTTTTCCTGCAAAATGTGACCCTGCCTGAGTCTGATCCTTTCCTGTTCCTAGAACCCTATTTCAGAGACTTGTTCCCCTGGAACCTGTTTCCTGCTGCCACTACTGGCTTCTTGCTCCCCATGTCTCTTGTCTCTGCCTGTCTTCTCATGTGTCTTCCCCCACTTGTTTTTTTATTAGTTAGTTAGTTAGGTTATTACTTGGGTTTTCTTGTTACATTCACCTTTCACTTACTTGTTGTTGACTTACTGGTGTTGGTATTGCATTTGTGTCATTTTCCTAATAAACATATTTTTTTACTTATTCATCTGGTCCTGATTCCTTAAGGTGCAGCTGAACTGACCTGATCACCCTTGCTGGATGCCTGCATATGGTATCCCTGACTTTGGGTCAATTGTTGCTGGAAGAGATCTACTGTTGAGGGAGGGGTCTATTTTTGCTGGCTGCTGGGGGATATATTCTTGCTGGGGTGCATCTAATTTTGTGTGACAGTCTATTGTTGCTGGGGAAGTCTATTGTTGATGGTGGGGGGATCTATTGCTTCTGGTTATGCTTGTGTTGCTGGGGGGGGTCAACTGTTGCTGGAAGGGATCTACTGTTGAGGGAGGGGTCTATTGTTGCTGGCTTCTGGAGAGTCTATTGATGCAGGGCTGGCTGCTGGGAAATCTGTTGTTGCTGCCGGGTTCAATTGTTGCTGGGGGAATCTATTGTTGCTGGGAAGGGTATATTGTTACTGGCTGCAGGGGATCTACTTTACTATTTTTCTTGTTGCTAACAAATTCCATACAAATGACTTATCACCACAAAAATTATAAAAAAATTAAAAAAAATTATACTTTGTTCTGTATTTTTTTAAAGGGGGTGATACTGCGAGGTGGATAGGTGGTGAAACCAAAAAGGAAAAATGGAAGGATCCCCCAGTGGGGTTTTTAGGCAGCAAGTGGAAAAATATATAGAATCAAGGTGTATAATAAAATATTTTTATTGTATAAAAAGGTAGAAATTCATTAAACAGTTGAGATATGAGCTCTGGTATATAAAATCTTGTACACATACAGCAATGCAAGCACAAAGATTGACATTCAAGTGAACATATATATTATGGTGGTGCTCGGAGGTGGGTAGGGAGAAGAGACCAGAAGTGACTAAGACCTAGAAAAAAGCCATGCATACACAAACTAGGGCCATTTTACCTACTAGCATGTCTTTGGTGCATGGGAGGAAACCCACACAGGCAGAACATGCAAACTACATGCAGGTAGTATTAGTTATTTAAATAACGAACCTATTGCTGCCAGGTGGAAATGCTGACCATTTAGCCATTGTGCTGTGTTTCTGTTGTTTTTCACATAGATGTAGCTGTTAGAGGGTTGAGACAAACCAGGTACCAATGACAGGGGTGCTAACATTTGTTAGTAGGAGTTCAGATTCAGTTTGTTAGTGAATCGAAATCTGCTTGTATATCTAGCACCCCCCCCCCCTCCCAGACTGACAATGCCGCTGTCCAAAGATTCTCTGTTTTTCCTTCATCCAGAGCGTAGGCACTCTAATACAGAAACACCAGGTGAAAACAGAGGGAAAAACCCTAAAAAATAAAACAAATGCAGCCACCGCAGGTAATCCCTGGTAAAATGCAATATATTGGATGAATGAAATTGTGCTAAATTGCTTCAGAAAACACCAGAAACAGAATCCAGAGAGAAATATAACATTCATCATTGTTATTTGTACACTGGGGTTAAAAAAGTTAATACAACATCCACCGAAAATTAAAGAAAGCTTTGCACCGAGGAAAAGACAAAATATGAAAAATAAACATATATTTTTAGAATGACAGCTGTCATGAATGTGCATTGCTCCTACAAGAAAATTATGCTTCCACAAATTTTCACAATCACAATAATTTTATTAAAAATGGCCTTCAAAATGCAACTGCAGTGGTATTAATGAAGGAAGACTCATATTCTGTATTTTTATTTTTATTTTTGTAAAAAAAGTAAGATGTTTTTCTTTTCAGAACAAAGGAAGATAATAATTTGCACTGTTTGCTGAAATCATTGCAATGCATATACAGTATATCACCTGTAGATTTTTTTTCTTATCTTACTGAACCTTGATGTACTGTAACGATATGCTGACTTACCTTTAACAGGCTGGGTACACATTTTCTTTTTCTAGGCAAGGTGTTCTAATATTCACAATAAATGAGTGAACGTAGCACTAGATGGAACAACTTAATGAAGCTCACCGAACAGACCTTGATCATGTGCAATCAGGTATAATTAACTACTTTATTGATACAATAACCTAAGTTAAACAAATCACTACATAGCATAAAATTGTATGCTTGTGAAAAAATTTCTGGTAAATAAAAAGTATCTTCACCTTCAACTAGCGGCTAGCCTGACAATATAATGACCTCTGATCCCCACATATATACTGTATATTGGATTTAATAACCTCTAATTAGTAAGCCAAAATGACAGAACCCACAATAACCCTCAGCAACCAATCAGAGGTAACTGCCCATTATTTTTATAAACTTAAAGCAGAATTATAGTTTTTTTGGACCTCCCCTGCCTTAAAAGCTACATAACACTCTGGGCCAGATTCAGATAGGAGATACGACGGCGTATCTCCTGATACGCCGTCGTATCTCTAAGGCCGGCCGGTCGTATCTATGCGACTGATTCAGAGAATCAGTTACGCATAGATATCCCTAAGATCCGACAGGTGTAACTGTGTTACACCGTCGGATCTTAGGCTGCAATTCCAGGCCGGCCACTAGGTGGTGCTTCCGTATCTTTTACGCGTCGAATATGCAAATGAGGAGTTACGCCGATTCAGAAACGAACGACCGCCCGGCGCATTTTTTTTACGTCGTTTGCGTTCGGCTTTTTCTGGCGGAAAGTTACCCCTGCTATATGAGGGGTATGTGCGGCGTATCCTATGTTAAGTATGGCCGTCGTTCCCGCGCCGAGTTTTAAAAATTTTACGTTGTTTGCGTAAGTCGTTCGCGAATACGGATGGACGGAATTTACATTCACGACGAAAGCAATGACGTCCTTGCGACGTCATTTAGAGCAATGCTCACTGGGAGATTTTACGGACGGTGCATGTGCCGTTCTAGTAAAACGTGAAAAAAGGCGGGGTCAAGGAAAATGTAAATAAAACACGCCCCCTACATCCCCATTTAAATTACGCGGCCTTACGCTGCAACACATACGTTACGCCGATCTAATTAAGGGCGCAAGTTCTTTGTGAATAAAGAACTCGCGCCCAAAGTTAGAGCGGCGTAACGTATCGGACGCAGGCCGGACAGATACGCCAATGTATCTGAATCTGGCCCTCTGAGTTCATTTTAGCAGCCAGCAACTGACTAAAACTACGTTGCTGGGACACGTGTTTTCTAAATTTAGGCAGAGAACTGATAGCTCATCTTTCAGATTCATTTTAAGGTCCCCATTAATTTCTTGATTTTAGCTGGAGGCTTCAGCAATAGTAGTTGAAAATAGAAAACTAAAACTGAGAAAAGAGTTACCCTATCATAGGATGCAACATTTTGAATATGGAGCTTAATTTTGTATGGCATAACAGCCATATTTTATGTTTTATTTTGTTTGTCAAATCATTTTCAAATTCATGTTCTATGGCATACACATGTATGTTGGAGTGATTTCCACAAAATACTTTTTTAAAGTGCCCTTTACAACAAATATCAGAAATGAAAAAAATTGATATATGTCGCCCTCTTGTGGCCTAGTGTAGTGCTTGGTTTGGGTATAGTTTTGACTCAGGGGTCATAAAAGAGCGATATTTCTGATTTTTGAAGAAATTGGAAAGGTAAATAAAGAAATTATGTTACTGATTTTATGTCTAGTGGTGAGATCTCTGTGTTGGGGTTTACAAGCCTGCATAGCTGCTGTATTAATTTCAGGGGTCTCAGTCTCCCTTTTTTATTTAATTATTTTAATAATGAAGAAAGCAGCAGAAAAGATTAACTAAACCAACGTGGAAGAAATTATCCAGTTTTGGGGGGGACTTTTGTTTGCCGCTATAATTCTGCAGAGCATTAGCACTGCAGTCAGCTACAGTAGAGTAAGGAATGGGAGCAATGGGAAAATATGTCATCTGCTACTGACTGTTTGCATTCTAGGTGTCGCTTTTTAATTCGATTTATGTCCCTAATTGTATTAGGACACCCCTGCCACCCAGTATATAATTTTAGCATCTGGGGCCCCACTTCAATTATTTGACCAGGACCCAAATTTGCCAAAAAACTGCCTCAACAGTTGGAGTTCCCAAGAGACATAAGAAAACAATGGGTTTCATGGCTTATTAGACTCCATGTACAGCACACTTGAATAGACTGACCCCCTAATTTCCAAAACCATTTCCCAACTATTTTAAGATAAATTCAGAAATAATGTATTTTTTTTTAAATACACCTGGAAAACAAAATATGGTTAAAATAGCTAAATGTTCAAAATTAAAAACATTATTTGTCGAAATATGATAAGTTAATATATGATATCATGTTAATATGGTCAAAATTGGAGAAGGAAAGATGGACTTTTGAGGTGCCAACACAACAATATATATAAAAATATCTGTTTTATTGTAACAAAATTTATAAAATCACATTTTTAAAAAATACATTTTGATACACTTTGTACATAGCGAACCTTCCTTTAGATGCCTCCCATGACACCAACTCAGGATCATCCATAATATATATAGAGTTCTTAATTCACTAGGTGTCCATCATGGGCATTGGGCAGGCAGTTGTTCAATTCCTCAACATGTTTCGCAGGAATGACTCACCTCTACAGGAGTCACAAAAGTACGCCACCAAACAAAGGGGGGCACAAAACTCTGACTAAATGTGTGTGTCAAAAGCACACATTTTCATCTGCCCTACCTAGTGGTGAAAGCTTGTAATGTAGCTAATGTAGTCAGGGAGTTCAGACACCCAAACAATGTAAATAACAACACATCTCATAAAATAGAAACAAAAATTGTACAGTATCTTACCTTCTTCACAGTTACTTCCAGTAAACCCCGGGCAGCATCTCCACTCCATTGTGGTGACAGTACGATACGACATTTTATACACAGGTCTCAGAAGAGTCCTATAACTAAAATAAACACAAAAAAAAGTATATGTGAAGACGCAATCACAATATGAAATGAAAACACCCTTTGTAATATGCAAATGATAGAGCATTCCTTAAAAAAAGCATCTGGTACTTTTTTTAACTTTTATTCAGTGGTCACATGACCGTAGCTGTTTTTCTCATCGTTTATTGAGCGCAGAGGGCTTGGCTATATTGATAGAGGATGGCCAATTGCATATTGTAAAAGTGGTGGATAAATATATTCACCAGAATGGGAAGGGAAAGGGAAACAGGAAAAGGACTTTCAGAAACAGTTCTTTCCCGATTAAATAGAACCATGGTGAATGAGAAATTGTCAGCTATCTCATCTGATACACATGAGAATTTCTGACAATCTGGATCCCTCGGATGTCATACTCTCAACCTAACCGGAGACTGCTAACTCTTTCAGCTGCAAACATACTCACCAGTCTGTGGTGGAGAGATAATTTGCCATCCTAACCCCCATCCTCCCCCCCTGCTTTCCTTACCCCTTTACACTCTTTTATTCCATTGTTTCTTCTTTCTTTCTTTCTGACTACCTTACTACTCTGTCCTCTACACCCCATAGCCCATTAAGTCATGGAAAGGCCACAATGGCAATAAATAGTTGACACTTATCAATGATATTCCAAATTATTAATCCTCTAACAGTAAATTAACTTTAGTGTGGCACATACTGTATTTCTTTTACTTCAATTTGCAACATAATAGGTTTGTTTGATAACTAATTTAACTGTGTTTTCCTAGTATGAACAATCTTGTATTTCGTTGTACATACTTGTTACATAAGAACCAGTTTTAGGGGCTCTACCCCCCTTTTTTTGTATTTTTATTAAAAACGTAATAAAAACAATTGGACAAGAAAAAGAAGGCAAATGTGCAAGATGTATTATTGACGGAAGAATGGGTAATAGTTGATTAGTAATGGGTGCTTATATACACCATTTGGCACATGGTGCCAATCTAAAGTAACACTGGTTGTGGTTTCTGCAAACCCATGAAATTATAATACAATAGCTAGTCAGTTTGATAATCAGTACACTAAAACGTAATTTATTACACAAAATATCAGAAATAAAGAACGCACAAAGTAAACGTCATAGTAATATACAATGCAGGAAATTCAGACAGTCCCTCTTAGGTCTTGTTTATATAAGTGAAAAAAAATCAGCCACTTGCTTTGCATCATTGAAGCATTTCAAATGCTTTGCAAATCCAGTGCCTGCTCTTTAATATAAAGGTGAACTGACTAATACACAAGTAAAATTCAGATTGCCAAGCCAGGCTCAGAAAATACTAAAGACATCGATTTAGCATGACAGCCAGGCAACTAGCTTTTTCAGAAAGAGATGTCAGTAATGGCAGCCTGTATACTTCATCTACTCTCTCTCTCTCTCTCTCTCTCATATAAATGTACATATACTGTATATATAAAGTTTTCAAGCGCCCTGAAATTTTAAAATGTTGCTATATTGCAGCCTGATACTACAGTTGTTTAAAGTGGTTGTAAAAGCTCAAGGTTTTTTACCTTAATGCATTTCATTGGATAGAAGAAGATCCTGGACTGCTGCACTCCTTAAAAATATGTCTTTAGTGTACAAATAAAATCCAAAAAACAACCAAAGCGATACAGTCAAAATAAAGTGAACAACAGGAAAAAGGTGGCTGACATGTTTCACATCATGTGATGCTTACTCGTAGCTTGTCAGCACCCTTTTGGTTTAGTGGGACGGAAGCAAAGCCAAGGGATCAGCAGTTTTTAGAGCAGTATCATCTCTCACTTCATGCATTTCATGCATGAGGGTAACCCCCCCCCCCCATTACTTACCTGAGCCCCATCTCAATCCAGTGATGTGCACAAGAGCAGTTGCTCTCCCGGGTCTCTTCCTCCTCATTGGCTGACACAGCAGTCGATCACAGCCAGTGAGCCAAAAAGGAGAGAACGGGGGGGGGATTGAGCCACTCTCCGTGTGTGAATGGACAGGGAGCAAGCCAGCTTGGGTGCCTCCATAGCAAGCTGCTTTCTATAGGGGCACTCGGTAGGAGGGAGGGGCCAGAAGTACCAACAGGGAACCCGAGAAGAGGCGGATCGGGGCTGTTCTGTGCAAAACTATTGCACAGAACAGGTAAGTATAACATGTTTATTATTTAACAACAACAACAAAAATCGGCCTTTAATATCACTTTAAACAAACTTTTTTCTCATTCATCTACACTCAGTACCCCATAATGACAAAGTGAAAACAGAATTTTAGAAATGTCTATGAATTTATTAAAAACTAAAAAATGAAATATCACATGTACTTAAGTATTCAGACCCCTTACTCAGTACTTTGTTGAAGCACCTTTGGCAGCAATTACAGCCTCAAGTCTTTTTGGGTATGATGCAACAAGCTTTACACACACATGGATTGGGGGATTTTCTGACATTCTTTTTGCAAATCCTCTCAAGTTAAGTCAGGAAGGTTGGGGGCCGTCGGTGGACAGCCATTTTCAGGTCTCATGTCAGGGTTTTGGCTGGGCCACTCTAAGACATTTACAGACTTGTCACCTAACCTACTCATGTGATGTCTTGGCCATGTGCTTAGGATTATTGTCATGTTGGAAGGTGAATCTTCGGCCTAGTCTGCAGTCCTGAGCACGAGCACTGTGGAACAGGTTTTCATTGAGGATATATCTGTACTGTAATTTTTATTCAGCTTTCCCTCAACCCTAACCAGTCTCCCATTTCCTGCTGCTGAAAATGACCCCCACAGAAGGATGCTGCTGCTACCACTATGCTTCACTTTTGGGATGGTATTGGGCAGGTGATGAGCGGTGCCTGATTTGTTTCCTCCAGACATAACATTTAGAAGCCAAACTGTTTAATCTTGGTTTCAACAGACCAGAGAATCTTGCTCCTTACAGTCTGGGAGTCCTTCAGGTGCTTTTTTTTAAACTTTTTTGTTTTGCATTGAGAAGAAGCTTCCATCTAGCTACTCTGCCATAAAGCCCAGATCAGTGGAGGGCTGCAGTGATGGTTGTACCATCTCCACACAGGATCTCTGAAGCTCAGTCAGAGTGACCATTGAGGTCTTGGTCACCTCTCTTACCAAGGCCCTTCTCCCCGATGAGATATCGCAGTTTTTCCTTTTTCATACATTTGCAAACATTTCTAAAATTCTGTTTTCACTTTGTCATTATGGGGTTATGAGTGTAGGTTAATGAGAAAACATTTAAACAACTGTAGTATCAGGCTGCTACAAAATAAATATTTATGAATGCACTATTATACAACTTATTATCAATTATTTTTCCTTTTTTCTAATGAATTTCTTTGCAAACGAAACCTTTAATTATTCTTTGAAAATCTCTATCATCTTAGCTCTTTTTTCACAAAGACTGCAGAACATAAAAGGTACTTATTTGAAACCACATAAATGTTTTTTATCCTTTGTTCTGTGGGCGCTAAAGAAATCATCTGAATCTGAGAATAAAGGTGTCTAAAAGTTGCTATGCATAATTTAAGGCAAATAAGTATTTATACAAATACACTATAATACAAATGTTTGCCTTTTGATGTCTGGATCTATTGTAAGAGGTTAAACTCTGCAAAAGCTCACTTTACTAGAAAAGTTTATTAATTACCTAACATGTTAATGAATATACTGTTCAAGTTACTACAAAGACTGAATGTGTCTGTCTCTCTAGCCATAGATACGCATGAGTGAATTGCAGTTCATTTTTAAGGATACTTAGTGTGAAAGTATCACTGTCAAATGAGAAAGAGACGCCTACCTACATGACAGATCAGAGCATACCACTATCAAATTTATGTACAAATAAATCACACTATGCACCTCAATTAATAAAGTTTCACGTCTTACGCCATCACCTGTCTCATCTGTATGCATCAAGGCAAATCTACTGTTGGATGAAAAATATGCAGTGGAATGAATGGTCGCACTGCAATGTATCCAACAAAGTGCAAAGCTGTACAAGACACCCCCACCGTGACTCCACTCTCACTGATGCCTTTTACAAAAAATATGTGATTAAGCCCATTCCAGGCAAAAGGTTTTGGAGAGGGTAGGATCGTACTGGGTTGTGTCTTGTACATCTTTGCTGGATAAAATGTACTCCTATACCCCTGGATGACATCCTTTTGGACTAAACATGTCGGGTGGAGCTACAGTCGTGACATAATTATGGCCGCCGTGGTGCTGATTGTGCATATCTGTTTTTTATCTTAATAAATGTTGGATTTTTATACTACTACACTATGAGTCCCTCCTTTGCATTTATCCCTTCTTGAGCTACATCTGTGGACTGCCCTGGTTATCTTTGAAACCCTATCTGTGAGTGCTGTGCGCCCTCTGGTGTGGAGTGGTGTATATATAAACAGAATTGCTGGATTTGGGCGACACATGCATTCATTTATGGACTGTTTGTATTAAGCATTTATTAACGGACTGTTTTGCACTGTGCACTTTTTTCTATAGAAGGAATATTTCTTGGATGTTTATGGATCAATTTATTTGCACATGTTTATGTTAATTACTTGCCGACCTGCCGCCGTCATTCTACGGCGGCAGGTTGGCTCTCCTGTGCGAGAGCCCGTAGCTCTTCGTCGGCTCTCTCGCAGGCAACTAGGGGTGCGTGCCCGGCGGGGCGCGATCCCTGCCAGGCACACGCGATCGCTCGTTACAGAGCGTGGACCGGGAGCTGTGTGTGTAAACACACAGCTCTCGGTCCTGTCAGGGGGGAAATGCTAATCCTCTGTTCATACAATGTATGAACAGAAGATCAGTGATTTCCCCTAGTGAGGCCACCCCCTCACAGTAAGAACACACCCAGGGACATACTTAACCCCTTCCCCGCCCCCTAGTGTTTACCCCTTCACTGCCAGTGGCATTTTTATAGTAATCAATGCATTTTTATAGCACTGATCGCTATAAAAATGCCAATGGTCCCAAAAATGTGTCAAAAGTGTCCGAAGTGTCCGCCATAATGCCGCAGTACCGAAAAAAATCGCTGATCGCCGCCATTACTAGTAAAAAAAAAATATTAATAAAAATGCCATAAAAATACCCCCTATTTTGTAAACGCTATAACTTTTGTGCAAACCAATCAATAAACGCTTATTGCGATTTTTTTACGAAAAATATGTAGAAGAATACGTATCGGCCTAAACTGAGGAAACAAATCGTTTTTGTTATATATTTTTGGGGGATATTTATTACAGCAAAAAGTAAAAAATATTTGTTTTTTTCAAAATTATTGCAACGTAAACGACGCAAAATTCGACGCTGGCCCGACGTCCATACCTAACATTGGCTACACCTCATAGAGCAGGGGTAACTATACGTCGAAAAAAGCCTTACGTAAACGATGTAAGAAAATGCGCCGGGCGCACATACGTTTCTGAATCGGCGTATCTAGCTCATTACCATATTGGACGCGTAAATCTACCAAAACGCAAAGCGTAAATATGCAACTAAAATACGACAGCGTAAGAGACTTACGCCGCTTGTATCTAGGCAACTGTGAGGCGTATCTGATTCTAGGAATCAGGCGCTGAGTTGCGACGGCCCGCATTCGGAGTTACGACGGCGTATCTGGAGATACGCCGTCGTAACTTCTTTCTGAATCCGGGCCATTGTGTCCAGCTTCCCCAGGTCCTCTTATGTGTAAATCACCCTGTGTCTCTAATAGGGGCACAGGGTGACCAAGAAATCCAGTCTGATCTGTACTAATCAGACTCACTGTACAACCACATTGGAATGTTGTGTGTGTGTGTGTAATTATATATATATATATTAATATATATATATATATATATATATATATATATATATATATATATATAGTATATATTGTCTCATTTTGTTGTGTACTCTTTGCTGTGATCGTTTGGGGTGTGACTGTATTCTATTGTGGCTGTCTGCCTTAAATATTATGGGATTGTGTCCGCGGGTCCCGTGGCCGCGGTCACGGAGCTTCGGACTAGGTCGCGACCACGGCTGGGCACTTAAAGGAGAACGTACCCTTACGTGATTGTGCCCAGTCGTGCCATTCTGCCGACGTATATCGGCGTTAGGCGGTCCTTAAAGCGGAGCTCCAATCTAAAGTGGAACTCCCGCTGATCGGAACCTTCCCCCCCTCCGGTGTCACATTTGAGGGGGGAGGGGGGTGCAGATACCTGTCTAAAGACAGGTATTTGCACCTACTTCAGGCCACTCAGTCTCGGGCAGACTGTGGGCAGGAAGTCCCCTTCGTCCTCCCCCCGTTGTGCTCTGGGAACACTCGGCTCCCAGAGCACAGCGGGAGCCAATCAGCAGGCGCAGCACAACTTGCGCATGAGCCGTTGGGAACCGGGTAGTGAAGCCGGAGTGCTTCACTTTCTGGTTCCCTCACTGAGGATGGCGGGGGGGGGGGGCAGCAGAGTGATGAGCGATCGCTCGTCCTCTGCTGCGGACGGCGCTGGACTCCAGGACAGGTAAGTGTCCTAGTATTAAAAGTCAGCAGCTGCTTTTCATGGCACATCCGCTTTAAATGGTTAAAAAACTGACTCGATTTCTTTATCTATATCCTTGAGCTATTGTATTCTGACAGCAGGGAGGCCTCCCCACCCTCAGAACACACTAATCAGCATTGCCGGCTACTGCCGCTGGCGCGGATCAAGCCAGGAAAATCCAACAGGGCGGTTGTACAAAAGTAAATCAGTAGATTGACTTCTGTACAACCTCCCTGCCAATACATGGATCCAAACTCAGCTGGTCCCTGTAGAACAGGCCGAATTTCAATCCACGTATGGATGGCATAAGAGTAGCAGCAGCTTTCTAACACAAGCCATTTTTTCTTTATACATGCTGTGCTTGACTTGACATTCAAGCCCACAAAAACATTTATTTATATATTTAACAGATTTTTACCGGTATAACTCATTATTGTACTACATCTGAATTTCAGGTAATAAATCATGTTTAAGAGGTTGAGGACAAGATTGGTTAATTATGCTATAAATGTTTGGTTAGACCTTAGGTGTCCATGCATGGCCTAATAATAGGAAGGGATAATTCAAACATCACCTTAGCTGGCTGGGCTATTACTGGGCCTCATAGGAGTTAATAAGGGTGTGATGACGTACTAGCAAAAAAGGGAGATATGTCACTACCAGTTGCTAATGTTGACATTTCTGTCATTTACAGTATGGGCAGTCTTATGCTGTCACTTCTCTCATCTGTGAGCAATAAGACAAATGTTCTGGTGGATTGATAATATGCAATTTACCGTCCACAGAGTATTTCCAGTAACTCAAAACATATTATAATCGCTGTTTAAGCACGGATTGATTTATTAGCATTAAGCTAGTGCTGTCCCACCCCAATTTAACATATCTTTACAATGAAGTGAATCCAACCATTCTACATTGCCAGCAGGGCTCAAGTCCTGCGGGAACGCGTGGGAATGGAGTTCCTGCACTTTTTTCACAGCAGGAACTCAGTTCCCTTTGCAGGACTAGAGCAGCTGAGAGCAGCCGAGCCGCCCGAGCCAATCCTTCACTAAGCAGTGATGCCTAGCTCGAGTCACTGTCAGAGGCAGGCAAACCTTAGTAATCCTTTATGTTACTGGCCACTTCCTGTATAGTGATTTTTTTATTTTATTTTTTACTATTTTTTTTTACATTGATATTTTTTATTTTTATTTTTGAGGGGGGGGGTAGTTGATTGTCAGTGTGTGTTTTTTTTGTTTTTGTTATTTACATTTTATTTTTTATTATTATTTACATTTTATTTTTTAAATTATTTATTGCAATTTTTTTTCTTTTTTTTTATCAGCCCTGTTGGGGGGGCTTTGGTGAGATACCAGGGGTCTTCTTAACAGACTTCTGACATCTCCCCTTTGAGACAGGGAAAGGGACTAGGGACACAGATTCCCCAGTCCCTTTCTCTGCAGCTTCAGCTGCGCTAAAAATGAATGGAGAGAAGACAGTGGCTTCTCTTCATTCATAAACTGAAACATTGTAAACACAGTTTACGATGTTTCAGTCATCACTGACTCTGTCCATTCCGAACAGAAAGGAGCCGAATTTACCGGCTCCTACCCCGCTCTCCATCCTGACAGTTCCAGGGGGTGGAGGAGGAGCACGGAAGGAGAGAGAAACACGGCGGGGGACACGGAGGGATACACGGAGGGAGAGAGAAACACGGGGGGGACACGGAGGGATACACGGAGGGAGAGAGAAACACGGGGGGGACACAGAGGGAGAGAGAAACACGGCGGGATACACGGGGGCTGGAGGAGGACACAGGACAGTCAGCGGTAATCGTGCGAGCAGTCATTATCGGCAATTTTTAAGCCGTTTCGGCATGTCCCCAAAACAGCTGTTTTCGGCCAATATGTATCGAGCACAGATATATCAGTGCATCCCTAAACAGAAGCCCTCTTTGTGTCCATCAGAGAGGCCCCCCTCCAGGTCCCAATAAAGTACTCTGCTTCGCTTCCTGTATTTTGTTTATTGTTAAGAGATCATGTAAGGATCCCAGGGTAATGAAGACTTTGTGGGGGAGCATCTCTGTGGTTGAGTCATTGCCATAGAAACATTTGTAAAGGGGAGGAGTTAGTAAAATTACCACGCCCATGTGGGGGAGCCAGAAATATTTCTGCACCCAGGCGCCTGTGACCCGATAATCGGCCCTGACAATTTAGTCCAACACAGTGTTCATGGCTCCTATATCAGATATGATAAAGGAGGAGAACTGTCATTGGATTGTTAGTTGACCGGCATTGCAAACACGTAGTGATTCACAAAAGTATGGTAGCATCAATAGATAATGCAAAAGCTAATGACTGCAACATGTGGAAAGCAACATTTCACTGCTCTAATACTTTTTGATGAATCATGAGAATCATCCTACATCGCAGAGTCCAACAGAGCACATAAAAGTAAGCATGTATGACTTAAGTATTCAATGTGTGCAGTGCTGCTGACTCCACAGCTGGATTTATATTCCTTTGTTGTGTCCACAATTAGTGCTTCACTCTCCAGCATATGGCACTGATCAGATTATTACGCAAGGAGCCATAATAAAAACAATAAGGCTGGTGACGGGAAACAGCTGAATACATGGCCCAATAGCAACAGCTAAATCTGTTTGCGAGAAAATATTCTGTTATCAAATTGATGCTCTCCTGGCAGAAGAGTCATCAGCGGCTTGGCCGATAGAAGTGTGAGCAAGCACTCGTACAGGATGACAACAATTTAAAATCTACTGAATTTGGAAGAATTTGGAATAAAAGGTTAAATTGTTTGCTTTGTTGATAGAAGATCTGTGCACAGTATAACCAGTGTATCTAAAGCCAAAAGGTAATTTTAGTATTGGATAGAGTGGTGGGGGATTATTACCCCTGGCTGTTTTTTATATCTATCTGTCTCCCTTTTAGGGCGCTACACTCTCTCTATTGGTTTTGATGACTGCCGTCTCTGGGAATGAAAGTGGGGAAAACATGAGCAGAGGGGAAATCTTCCATTGGGAACACCTATGCCGATGACAACTGTATAATGCCGCGTACACACGATCGGTCAAACCGATGAGAACGGTCTGATGGACCGTTTTCATCGGACCAAACCGATCGTGTGTGGGCCCCATCGGTAAATTATCCATAGGTTATCAGTCAGCTTCATCCGTTAATCATCAGACCATTTTCATCGGATGGACAGATCGTGTGTACAGGGCTTAAGAGGGATTTTCGCTGACTCCTTTTGTCTCTACAGGGTGAGGAGTGAAGGTAAATATCCTCAATGTGAAACAAATAGAAAAAATTACAGAGGTCTTCGCTATTCCCTACTCTACCAAAAAAAAAAAGCTATGCTTTAAAGCAACTTTTTTTTTTTCTAAACGTATTAATATTTCTAATAATTTTAGGAGAACAAATGGAAACCTGTGCTTTACTTGTGAGTCTGCTGTGTAGTAACATGAAAGGGTTTTTTACTCTTATAATCTCTTTTTAAGCACACGAAGGACCCCTACTGCTGCTCTTTACTTTGAAATAACCTTAAAAATAAATTAGCTGTATTTGGAGAAAATTTTACAATTAATGATGACACTACAATGCAAAATTCCATAACCAAGGGCAAGCTAAATGGGGCAGAAGTAAATAGGTGTTAGGTCATTCATACTGTCAGCAGTGACTAATGCACACCTGTGCAGCATAATACACAATTACACATTTACCATGAAAGTAGCACGGCTTGTGGGCATTAGGTAGCAGCAGGTTCTGTGCTTGATGGGAACCTTGGTGGTGCCAGGTAACAGTCACCCAGACTAAGGGCTCTTTCACATGTCCGTTCCGTTCGTCCGTTTTTTGGACGTCCGTTAACGGACCGCAATGCTTCCCTATGGGCTAGCGTCCGTTAGCGGATGAGCATCCGCTAACGTCCGTTAGCATCCGTCTGCGTTCAGTTCCGTTTTTTTGGACGGAAGAAAACCCTATTTTTCTTCCGTCTAAAAAAGGAACGGACGAAAAACGGATGTTAACGGATGATCCGTTTATCATCCGTTCCGCTAACATCCGTTTTTCTATGAAAACTGATGCAAAAACTGATGCAAAAAAACTGATGAAAAACTGACGAAAAACTGACGAAAAACTGATGGAAAAACGGATCAACTGATGAAAAAAAAACTGATCTGAAAAACTGAACGGACGTGTGAAAGAGCCCTTAGGCTGGGTTCACACTACGGTTTTCCCGTCCGTCAGCCGCATACGATTTCAGTATTGAAAACGTACGGGCACGGACGGGAAAACGTATAGATAGAGAATGCATTGCAAATCGTATGCACTCAGATGCATCCGGGTGCGTACGATTTGCTGGCAAAACGTTTTTTAAACGTACGCAAAACCGTGTTCAACCACGGTTTTGCGGTCGTTTTTAAAACAGTATGGCAACCGCATTCGTTTTCCTTTAACATTAATGTCAATGGAAAACGTACATATGTGCGGTTCCATACGTTCCCGTCCGTTTCAGCCGCATACGTTTTTTCATATAAATCGTATGCGGCTGACGGACGGGAAAACCGTAGTGTGAACCCAGCCTAACTCATTTTAACGAGGAATACAAATATGCCAACTACAGTAACCTGGATTGAGGACACTGTCCCCAGACCAAGTCTGTCCCTAGTTTTGTCCCGGATTGGATTTGAACAGGGGCTGGGGCAGTTTAAAAGACATTCAGTGCAGAATTAAAAATATAATAATTCTGAATTTCACACCCACGCTCTGTCGCTTCTACTAGCTTAGGGGGGTGTATTTTTTCCATTATCTGTGCCCCTTTCCGATGATCATGTGCTGGTCGGAGCGGAGGGAATATTTCTTCAGTTTCGGGTGCATGCCCATTCAGCTCCGCTCACATGTTCCTCTGCCTTGGCTCAAGTCCCAGCCTGCTGCCTGCCTGCTTATATCATTGCCTTCCCTGGCGGAGTGATCTTACTCCGCACCCCACCCAGTAGTAGCCGGGGCCTGAAGAGTAAAACTTGACGGGCTGTGAGGCAGGCGGCTGCGGCGATGGGCAGAGAGTCACTGATTGCTGCCATTACTAGTAAAAAAAAAATATGTCCCCGGATTTCATTTTAAAAATCTGGTCACCTTATTGTAACACTATCTGACTATCGATCAGATCCACCTAGTAGCTGAATGTTTCTGAATTGAGTCAAAGGAACCCTGTGAAATGTATACAGGTTAAGGGCTAGATTCAGATAGAATGGTCTATATGTCCGCCCGGCGTAACGCCGCCGTAATTTAGGGCGCAAGTTCTGTATTCAGATTCAGTTACGGTGGCGTAACGTATCTGTGTCGGCGTAAGCCCGCCTAATTAAAATGTGGATGATGTGGGCGTGTTTTATGTATATTAACTGTGACCCCGCGTACCTGACGTTTTTTACGAACGGCGCATGAAAAAATCCCAGTGCGCATGCTCGAAATTCCGCCGCAAAACGTCATTGCTTTCGACGTGAACGTAAATTACGTCCAGCCCTATTCGAGAACGACTTCCGCCAAATTTTTTTTTCAAAACTCGACGCGGGAACGACGGCCATACTTAACATAGGATACGCCTCATATAGCAGGGGTAATTATACGCCGAAAAAAGCCTAACGTAAACTATGTAAAAAAAATGCGCCGGACGTACGTTTCTGAATCGGCGTATCTAGCTAATTTGCATATTCCTTGCGTAAATCTATGGAAGCGCCACCTAGCGGCCAACGTAAATATGCAGCCTAAGATACGACGGTGTAAAACACTTATGCCGGTCGGATCTTAGGGAAATCTATGCATAACTGATTCTATGAATCAGGCGCATAGACACGACCGGCCGGACTCAGAGATACGACGGCGTATCTGGATATACGCCGTCGTATCTTCTTTCTGAATCTACCCCTAAATGTTTATTTACTTTAGAAAACAGCCACAGCCTAAGCAGAAAAGTTTGTTCACTGACAGCATGGTGCAGATGCTGTTGCTCTCTGTGGAAACAGGGGTCTCTCTAAAGAGTGAGGTTTGCAAGAGGAAGTTGTTCACATAGTTTAGCCCTTATGCTACCTACACTAAGTTTTAATTTTTAGATTCAATCTCAATTTTAACAGGCATTTTCGTGGTTCCCTATTGATAGCTTTTTTCTATATGATCTATAAAACTATTAAAATGCTGTCTGCTTTCAAATGCATTGTTTTGCTATAAATCAGTTTGGCACAATTGACTATATCCAATTTAAAGAAAACGAGTACTAGAAATATACAGTTTGTAGGCCTATCCTTTTGGAAATGCTAGTTGCCCTGGTCTGGGACAAGGATGCAGACCATGAATTCTTACTTCATACTTTCTAACCTACGTGCTTGTCCCAGGTCAGTGACTGAGAAAAAAGAGAGACAGATAGGCAAATGGCATTTTCAGGAGAACAGCAATGGCAGCCTTTATAAGGCGTACACAATGAGTTACAGGGATAGTTATTAAAGGGAAACATTAATATGGAAATGTTGGATTAGAAAAGGTTAAACAGCATAAATAAGGTCACCAGTTTTTAGAGGAAGAATAATTCTTAGATGTTTAAAAACTTCATAGTACCTGACAAGATTATTGCATGGGCCTGGCCATCTGCAACTCTGATAAACTCTCTGGACCACCGTCTCTGATCCATTCTGTACTTGGCAAGTAACTGTTTTAGTTGCTGTGAATTGACACCAATTCCTACAGGAGAAGAAACATTAATACATATCAGTCAGTACATCAAGCAAAACAAAATTTCCAAATTTTTGGGCTTTTTTTACACTTCACTTAAAATTGAGTCCCTAAATTTCTGCCACAACCACTAAAAATCCATGCAAATCTTAAAGCAGAACTAAAAGGAATGTTTTTAATTTTGGTCGTGTGTATGTGGCATAAAAGGGACAGACAATATTAAAAAATTACAGGTTCCAACCAGTTTATCCAACACTTAAAAAATATTTTGGTATTGGACACATTTTAACAAAGCCAACACATTGTAGTAAGATATAAAGTATCTATCTAAACAATCCATTTAATTTACATCCAATAAGGTAGACTCTATTGGTAAATCCTAAAGGAGAATAGACAATGAGATGGTACTGTGTGCGGCCAATTCTTTTTCTTATGCTAGACTTCCTAAACTATAAAATACCAAAAAAAATTCAAAAGTGAAAACGAGTTCCTTTTGAATAACCTTGGGAGATGAACAGGTACCAATATCTTCCTGAAACATTTATGTGAAACTCTATAAGTCAAAGGTTGATCAAAACTTTTTTATTAATTAATCAAAAATCTTAGTTTTCAGAGCCTTGTCTGTTAGGTCACATTCACACTTGTGTGCACATATTGTCATGTTATCATGCTTGTTAAAGCATAGTAAATTGACTGTGTATGCACGGTGCAATAGCAACTCAAGACACAAACATGAACAAAACAAAAACACCTGAACATCAGGTGAAAAAAATTAGGGCAAGAGTTTATTTATGGTTCATGGGCATGCATTAAAATCATAAAAAAAATAATTTGAGTACACTCTTTATAATAAGCATAAACGTACCAAAAACACTAGTAGATGGACCCTTAAAGTGTGAAAATGTGTACGCAACACAGATGGAGACAAGTATTAGCATTCAGTGTTTTCCCAGAACTAAAGGAATTCCCAGGCACAAGCCACATACATGAACAAAAGAAATGCACCTGAGCCTTAGCTGAAAAAAATAAGGCAGGTGTGTATTTTTGGTCCATGCGCGTGAATTAAAATCCTATTAAAAATCGTTGACCCTGATCTACATAACATGTGTCAACGTGACAAAAACACTTGTGGATGAGCCCTTAAAGTGTGGAAATGTGTACTCACAGATGGAGGCAAGTGTTAGCATTTAGTGTAGTCAGGACTTAAGGAATCCTTTAGGTACTAGAAAACCCTTTTGTATACACCTAAAAAGTATGTGAAAGCACATTTGGATGTCTACCATATTATAATAAAGTCCAACTAGGATGATCATTTTTGGTTATGGTATACCACAAAATAGTGCCAATACCATTATATCAAGGGTCTGTTGCCATTTGCTACACAGAAACTATACTTCTTTGAAAAATAGGAATCAAACAGATTTAAGAAGAAATAATGTTCGATATTTAAATCAAATCATATATGTTGGGTGATCCCTGCTTGGGTTTTTTGCTCACTTGATGTGTATGATGATGTAGAGCAGTGGTTCTCAACCCTTGTTCTCAGCACCCACTACCAGGCCAGATTTTCAAGATAATTAAAATATATCACAGGTGATAGAATTTGCTGCTTAGTAATTGCAGTATTCTAGTCTGCTTCTCCCCAAGGGAATACTTAAAATCTGCAATAATAGAAAAAATATACTGCGCTTGTTTAAAAATCTAAGTGAGAAAAAGCTGCAACCAAAAGATGTTATACTACATCAAACAAATTGTAAACAGGAAAAAGTCGCGCTAATTTGGCCTATTGGCGCTATGTGCTGAAAACAACACCCAAAAAGGTGACCAAATGAATAATAACTATAAGTGAAAATACTAAACAATATTGTGCATCTAAATATAATGCATTGAATACATAAAAAGTTCATAAACAGTGAATGCGTAAAGAATCAGTGTACAATCATGAGTGAACCGTGATCCAATGTAAGTTCATAATATATGGTCTCCCAAGTGAAAATGGTCACCAAAACATCCAAAGGAAAAAGTGATGAGAAAGGCACTTCCACCAAGATCACACACTGCCTCTTACCGGAATTAAATGATCTCTAAAATATAGGAGATCAAATACAGCATGCACAATAGTATCCTTGGAATGTGTTTCCAGCCCAGGGCGATCAGGGTAATGGATGATCTCAATCAACACAAAATATATATGGAAAGGAAGAAGGGACTCACATAGTGTAAAATCCTTAGGTTTAATCGGTAGTAAAAGGAATTGCACTTACATCAAATCAGCAGATATAAAGCATCTAGTAAAAATATGCCGGCCAGCTCTCAAAACAAACAGCCCGTATCTTCCGGGTCAGATCACAAAGCGCGGTGACGTCAGAATGTCGCCTCCCTACGTTTCGTCTCGAAGGGGACGTGGTCACTTATAGTTATTATTCATTTGTTCACCTTTTTGGGTGTTTTCAGCCAATAGGCCAAATTAGCGCGACTTTTTCCTGTTTACATACTTAAAATCTGGCCTGTTAGTGGGTCCTGAGGACAGAAGTTGAGAACCATTGCTTTCGAGGTTCAGACAGATACCTATTGAACGCATGGTTAGAGGCCACAGATAGTCAGACTATAGGCAGCTGAAAGCCATATGTGGCTCACTGATTGGGGCCACCAATTTGTTTCCTATATGTATGGGGAGTATTAAAAGTTTTCACTTTAGTCTAGTACAACTGAAAAGAGGTGTGGATTTAATTTTAAACTACCCTTACAGGATAAATGTACATTGAAATACCATACAACAAATCTTTAACAAATACATTCTACCTTGTTTCCATGCTAGTGTCTCTGAACTGTGCACTAGCGGTAATAAAAGGTGATAACATTATTTGTCATGGATAGAATCTCCCACAGACTGAGTGACTCACACTCTACATGTGAAATATATGAATGAATGCGATGATCAATATACTGTGAAATGTTCAGAATGTGCAGTGGAACTGAAGCCATCTGTTAAGAAAACTGGAAAAGCTCAAAGAGATAAAAAGATTAGGCAACATTTGTGGGGAAACATATGCATAGCACTATGACACCAGAAGAACTGCCCTGCAGTGTTCAGTTCAGTTCATTCTGCCCTTGACAGACACTCAGTATACTCAGCATACCATGCCTAAATTCTACAGAAAGTCAATTAGAAAACGTTGGCTATATGGATTTTGTTTTATATTGAGTTATGGTTCTATGGGCACCTCTTACCTGTACCATTCTACTACAGCACACATGGACCGCATCTTTGGCTTTATATACAGTTATCCTTAGCAATAAAACAGTCAGTGAACCCAAAACTAAAATTTATTGATGTTGGAAAGTTAAACCACTGACAATTTCTCTGAAAACGTACTGGACAATCACAGTATTACTCCATGCCAACCACTGTGTAGCCAATGCAATGTTCAGAGGATTATTCCATTATTACATAACTGTCAGGGAAATGGCCGTGGTGTGGGAATGTCCGCCAGTAACCATCATGGTCGCGCCAGTCATGTTATTTAAAACCCCCAAACATTATATATATGAAAAGATGGATATCTCTGTTGTGACGTATATATACAGTGAGCGGTCCTCAAGTGGTTAACCTGCAGTCCTAACCGGAATTCTTCCTTGCACGGCCACCGATTCCACTCATTCAGCACACCCCAGCTACCTTCTGCTAGCATCTACCCAGTCAGCAGCAGTACCGGCAATCCGTACACCTTTGGGCACAGCACTCCCTGTCTCAATTTCAGCGGCACAGCGCACTCAGCAATCCGGCCTCACAGCAGAGACTTGACAATAACACTGCAGAAAGAGCTTTGTCATTAGAGAAGAGACTAGCTATTTTCCCTTCAAAAAATTTAGATGTGCCCCATTGGCTTCAGAGTGCCATTGCAAAGCAGCAATATGACCACAGTATTACCAAGTAGCTGCTTTTTAATTGAACTCCTTTAAGATTCTATCAGTGAGATCACTGTGCTTGCACTCCACCGCTCTGCTGCAACAAAAAGTGCTGCAGCACAAAAAGGTTAACAGGAACAAAATCAAACATTGAAGCAGGGTGATATCACTTTTGGGGTATCCATAGCTCACGAAAAAACATGCATAGATTCAGCCCACCAGACTCCACCTTGCCTAGACGAGATATACAAAATCCAGCAGATCACTGCCCAACCAGACCTTCATCAAATACATATTGATATCATTTACCTACTTAACGCTATCATTAAAACTTAAAGTAGATGTAAACCCACTCTCATCCTTTCTTTCTTTCATCCTCCTGCATGTATCCTTACCTGTCCTTACCTTACCTTACCTGAACTGAAAAACTGCAGATTCTGTGGGTGGATCTGTTGTCTGGAGCTCTGTGGGTGGAGTCGTGATGTCAGTAGACTCTCTGCCCTCTACACTCCCCTTGTCAACATGCATTTTCTCCTATGTATTCCTTACACTAAATTCTGCTATGATCACTAACATCCAGTCAAAATCCAGAAAAGTAACCACATGACTTCAGAAAAGGAGTGGGGGTGGGAATTAAAAAATAATGCCTGTCTCAGGCTAGTGCATGAGATATGTAAATAACCTGTCATTCAAAGCAAGGGGAAAGAACAGACAAAAGTTTTCTCCTGTTGGTCTGTTTATCTCACTGAAAAAAGAAAAAGAGAGGGTTGCGCAGAGCTGGATGAACTCTTTGTGGCAAGACAGGGCACAGATGATTGGAAATCTTGGGCCAGATTCACATAGAATTACGTTACTCCACTGCGGCGTAACGTATCCAATTTACGTTACACCACCGCAGGTTTACAGCGTAAGTGCCTGATTCTCAAAACTCTTACCTGTAAACTTGCGGCGGTGTAACGTAAATCCGTTTGTCGCAAAGCCGCCTAATTCAAATGGGGCGGGCACCATTTAAATTAGGCGCGTTCCCGCGCCGAACGTACTGCGCATGCTCCGTCGGGTAAATTACCCGACGTGCATTGCGCTAAATGACGTCGCACGGACGACTTACTTGACAGCGCCATTCACAGACGACTTACGCAAACGACGTGATTTTTTAAATTTCGACGCAGGAACGACGGCCATACTTAACATGGCTTAGAACACCAACGGCTCAGCCCTAATTTTACGCTGCGTAACTCGACGGAAACAACGTAAAGTTAGATCGACAGGCAGCGTGGACGTTCGGGAATAACACTGTTAGGGAATCGTCATTTGCATATTCTACGCCGACCGCAATGGCCTCGCCACCTAGCGGCCGGCCTAGAATTGCATCCTTAAGATCCGACGGTGTAATTCAATTACACCTGTCGGATCTTATGGCTATCTATGCGTAACTGATTCTATGAATCAGTTGCATAGTTAGGACGGCCGGAACACAGAGATACGACGGCGTATCAGGAGATACGCCGTCGTATCTCTTCTGTGAATCTGGCCCCTTATACTCTACATTGTGACAGCAAAAAAAATGGGGTTTACATCCACTTTAATTTATTGTGAGCTCACACTTCCTGAACATCTGCAGTACATAGGAGATCCCCATTTTAACAAATATTTCTTATAGGATTTACATTCCTTATTATGTGCGCACTGATCAGATAAGGCATGCATATAGTATAGTATCATATATCATATATAAAAAGACAGTAACATAAGAATAAGATTCACAATCTTACTGGATTATTAAAAAAATGATGTACACAAAGAGAGGACAACAGATACTGTACTTACAGCAAGGTGTCAGTTACAAAAACTCTGGAGCATGTGCGTAATTACACTGGCCACTTCCTTCCAGAGAAATGTAATCAGTTAAGCTATGCACAGCTGCAGTTAGTTTACTGAGCGATCTGCTTTATACAAGGCTTATGGGAAAAACGTAAACTAGAAACTGTGTCAGGTTTTACTTCTGTGCGGCCTCTAAAAAAGAGGCAACTGACAGACAATGGAGGGTACAGACCTTTCAGATGTTTGCTGAGCACCCCAAGGGTCAGATTATCCTCTGATCGTTGCTGGGCTTTGGTTGGCTATATTTGATTACACAGGAAACCAAAAAGACAGAATAACAAAGATGCCAAAGAAGAAAATAAAGGATAATGATAAAGTCTGGCAAGCCAGACAAGCATTTTTCCCGCAATGCAAAAAAGATAATGTGTTACATACAATACATTGTAATATATGCGCTTGTTTCGCTTGCCTTTGCTTGTAAGTGCAATTTTTTTAATGCTGTGGATTTCAGCGAATGCTGAAAGCTCAAAGCTTCAGCATGTTCTTTGTTTTTAATTTAGCGGTTTATGAACTTTTTCCCTGAGTACTGGGAATTGCTGCAGGGCATTTCAGCTTACACTTGGAATACATGCCTGGAGTTGGTTTCATGAGAAAGACTAAGCTTCTTTATGGGCATTTACGGATTTCTTTAACTCTTAATATGACCGATATTAAATAATGTTTCTGCGTGCCATATAGATGACTTAGTTCCTTTCAGCCTAGGTTCACACTGCTGCAAATTCCAAATCGCGGTAAAATGCGCGATTTTACCGCGATTTCGCGGCTGCGATTTTGCCGCGATTTCGGCCGCAATTTACTGTAAATCGCGGCCCGAAATCGCAAAAAGTAGTACAGGAACTACTTTTTGAAATCGCAGATGCGGCGTCGCACTGATTAGGACAGTGCCATTGCCGACAATTGCCGCCGATTTGAGATGCGATTTGACATATAAAATTAGCAATTAAACTACATATTGCAATCAAAACAGACCTGATAGTAGTAAATTGATTGGATTGTTTGCCCTGGCATATTTCTGATATGTAATAAACCCAAAACAAATTAGCGCAACCAAAAAGTAAATAAAACACAAAAAATAAGAATAATGGTGCACAAAGCAACACTGGAGTTTCCAGGTAACACTTAATAAGTGATTTCACAACACTCAGTAGTCACAATGTAAATAACAATAATTAGTGCAGTGCAATTTAAATAATGAATACTCAAATTTCTATCAAATGCAATATACCGTATATAAAAAAAATATCAGAAAAAATCCTGAGATGGTTCTGATCCTAACGCTCTATGGTGCTCCATGAGGAAGCGAGTTTTCGCGAAACCGGTCGGGCGGAACGTGTGTCGCATCGGATCACCCCCCGTTGATTGCACCTTTCCTTACCTAATTGGACGGGTCGTTTTGGTTGGCTTCCGTCCGGAGCTCCAAATTGACATGCCTATTTTACACTGCTTATATGTAAGTGCGTTTTTGTCTTCTTTTTAATAAATGTTATCTACGTTATTACACTATTGTGGCCCTTATGTGTCTTCCATGGTAATCGGGATCCAAATTTTCCATCCATTGGCTTGAAACGGAGGTGTACATGATATTCAGCCTATCTACATTCCAACTACCATAGTGTTTACCCACACGCCTTCTGGGGTCTTCTTTTAATTAAGAGACCGCTGGATATCTGGTAAGCAGATATATTGATTTATGGTGGATGTTTTCTGTTTATTGGATCGTCACCGCAGCCTTTGATCAACACTTATGGACTGTCTTTTCTGTTTCCTTCACTGCACTGGTGATCAGGACTTTCGTGGCTTGTCTAAAGACTATGTTTATTGATTTTTCACGTCTTGTACCATTCATGGACACTTAATTATGTCATGATCTCTAGAATTTATATTTTTTTTATATAGCGCATCTTGTTTTTCTTTTTTTATGTAACTACTGTACAATATTCACAGTAAGGTGCAGCTTTATCTACATTGATTTTGTTCACATATGTGTATCATTTATGAGCATTGGTTTGTTCTTTTTTATATTTATTAGCGCAGTTGCTCCCACATATTTTTTCCACTATGGTGTAAATAGTTTAAGCAGTATAGCGGCTATTATATGATAAAATGAATAAAGTAAAATATGTCTCATTGGAACAATAAAACATTAACAGCACTTGAAAAATCAGGTGGATGCTCCCTCCTGTGAAACGATACGTCACATAGCCACGCCCTGACGCGTTTTGTGATTGGTTCACGTCTTCAGACGGGGGTGTTCATCTTTTTAATAAAGGGTTTTACACTATATGGAGTTTTTTCTGCTTGCTTCCATGTCCGCTTTGCCGCATGCATACACCCACTGATTGAAACCACTATACACCTGGGGAAGAGCTGTCGAAGACTTTTTCCTGAGAGGAACTTTCAAGGCTGTATGAGGCTGCATTTCGGTGAGTAGATTACCTAAAGGGGAACGCAAGTGATGGAATCTTCTACTCTCACCGGGGCTAGATACAAGTATTTCCCTGCACCTATACCAGTGAAGTGAAGTGTTTGAGCTGCTACGCTTAATCATGCAGTTGCTGATTATTTGGATATTTGATGTTTACTTTGGGACTCATTTATGTTCATATGATTACCCTATAGGAGTCATATAGATGGTGTTTGGACTTTTTTCATTTTCATTTTTTCATGATATTTATTATTATTCATTACTGCAGATTAAGAACATATTAGTTCAGATGAATCACAGATTTTTCAAGTGCTGTTAATGTTTTATTGTTCCAATGAGACATATTTTACAATATACCGTATATACTCGAGTATAAGCCAACCCAAGTATAAGTCAAGGTACCTAATTTTACCCCAAAAAACTGTGAAAACCTATTGACTCGAGTATAAGCCTAGGGTGAGAATGCAGCAGCTACTGTAAGCTGAAAAGAGGGTCAACAATGCCCATTTGCACGCCTCACTGTGCCCATTGCAACCTCACTGTGCCCATTGCAACCTCACTGTGCCCATTGCAACCTCACTGTGCCCATTGCAACCTCACTGTGCCCATTACAACCTCACTGTGCCCATTGCAACCTCACTGTGTCCAACCTCACTGTGCTCATTGCCACCTCACTGTGCCCAACCTCACTGTGCTCATTGCCACCTCCCTGTGCCCATTGCCACCTCACTGTGCCCAACCTCACTGTACCCATTGCCACATCACTGTGCCCATTGCCACCTCATTGTGCCCAACCTCACTGTACCCATTGCAGCCTTCCTGTGCCCGAGTCAGTGTACCTGAAATTCTTGACAGGCTGCGGGTGTCCATTCATTGTTTAAAAGTCACGGTCTCCTCCTGGTCCCATTCCATGATAGGCGTTTTCCAGCAGCCTATCACGGACGTCTTCTCATCCATGGACTCAGTTTCCCAGCAGACAATGTGTTCAGTGTTCTGCCAATCACAAACGTCTTTTTATCCTCGGACAAGAGAACGTCCATGATAGGCGGAATACTGAACACAGTGTCTGCTGGGAAATCCCGGAAGGGACCAGGGGGAAGGTGTGACTTTTAAACAATGGACGCTCGCAGCCCTTCAGGTACACTGACTCGAGTATAAGGCGAGGGGTGTATTTGCAGCCCTAAAAAAAGGGCTGAACAACTTGGCTTATACTCGAGTATATACCATAAAAATAATCAAATGTGCAAATTAACTAAATAATATATGGAATATGTGTATTAATTCCAAATATATAACAAATATCAACATGAAAGTCTGAATAGTAATAGTAATCCACAGTTCTGGAATAAGCTCTTAAGGTACTGGGTGCTGTAGCGGCCGCCAGCTGGACACTGGAACCTATACATATGTAGATATTCGCCAGCACCCAATGGATCATCAATTTCTGGTACAATGTTTTTATTGACATAAAGGAAAAAAAGAGAAACCAGATAAAAAATCCCCACGCAGGGGATATGGGCATGGAGCATAAGACAGAAGATCATGTAAAGATACAAAATAAAACATAAAGTGTGTTGTAAAGGTATAAATTATAGACTAACACTGACCCTCAGGCTGAGGCCGGGGGTCCATGCTCTATGCCCGAACCTATACCCAGGGGCTAAGGTAAGTAAGGGGGAGCGGAGCTGGCCGCAATAATGGGGGAAAAAAAAGAACAAAACAAACAAAAAAAAGCCAAAAAGAAGGGTGGGGATACAAAAAAAAACACACACACAAACAATGGGGGGGGGGGGGAATAGGGCCAGAAATAGAATGAGTAAGAGGAGGGGGGTTGAGGCAAAGAGAAAGAGGGAAGGAAAAGGAAAGGTCCCTCAGGCCAGGGATAGAGTCAAATTTGTTTGGGAGTCCCAGACTGGTTAGGTGCAAAGTGGGGATTGCATAGGACCACCACGGGGGGCCATACCTTAAGGAATTTGGCATGGGAGTCGTGGAGAATACTGGACATTTTTTCATGAATCATGAGGGTCGACAAGGTATTTTTAACCTCCAGAAATGAAACAGCCAGCTTTTTCCAGGTCCATTCTATTGTGTGTTGAGCTGCGATAAATAGAAAAATGTGGCTTGTTTCTGTTCGTGAGAGAAGAGGCCTGAAATCGGGCAATGGAGCAATGCAAATTTGGGGTCCTTGCGAACGGGTATGTGAAAGAGGGAAGATAGGAGACCGAAGACCCTTGACCAGAATCCCACAAGACGGGGGCAAGACCACCATATATCTATTGCATCTCCTTGCTGACTGCACCCCAGGAAGCAACCATCCCCTCAGGATGGGTTTTATTTGGCGATGTGGGCTGGGACCCAGTACCAGCATAGAAAAACTTTATAGGCTGCCTCCAACGTGGCTGTGTTAAAAGAGCATTTCGCTATGCTGGACCAGGCCTTCCTCTAGTCTGCAAGGTCTATAGGGGACAGGTCACATTCCGAGTGAAGCACATAGAAGAGGGTAGTGGAGGTGCCGCCAGCAGTGAGTAAGAAGTAGATCATGGGGATGGTCCTGCAAGCGCCTAGGCTATGCTGGCAGGTGTATTCAAAGGCAGTCCTTTGATATGGGAAGGAGTCAAGACGTCGGAGGGATGTTTTCCAGTGTCGCAGCTGAATGTAACGGAAGAATTCGGCTAGCTGGGCTTTGTGGGTCTCTTGGATCGAGGACCATGTGGGTGAAGTGCGGGAACCAAGAAAGTGACAAACCTGTAAAAACCCATGGGCAGACCACAACGAGAAGGCGTGAGGTTGTTCCGAGTCAGGTTTGAACATAGGGTTATCCAGGAGAGGGAGTAGCGGCAGAAATGGAGACATGAGTTTTCCAGAGTACCGTATTGAGTTCCATAATCTTAAACTATGTGTCATGAGGGGGCTGACAGAAGGAGGCCACATTTTAGGGGGTAGCCACAGTAAGGCAGAGGCAGGGACCGGAGCACAGTTAGACAACTCCAGGAGTACCCAGAGGGGGATGTCAGACATTCCATGGAGCATGGTGAGTTGGGAAATTTGAGCATCATGGTAGTATTTTAGAATGTCTGGAACACCCAGCATGAGCCGTAACCTATGAGCATATACAGTGTTCGGGAGACCCTGGGAGTTTATATGCCCAGATGAAGGTGAGGAGTCTGTTCTGGAATAGCCGCAAATAGAAAACAGGTACCTGGACAGGAAGAGTCCGAATATAGTAAAGAATCTTTGGGAGGATGGTCATCTTGACTGCATAAATATGGCCAATCTAGGATAGAGTGGGAAATCGCCATGAGAGCTGTGATAGTACGCAAGAGAGTATAAAAGTTGGCAGAGAAAATGGAAGCATAGGAGGGAGTCAATTGGATTCCCAAGTAGTCCAAAGAGTGGCTAGACCAGTCATATGGGAAGGAAGATTGGTGATATGACACTAAGGATTCTGGGAGAGTAATTTCAGGGCAATTGTTTTGTGTGGGTTAATGTGGAGTCCGGAAATGGCAGAAAAGTGGGAGAGAAGGGCCTGGAGGTTGGGTAGGGTAACGATAGGGTTGGTAAGCGTCAGAAGGGCATCTACAGATCATCAATTTCATCCAAACGGTTCTTTATTAAAGAAAGATCACATCACAAAACGGTGTAGTGCAATGTTTCGGAGCCACGCCGGACCCCTTCGTCAGTCATGTGATAAGTGCGTAGTGTTGTGCAGAGGTATTTAAGTGAACATTTTTTTTTAGTTTGACACGTTTTTCCCCAAAAATAAATGTTTTGATCACTTTTATTCCTATTACAAGGAATGTAAACATCCCTTGTAATAGGAATATAGCATGACAGGTCCTCTTTACAGTGAGATATGGGGTCATTAAGACCCCACATCTCACCTCTAGGCTGGGAAGCCTGAAAAAAAAAAAAAGATCCTGGCTTCGATCGTAGCGGTGAGTCGGAAGAAGCACCGGAGGGCAAAGGGAGGGGGGGACATACCCTTTCGCCTCCCGTAAGAACGATCAAGAGGTGGAACAGCCGCCATGATCGTGCTTCTTATGGTGCTTCTTAAAGATGATATCTGAATGATGCCTGTAGCTGCAGGCATCATTCAGATATCCCTGCACAAAGTCAAGGACATCATATGATGGCAGGCCAAAAGAAAGCTCTATTTGTGGGGAAAAAAGGACGTCAATTTTGTTTGGGAGCCACGTCGCACGACCGCGCAATTTTCATTCAAAGCGTGACCGTGCTGAAAGCTGAAATTTTGCCTGGGAAGGAAGGGGGTATAAGTACCCAGTAAGCAAGTGGTTAAACATGTGTTTTCCTCTCAGAACAATGCCACGGTGGCACACCAGGAATATGGTAAAGTGAAGTGCAATATGTGAGAAAGATGTACCTTAACAGAATATTTTGATATCCCTGGCAATGCCACATTTACATAAAGACCACAATTTTCATTGTTTTCATGTGATGTGTTTACTTGTACATACTGAATAGAAATATATATATCTATCTATATATATCTATATATATATATCTATATCTATCTCTCTCTATATATATATATATATATATATATATATATATATATATATATATATAGTGAATCGTATTGACCTTGACTTAAAGTGATATTAAAGGTTTGTTTAAAAAAATAAAAATAAAAAACATGTCATACAGTACTGTCATACTTACCTCCACTGTGCAGTTTGTTTTGCACAGTATGGCCCCGAATGCCGTTTTCTGCTGCGCCGCTATCAATTTTTCCAATGAAGAGCCGAGAAGCCCAGGTAAGTAAAATGGGGGGCCGGTAATAGTCAGATGTTTTACAACATGAGGGTTTACAAACCCTTTAATTGGTTTCTTACATACAAAGGTATGACTCATGAAGCATGTACAGTATGTAAATATAGTTGAATTAACACATTCTCCAGTGACTCAAGGACAAATGTTTGAAGGTGGCATTCTTTGTTAAAGGGGTTGTAAAGGTTTGTTTTTTATTTTTGAAATAGGTTACTATAAGCTAGTGCATTGTTGGTTCACTTACCTTTCCTTTTATTTCCCTTGTAAATGTTTTTTTTTCTTTGTCTGAATTTCTCACTTCCTGTTTCTCCTCAGTAAGGTGTTCAGTAAGTTGAACTAAATTACTTTCCACTAAGGATGAGCTCTGGCGTGTTCGCATAGAACATGTGCAGAGCCTGCCAGGAAGTGTGCACGGCGCTGCGCTAATAACAGCCAGGGAGACATTTTGCGATCCCTGCAGCCGAGCATCGGGACAATGTCTCCCTGGCTGTGATTAGCACAGCGCCGTGCACACTTCCTGGTGGGCTGTGCACGTGTTCTATGCGAACACGCCGGAGCTCATCCTTACTTTCCACAGCTCGGATGATGTTGGAAAGCTTACCGAGGAGAAACAGGAAGTGAGAAATTCAAACAAAGAAAAAAAAACATTTTGAAGGGAAATTTAAGGAAAATGTAAGTGAACCAACAATGCACTAGCTTAAAGGAACCTATTTAGAAAATAAAAGATGAACCTTTACAACCCCTTTAAAATCCTGTAGTTGGCTGGTCTTTAAAGTGGAGGTTCACCCGGAAATAAAAAATGTTAACCTTAGATTCATGCTCATTTTGTCTAGGGGAATCGGGACTGGGCGTTCCTATTTTGATTGACAGTCTTCCGACAGGCTTCTGACGGTCGCATCCATCGCGTCACGATTTTCCGAAAGTAGGCGAACGTCGGTGCGCAGGCGCCATATAGAGCCGCACCAACGTTCGGCTTCTTTCGGCTACTCGTGACGTGATGTATGCGACCGTCGGAAGCCTGTCAGAAGACTCAATCAAAATAGGAACGCCCAGTCCCGAAGACCTTCCCCGGAAGTGGCGGAGAAGATCGCTCTCTAAAAAAACTAGACGATTCCCCTAGACAAAATGAGCATCAATCTAAGGTTAAAAAATTTTTTTAGGGTGAACTCCCGCTTTAAGATTGTTTACCCATGACATCTGAGGAAAATAGCCTCATAAGAGAATCAACATTACCTTTCAATTATTTATAGCTTATTAGAAACACTACTGACAGCGGCTGCCCAGGGGATGTAGGCAAATTGTGTTTGACCACAGGGAATATTACAAAGCTTTATTCCACGGGATGGCATTTTCTTTAGGCCTAAACCTTTTAGCTGTGTAAACAACTGTACCAAATTATCTTTTTGTTTTTACAAGGATAATGGATTGTATGTTACAGTTGGTTGAGATCAGCATTTGGGGCATCGAAACGGTAGGACTGTTTTGACAGACAGACAGATTTCCATGAGTTTTTGTACAATTGCTCTTTAACCAAGGCTATCAATTTCCATGTTATATAGTGGAGGAATGTCAGACACTCAGAGGTCACTGAATTCTAATGGGAAAAGAGGCCAAGCTGCCTCTTGTAAATTGAACCATGCCCCCTTCTATATAAATAGCTTTCTTATTTTTAGCCAATTTTTGGAATTTAATATTTCGTTCTTTTGACTCTATTGAATATAAATGAAAGCGCGCATTACAACACATCAAACAAACCTTAGATGCAGAGGGCACTTTGTACTATTCTACGCATTCCAATAACTTAATATGCTTTTTATGTTTGAGCTCAGGTTCATGTGCAGAAGCAAGCATAGCTGAGCTGCAGCTGTTCGCTGAGTTTATTGAACACCATGAGGAGAAAGCACATCTGTGTACATGGGAGCTAGGTGTCAGCATCAAAGTCAAAAAGACAAGTAGCACAAGTTCAGCTGCTCCTGCAATTGATACACAGGAGTCAGACACACAGTTGGTCGTAGATTTGCTTTAGGCTACTTTTGTGACAAATGAATCTGCTTCTGAGATGCATAAAGCTGCTTTTGCATTCACATAGACTTGTTTGGAAGGCAAGGAACTCAGGTGCAAACAAAAAAGATGCCCAGAATAATCAGTCTGTTAAAGTGGAGGTTCACCCTTTAAAACAATTTTTGACATCACACGGAGCAGCGCCATCCTACCGACAGAATGCCGGTGTTTTTTTTTTTTCTCAGCACATACCTCTTAATCAGGATTTTGACCTCACGGCGATCCCGCGGGAGTGGGCGTTCCCAAGCACTGCCTGTGATTGACAGGCTTCGGTACGGCGCATACTGCGCGTCACAGGTTGCCGACAGAACCCGAACGTCGGTGCGCAGGCGCCGTATAGAGCCGTACCGACGTTCGGGTTTTTTCGGCAACCTGTGATGCGCAGTATGCGCCGTTCCAAAGCCTGTCAATCACAGGCAGTGCTTGGGAACGCCCACTCCCGCGGGATCGCCGTGAGGTCAAAATCGTGATTAAGAGGTATGTGCTGAGAAAAAAAACCAACCACCGGCATTCTGTCGGTAGGATGGCGCGGCTCCGTGTGATGTCAAAAATTGTTTTGAGGGTGAACCTCCACTTTAACTACTCAGGCCAATTCAGACATTTCTCTCCTACATGTAAACATCATAATTTTTTTGCTAGAAAATTACTCAGAACCCCCCAAAAATTATATATATATATATATATATATATATATATATATATATATATATATATATATATATATATATATCTATCTCAAAAGTGTGAGTACAACCCTCAAAGTTTTGTAAATATTTTATTGTACCTCTTCATGTGACAACACTGAAGATATAACACTTTTCTACAATGTAAAGTAGTGAGTGTACAACTTGTATAACAGTGTAAATTTGCTATCCCCTCAAAATAACTCAACACACAGCCATTAATGTCTAAACCACTGACAACAAAAATGAGTACACCCCTAAGTGAAAATGTCCAAAGTGTCAATATTTTGTGTGGCCACCATTATTTTGCAGCACTGCTATAACCCTCTTGGGCATGGGGTTCACCAGAGCTTCACAGGTTGCCACTGGAGTCCTCTTCCATGATGACAACACAGAGCTGGTGGATGTTAGAGACCTTGCGATCCTCTACATTCCATTTGAGGATGCCCCACTGATGCTTAATAGGGTATAGGTCTGTAGATATGCTTGGCCAGTCCATCACCTTTACCCTCAGCTTCTTTAGCAAGGCAGTGGTCATCTTGGAGGTGTGTTTGGGGTTATGTTGGAATACTGCCCTGCGGCTCAGTCTCCGAAGGGAGGGGATCATACTCTGCTTCAGTATATCACAGTACATGTTGGCATTCATGGTTTCCTTATTGAACTGTAGCTCCCCAGTGCCGGCAGCACTCATGCAGCCCCAGACCATGACACTCCCACCGCCATGCTTGACTGTAGGCAAGACACACTTGTCTTTGTACTCCTCACCTGGTTGCTGCCACACACGCTTGACACCATCTAAACCAAATAAGTCTATCTTGGTTTCATCAGACCACGGGACGTGGTTCCAGTAATCCATGTCCTTAGTCTGCTTGTTTTCAGCAAACAGTTTGAGGGCTTTCTTGTGCATCATCTTTAGAAGAGGCTTCCTTCTGGGACAACCAATTTGATGCAGTGTGTGGCGTATGGTCTGAGCACTGCAGGCTGACCCCCAACCCCTTCAACCTCTGCAGCAATGCTGGCAGCACTCATACGTCTGTTTTCCGAAGACAACCTTTGGATATGACGCTGAGCATGTGCACTCAACTTCTTTGGTCGACCATGGCAAGGTACTTTCTGAATGGAGCCTGTCCTGTTAAACCACTGTATGGTCTTGACCACCGTGCTGCAGCTCAGTTTCAGGGTCTTGCCAATCTTCTAATAACCTAGACCATCTTTAAAGGGTCACTAAAGGAATTTTTTTTTTTTTAGCTAAATAGCTTCCTTTACCTTACTGCAGTCCTGGTTTCATGTCCTCATTGTTCGTTTTTGCTTTGATGTTGCTGTAAATCCTCTCTGTTCTGGACACTATATATATTTTTAATCAGAGACCCTAAAGAATTTTTTAAAAGCATTTTTATTCTTTTTTCTTTTATTATTATTTTATTACTATAAGTGTTAATTTTTTACTGTCCCTTTTCATTTTTTCTTTTCACTTTTATTACACTTTTATTTCTTATTACAAGAAATGTAAATATCCCTTGTAATAGGAATAAGGCATGACAGGTCCTCTTTATGGAGATATCTGTGGTCAATAAGACCCTAAAAAGCATGTTATGAAAACGAAAAGAAAAACGATTTCTGTTTTCCAGGGAAAAAAAATCAGTGTTTACATCTGCTAGAGGAGTTAGAAGTGACGTTATGATGTTGCTTCCGGCCTAGGGTCATAGAGATGTCCGGGAACCACCAACCCTATGGTAATCCGGCACCACCGCCGGATCAGATCTCCAGCTTCCTGATCGCACTAGAGAGCCCGGAGAGGCACCGGAGGGCAGCTGGATGGGAGGACGTCCCCTCTAGGATGGCTTTTACATTAGAGAGAATCTTTGGCTGAAAACAAAAATATCTAAATTCTGGGCCAGTCTCATATGCGCTACGCCGCCGTAACTAAGTCAGGCGAGTACCGTATTCAGAAAAAATCTGCGTCCTTAGTTACGGCTGCGTAGCGTATATGGTCCGGCGTAAGCCTGCGTAATTCAAAGTATGTTGGCAGTGGGCGTGTTTTATTAAAATGAACCGTGACCCCATGCAAATGAGGGGCCGAACGAACGGCGCATGCGCACGCATGCTCACAGTCACGTCGCAAATACTCCCCAAGATACGTCGGCTCAATGCTTAGTTGACGTTAACGTAACTTACGCCCAGCCCCATTCATGTACGACTTACGCAAACAACGTAAAATACGACGCTGTTCCGACGCTTAACATGACTTACCCCTGCTTTATGAGGGGTAAAGTTACGCCGGACCGACGCCTTACGTAAACGGCGTAGCTAAATCCGACGGACGCAAGTACGTTTCTGAATCGGCGTATCTACCTAATTTGCATATTCAACGCGGAAATATACGGAAGCGCCCCTAGCGCCCAGCGTAAATATGCACCCAAGATACGACGGCGTAAGAGACTTACGTCAGGTGTATCTAGGAGAAAAACAAACGTAAATGCCTTTCTGAATAGGCGTAAAGATGCGACAGGGGACACATTTTAAATGACTAAATTATTAAATTTATATCGTTTCTGAATCCGGCCCGATGTCTGCAGCTACAAGCATCATCCAGATATCACCACTTCAACCAAAGGATGTCATATGAAGTCCTACGGGTGGGAAGTACATCCACTGTTTTTTCATCTCACCAATGCACCACAGTACCGACTAATGTAGGAACTGGGGGCCAGATTCACAAAAGAGATATGACGGCGTATCTCCTGATACGCCGTCGTATCTCTGTTTCTATCTATGCGACTGATTCATAGAATCAGTTACGCATAGATATCCATAAGATCCGACAGGTGTAATTGTTTTACACTGTCGAATCTTAAGGCCTCGTACAGACGAGAGGATTTCCGCTGGAAACGGTCTGCCGGACCATTTCCAGCGGACATTCCTGCTCCGGATTTTGATCTGATGGCTTGTACACACCATCAGATCAAAATCCGCGCGGAAAACATCCGCGGTCACGTGTCCGACATGCGCGACGCTGGAAGGTAAATTCTTCCACGCATGCGTCGAATCATTCCGACGCATGCGAGGGATGGGGATCGGACGGACTTATCCGGTGAGTCTGTACAGACGACCGGATAAGTCCGAGGGACAGGATTCCAGCGGATAGATTTCTTAGCATGCTAAGAAATTTTTATCCGCTGGGAATCCGTCGGCTGGACAAATGTCCGCCGAAAATTGTCCGCTCGGGCCTACACACGACCGGATCTATCCGCTGGAACTGATCCGCGGATAAATCCCAGCGGATAGATCCGGTCGTGTGTACGGGGCCTTAGGATGCAGTGTCGGGTATGCAAATTAGGAGTTACGGCGATCCACGACGGATTTTCGCGTTCGCTACGTCGCCGCTAGTCTAGTTTCCCGTTGCAAAGTTAGTCGTCGTTTTAGGTGCCCTGACTTTACACAGCAATCGTATTGCTGTATAAAGTATGGCCGTCGTTCCCGCGTCGAAATTTAAAAATGAACGTCGTTTGCGTAAGCCGTCCGGGAATACGGAATTACGCTACGCGCGTGGCCGTTCGAAAAAATTACGTCACTGCGCGCAAAGCACAACGGGAATTGCGAAACGGAGCATGCGCAGTAGGTCCGGCGCGGGAGCGCACCTAATTTAAATGGCACACGCCCATTTGAATTGGCCCGCCTTGCGCCGGACGTCTTTACGATACACCGCCGTAAGTTTCCAGGTAAGTGCTTTGTGGATCGGGCACTAAAACTGTAAACTTGCGGCGGTGTATCGTAAACGGGTTACGTTACACCGGCGCTATTGTACGTGAATCTGGCCCTATACTTTGGTATAGTACATTTTAAAAATTATATAGCAAGCAAGCTATATATATATATATATATATATATATATATATATTTTTTTTTTTTTTTTAAACACGCTATTCATAGCTCTATCAGGGACAAATAAAACACACATGTAAATCTTGAAATTACCCTTGAAAAATGTATTCAATGATATGATAGAAAACAAAAACTACGATCACAATATTGGAAAGGCAGATCAGATTATAACAAATACGGATAGAAAAATGATTATATTTCCAGCAATCTGAGGTCAATAGTATAGCCTGATTGTCACCTTCGATTACTGCTTGGGTGTAAGATGAAAGCATTACTAGAAAGAATAGTTCCCTGAGTTGTTTTCCATATCTGCCCAATAAGCCAGTCACTTCTACTATAGTTACACCAGGTTGTCCACCATCAGACATATTTTATTCGTTTGTATATGCCCCGCAGCCACTATAATCAAATGCAATGGTTTTTCTTCTTTTGGTTTTACCTTTTAGTTTATTTTTCAAAGCCTTTATGTCATCTGGCAAAGATGTTTATTCTAGTCAACCTTTAATACCACATAGGTCAGCTTTTCACATTCTATACAATTAAAACCGTCTTGACTCACATCAAAACAGATTCAACAAAAATATCTCTTCTTAGATTGTAGACGATGGAAAAGTGCAGCAATAGACGAAACAGGCACCTCGTTATAATGTTTACAGCTGCCAAGTAAACCATTACTTTTTGTAAATTGGAAGATTTTTATGTCATCACTTCCTTTACAAATCCAAAAAGAAGCATTAAAGGGGTTGTAAAGGTCCATTTTTATTTTCTAAATGGGTTCCTTTAAGCTAGTGCATTGTTGGTTCACTTACCTTTTCCTTCGAGTTCCATTCTAAATGTTTTTTTTCTTTGTTTTCTTTGTCTGAATTTCTCACTTCCTGTTCCTCTTCAGTAAGCTGTTCTGGCTGACTAACCCCCAGCCAGAACATCTCGGATGATGGGGGCAAATTTACTGAGGAGAAACAGGAAGTGAGAAATTCAGACAAAGAAAAAAAACATTTAGAAGGGAAATCGAAGGAAAAGGTAAGTGAACCAACAATGCACTACTGCAGCTGCTGGCTTTTAATAATAGGACACTTACCTGTCCTGGAGTCCCTCGATGTCGGCACCGCAGCTGATGTTTCCATCAGCTGTCGGGTGCTGCCGCCGCCATTACGGGTAACGGAACCAAGCAGTGTAGCCTTTCGGCTTCACACCGGGAACCCTACTGCGCATGTGCGAGGCCCCGCTCCTCTCTCCTAATGGCCCGGCGGCCGGGGGAGGAGGAATGCTCCTTCTGTTTGGAGCTATACATTATCCAAGAACAAAAAGGGTGTCTACCTTTAAGAAAAGGAGCTACAAGAACACTCAGGAATACTCATGGACCCAAGCTGAAGTCTTTGGGCCAGATTCACGTAGAATCGCGGCGTAACGTATCCTAGATACGTTACACCGCCGCAATTTTTCATCGCAAGTGCCTGATTCACCAAGCACTTGCGATGAAAACCTACGCCCGCGGCCTCGAGCGCAAGGCGGGCCAATTCAAATGGGCGTGTGCCATTTAAATTAGGCGCGCTCCCGCGCCGGACCTACTGCGCATGCTCCGTTTCCTAACTCCCGCTGTGCTTTGCGCGCCGTGACGTCATTTTTTTGAACGGCGACGCACGTAGCGTACTTACGTATTCCCGGACGGCTTACACAAACTAAATAGATTTTTAAATTTCGACGCGGGAACGACGGCCATACTTTAGAGAGCAATACACTTGCTGTCTAAAGTTAAGGCACCAAAAAAAAGTGTAACTTTGCGACGGGAAACTAGACTAGCGGTGACGTAGCGAATGCGAAAAACCGTCGTGGATCCGCCGTAACTCCTAATTTGCATACCCGACGCTGGTTTACGACGCAAACTCCCCCCAGCGGCGGCCGCGGTACTGCATCCTAAGATCCGACAGTGTAAAACAATTACACCTGTCGGATCTTCTGGCTATCTATGCGTAACTGATTCTATGAATCAGTCGCATAGATAGAAACAGAGATACGACGGCGTATCAGGAGAAACGCCGTCGTATCTCATTTGTGAATCTGGCCCTTTGTGTCAACGACAAGAGCAGCAAAGGTACTGTGACATCTGGTTAATGCAGGAAGCCCTAGAAAAAAATTAGGTAGATTTATAAATGATAGACGCTGTTTACAGGTGTTCTGCGCATTCCCCATGCAGACAGTCCCAGTCATGTCAACTGGGATTCATCAGCTGCACTTACATTGTCTGTGTTTGGGGCCATGCACCCACAATGGGTCTTGATCACGTGATCACTGATATAGCCAATCACAGTAAACACTAGTGTTAGAGCCCACTACTGTTTCTCCCCTGTAAGGAGACAAAAATAAATGTTATCTTTTTCTCCTCACTAGAAGAAAAGTTTGTATAAACAAAATAGTCTGTTAAAAAAAGAAAATTATGTAAAATAGTTACATAAGGACTTCATCCAGGTTAGAGTAAAGCCCTGTACACACGATCGGATATCTGATGGAATCTAATCCGATGGATTTTTTCATTGGATATCCAATGAAGCTGACTTTCATCAGTCTTGCCTACACACCATCGGTCAAAAATCTGTCCGTGTCGAAACGCGCTGATGTAAAACCCTACGACGCGCTGAGAAAAATTAAGTTCAATGCTTCCGAGCATGCGTCAACTAGATTCTAAGCATGCATGGATTTTTGACCGATAGACTTCCACACAGACGATTGTTTTTTTCTATCGTTTTTTTATCCATAGGAAAATCTTAACACATGTTCTATTTTTTTTCACCGATGGAAAACAAAGTCTGTTTTCATCAGACAAACCGATCGTGTGTACAGGGCTTTACTGTTAGTTTTAGCATTAGGGTCATTGTTAGTGTCAGGCCCTGTACAGACGAGCGGATATCCGATGAAAACGGTCCGCCGGACCGTTTCCATCGGATATGTCCGCTGGCGGATTTTGATCTGATGGCTGTACACACCATCAGATCAAAATCCCCGCGGAAAAATCCGCGGTGACGTGGCCGCGCCATCGCCGCGACGATGACGCAGCGACGTGCGTGACCCTGGAAGGTAAATACTTCCACGCATGCGTCGAATCATTTCGACGCATGCGAGGGATGGGGATCGGACGGACTTATCCGGTGAGTCTGTACAGACCACCGGATAAGTCCGAAGGACAGGTTTCCAGCGGAAAGATTTCTTAGCATGCTAAGACATTTTTATCCGCTGGAAAACCGTCGGCTGGACAAATGTCCGCTGGAAAATGTCCGCTCGGGCCTACACACGACCGGATATGTCCGCTGGAACTGATAGTGTGTTTTTGAAAAAAGTGTTACATTCAGTGTCAGTGCTAGTGTTAGGCCTCATACACATGACCGAACATGTCTGCTGAAACTGGTCCGCGGACATGTTCGGTCATCTGTACGGCCGACCGGACAATTTTCCGGTGGATCGGACAGGTTTCCAGCAGACAAATGTTTCTTAGCATGCTAAGAAACATGTCCGCTGGAAGCCTGTCCATCGGATATGTTTGGTCGTCTGTACGACTCACCGGACATGTCCGCTCGGCCGAAAGCCCTCGCATGCGTCAAAGTGATTCGACGCATGCGTGGAAGCATTGACCTTCCAGGGTCGCGCACGTCGCCACGTCATCGTCGCGGCGACGACGCGGCCACGTCACCGCGTTCGCTGTCCGCGGGAAATTTGGTCTGATGGTGTGTACAGCCATCAGACCAAAATCCGCCAGCGGACATGTCCGATGAAAACAGTCCGCGGACCGTTTTCATCGGACATGTCCCGTCATGTGTACGAGGCCTAAGTGTCAATTAGCTAGATTCAGGTAGGCAGGCTTATCCTTGCGGCGGCGTAGTGTATCGTGTTTACACTACGCCGCCGTAAGTTAGCGAGGCAAGTACATGATTCACAAAGTACTTGCCTGCTAAGTTACGGCGGCGTAGCGTAAATGCGGCGGGCGTAAGCGCGCCTAATTCAAAATAGGCTGAGGGGGCGTGTAATTTGGGTTGACCTGACGTAATTGACGTTTTTTTGGAACGGCGCATGCGCCGTCCGTGTACATATCCCAGTGTGCATTGCGGCTAAGTACGCCGCACGGTCCTATTGGTTTTGATGTGGACGTAAATGACGTAAATCCCTATTCACGGACGACTTACGCAAACGACGTAAACATTTTCAAATTTCGACGTGGGAACGACGGCCATACTTAACATTACTATTCCAGCTATTTGATGGAATAACTTTAGGCCTGATAATGCCTTACGTAAACGGCGTATCTGTACTGCGTTGGCCGGGCGTACATTCGTAAATAGGCGTATCTAGTGATTTACATATTCTACGCCAACCACAATAGAAGCGCCACCTAGCGGCCAGTCTAAAAATTACACTTTAGGAAACGACGGTGTAAGACACTAACGCTGCTCGTATCTGAGCCTAATTTAAGCGTATCTGGTTACCAGAATACGCTTAAATTAGCGCCGGCGCACATTCAGACTTAGGCTGGCGTATCTACTGATATGCTAGCCTAAGTCTTTCTGAATCCACCTAAATGTGTTTAGGTAGGATAAAAAAAATGAAAATGCACACTGTTGCTTCTGTTTTGATGTTTTTGATAATAAAAAATCAGGAGATATCAGTTACCATCTACCACCAAATAAGGACCAAATTTGCAAAATTTTGCAACAGTAACTGAAAACAGGTTGAGAACTGCTGTCCTAGGACTAGAAGTGAACTAGGACTACAGAACAACCCTCTATATCCATAAAATAAGAGGATAGGTTCCGCAGTCTGCATAATAACATTTTAAATAATGATGCAGACTGCACAAGACAGCATAAGATTTCCGGCAGAATCCGGCAGTTCATTGTGATGCTGCATACACACAACGTTTTTCTCGACGTGATTCTTGTCAAGCCTGCCTTGCATACACACGATCGTGAAAAAAATGCTTGAGCAAAGCGCGGTGACGTACAACACGTACAACGGCATTATAAAGGGGAAGTTTCATTTGAATGGCGCCACCCTTTAGGCTGATTATGCAAATTTCCCCTCTCATAACTTGCTTCTGAGCATGCGCATTTTTCTCCCCGTCGTTAAAGCCTACATACGACTGTTTTTTACGACGAAAAAAACTATGAAGTGAAAAACGACGAGAAAAAATAGAGCAGGTTCTAAATTTTTAATGCCCATTTTCTCGTCGAGAAAAATGCTCTGGAGCCTACACACGATCATTTTTAACCACTTAAGGACCGGACCAATATGCTGCTAAATGACCCAAGGGGTTTTTACAATTCGGCACTGCGTCGCTTTAACAGACAATTGCGCGGTCATGCTACGTGGCTCCCAAACAAAATTGGCGTCCTTTTTTCCCCACAAATAGAGCTTTCTTTTGGTGGTATTTGATCACCTCTGCGGTTTTAGTTTTTTGCGCTATAAACAAAAATAGAGCGACAATTTTGAAAAAAATGCAATATTTTTTACTTTTTGCTATAATAAATATCCCCCAAAAACATATATAAAAAAAAAAATTTTTCCTCAGTTTAGGCCGATACGTATTCTTCTACCTATTTTTGGTAAAAAAAATCGCAATAAGCGTTTATCGATTGGTTTGCGCAAAATGTATAGTGTTTACAAAATAGGGGATAGTTTTATTATTATTTTTTTTTTTTACTACTAATGGCGGCGATCAGTGATTTTTTTCGTGACTGCGACATTATGGCGGACACTTTTTGACACATTTTTGGGACCATTGTCATTTTCACAGCAAAAAATGCATTTAAATTGCATTGTTTATTGTGAAAATGACAGTTGCAGTTTGGGAGTTAACCACAGGGGGCGCTGTAGGAGTTAGGGTTCACCTAGTGTGTGTTTACAACTGTAGGGGGGTGTGGCTGTAGGACTGACGTCATCGATCGAGTCTCCCAATAAAAGGGATCACTCGATCGATGCAGCCACCACAGTGAAGCACGGGGAAGCCGTGTTTACATACGGCACTCCCCGTACTTCAGCTCCAGGGAGCGATCGCGACGGAGCGGCTATAAACGAATAGCCGCGCCGTCGTCCCGGATCGCTCCCCGCGGGAATCCGACCGCCGCATGTGCAGGGGGGGGGTCCCGATCGGACCCCCGACCCACGTCTAGGCAGGAACGTACAGGTACGCCCATGTGCCTGTACGTGCCATTCTGCCGACGTATATCTACATGCGGCGGTCGGGAAGTGGTTAATGACCAATTTAAAAAACTGCATTTTTCTCGTGATTAAAAATGGTCGCGTGTACGCGGCATTAGAGTTTACATAAATAAGGTGGAAGTGGACAATGGGATTTCTTAGCATTATCAGAAAACTCAAATCCACTTCTTGATCTATTTACTGTGACATTACAGATGATTTCCCATTATACCTTGCAGAAGAAAGACCTACAACAGCGTATTCAATGAGCTATTGTGATTTTTACAGTTTGCATAGCTACATGCAGTCGCCTGCATTTTACCTGGCTGGTATTGAAGGAGCATTCTAAGCTGCTGATTTATTTATTTGTATTGTTGTACAACAGGCATACCAGATGGAAATGCTTATCCAAACAGTGATTTCAAATCTTCATAGTTTGAAACAGATTTCTTAAAGTGTACCCTACCTATGTGTTTACAGACACAATAAATCATTATATAGTTGTCAGGAAAATCAAGTTTGATATACCAAAGAAAACAAAACCCAAGCAAAACTAATAGCTATTATACTTGCACAAGGCTTTGTCAGCTACTATTTGCATTAGCTTCTATAGAGGAACATGATAAATGTGTTTTCTTGTGGAATTTAGGAGTCAGGGAAACTAATGAGTATTGCTCTCAATTAGTGATTGACAATGTACACTGACAAAGTGAGCTATAGTACGGAAACAAATGCAGTGCATGAATTTAAGGGCACATTCCATTGGCATTCCGTGAATGGGCAAGAAAAGATCTGATCAAAAACCCGATATACACACTCCAAATCCAAAGATATGCTGGTAGGTTAATTGTCTCCTGTCTAAGTTGGCCCTAGTATATGTATGTACAGTATGCAGGGCCGGTGCAAGGATTTTTGCCAACTAAGGCAAAGGTGCATTTTGACGGACCCCCCCGGACGTACGCACACACCATACATAATATCTGTGCTCCATTAAGCTTTAATGGTTATGATGCTTAACCGCTTAACGACCGCCGCATTTACATATACGTCGGCAAAATGGCACGGACAGGCAGAACGACGTGCCCGCACGTCGCTGCCTAGACGTGGGTCGGGGGTCCGATCGGGGCCCCCCGGTACATGCGGCGGTCGGAAATCGTCGGGGAGCGATCCGGGATTAGGGGGCGGCTATTCTTTTTTAGCCGCCCCCTCGCGATCGCCCCCCGGAGCTGAAGAACGGGAAGAGCCGTATGTAAACATGGCTTCCCCGTGCTTCACTGTGGCGGCAGCATCGATCGTGTCATCCCTTTTATAGGGAGACACAATCGACGATGTCAGACTTACAGCCACACCCCCCTACAGTTGTGTCACCTCTATGCATTTGCAGTAGTATCTATGTTTAAATGAACAATGTAGACCAGCAAGATCCACAACAGCCTTGACTGAACAAGCTGAGGTTAGAAGCTGATTGGCTACCATGCACAGGTGCACCAGATTTTGCACCTTCCAGCTTTAGTAAATCAACCACACTGTCTGTTCTGCGATAAATAACCCTGATCACAATCACAATCTGTTGTAAAATGCCTACAGTTCTGCTTTTAGTCTAGGTGGTGTAGGAAAAGGCTATAATACCTTGTTCCTCACTTCCCCAGCCGAGGCCCGAAGGCACTCTTCTCTCTCTTCAATTATCTGGATTGTGATTTGGCCCTTGGCCTCCTATAACTATAAAAATATGCATGCCAATGTATTGATTGGATGAAATGCTTTAGGAGAATGTTCTGCAGGCTGGAGTCTTGGAGCAGCCTGCAGGAGATCTGTGCCATACAGTACTTTGTCATCCAAAAAAATCTTTATAACGTTTTATTCCAATGAAGGAAGCCATCTCAAACTGTGCCACTAATATATACCAGCTTATTTAATGTGTAGTGCAAAGATGCACAAATCAGTTTCTTGTTATCTTTTCATGAAACTGCATTGGAAGGGGGGACATTTAAATACATGTGCAGCCAATGTACTTCCAATATAGTTCTGCCTTATATGTTGCCCAACATCTGTAGAAGAGAAACAGATGCATCTCCCAGTTTATTCATAACACATCCAGATGAGATTATGTCACTATCAGGCTCAATTGCTGATGTACTGGATTAACAGTTACTAGCCCAGGCCATGAAACACTTATCCCGCGTAATTCATGTCATGGAAAAAACAAAGTTTTTCTCGACGTGATTCCTCTCAAGCCTGCCTTGCATACACATGATCGTGAAAAAAAATGCTTGAGCAAAGCGCGGTGACGTACAACATGTACGACAACACGTACGACGGCACTATAAAGGAGAAGTTCCATTCGAATGGCGCCACCCTTTGGGCTGCTTTTGCTGATTTTGTGTTACCGCGTGTTAGTAAAAGTTTGGTGAGAGACGATTCACGCTTTTCAGTCTTCGTGTTTTTCAGTCTGTTACATCGTGACGAATGTGCTATCTCCATTACGAATGCTGGTTTTACCAGAACGAGCGCTCCCGTCTCATAACTTTCTTCTGAGCATGCACGTTTTTCCCCCCTCTCGTTAAAGCGTACACACGACCGTTTTTCACAACGTGAAATAGAACGACGTGAAAAACGACGAGAAAAAATAGAGCAGGTTCTAAATTTTTAATGGCCTATTTTCTCGTCGAGAAAAATGCTCTGGAGCATACACACGACCGTTTTTCACGACCAATTTTAACAATTGCATTTTTCTCGTCATGAAAAATGGTCATGTATACATGGCATAAGGCTGGCCATATAATGATAAAAAATGTTTGATCACCCAGCGGGCTGATCGAAATAGACTGAATATGTTGATCCATCCAAATATTCAAGGGGGATAGTGCAATCCTCCCCGATCCACTATTGTATTCTGACAGCGGGGCTCCTCTGCTGCCAAAATAAACTGATTAGCGCTGCAGCTGATTGGCTGTGAATACTGCCCTGCAGGCTTCTATCACTTTAGATCCCAGACAATGTATTCTTGGTATCCTATATGCTATAATCTCAGATAAGTATGCCAAAGAGGCAGCCTCTAGGGCCCTATTTCAAGCTTGTAGGCTCATTTTATTACACTGGACCTCTCAGTCTCCCCCTACGTCACAGATGTGGCTGACAAAGATGGGCTTGATGATGCGATTAGAAAAGCTGATCTATCAGCAGAGAGGTAGCTCCTCCAAATTTGAGAAGGTATGAAAGAGGGGATGGGGACAGGGGACGAGGGACAGTGGCTAGGGCTGGTCCTCTAAGGATCCCCTCCCCCCAAAAAGGGGGTGTTTATAGGACTATCTCGGTACTGGGTAAAAAATAACATACATATAAAATAAAAATATATTTTATTACATACAATTATTGAACAAAGAATACATGATAAAATTGAAAAAACAGGACCTCAGGGAGTACCCCCGGGCAATTCTGTTGTTGCAAACATATAGACTGGTCTATGCCTCGACTAGTTTCGCGGTGAAACCGCTTTCTCAAGAGAACCAATCTATAAAGCAATTAAATACAATTAATGTTATGCAAACATGATAATTCAACAATAGCCATAGTAATACAGTACAATAACAAGGTAAAGGTAAAACAAAGGAAAAAAGCTCACCCATAGTTAGGTGGTGGGGTGTGGTATCAGGCATAGACCAGTCTATATGTTTGCAACAACAGAATTGCCCGGGGCTACTCCCTGAGGTCCTGTTTTTTTAATTTTATCATGTATTCTTTGTTCAATAATTGTATGTAATAAATATATTTTTATTTTATATGTATGTTATTTTTTACCCAGTACCGAGATAGTCCTATAAACACCCCCTTTTTGGGGGGAGGGGATCCTTAGAGGACCAGCCCTAGCCACTGTCCCTCGTCCCCTGTCCCCATCCCCTTTTTCATATATTAATCTGGATGATGGTACACTTTTATTATCAACTACCTTATTTATCTGAGGCCATACTCAACATTTTTTGCAAAATTTGAGAAGGTGTCGGTTGGCTGTTCCTGGTTTGATCTATATGGTGATCTATAAAAACCATATGGTACAATGTTGTAGTTGAATATTATAAATAATGTATAAGGGACAAGATGGATAACCCTATAAATACTCACATCAACTGTACAAATGTGAACACAGGATCAGAGCTGTTGAAATTGTCTGGCATGGGAGCTGAGGTAGAGTAATGTGGACAAACAGGGAGCACTGTGGATTCCCCAAGGCCAATGTGTAAATGTAGATGACAGTGGGCCAACACTTCTGTGGATTGAGATCAGTGGTATATAATGAATGTATAATATTATTAAGAAGTGTGAAAAAGCCCATACACCAGGTCAGATGAAAGGAAGAACTGAGCAAGCAACAAGTATGAAAGTGGATGAGAAAAAAGGAAGATATAGCCTGGGTGAAATGATGAAGGAACCAAGGGGATAAATGAATAAAGTTCTAAAGGTATTGGGTGAAACCTATGGAAATTTACCTTGTTGGATCACATGGAATCTAGGAACCAAAAACACAAGTGAGAGCTTGCATAGAAAGGTGTTGCCAGAGAGACACATAGGCCCGGATTCACATACATCGGCGCATCATAGCGCAGAGGGGCAAGCACCGAATTCACAATGCACTTGCCTCCCAAACTGCGCTGGGTTGCCTCGGCGCAAGCCGTCGTAAGTGGGCGTGAGCCATGCAAATGAGGTGTGACCCCATGCAAATGATGGGCCGAGCGGCATAAAAATACGAATAACGAACGGCGCATGCGCCGTCCCGTGGACGTATCCCTGTACGCATGCTCAGAATCACGTCAGAACTACTCCCTAAGATACGACGGATCACTGCCTACGACGTGAACGTAACCTACGCCCAGCCCTATTCATGTACTACATAAACGACGTAAAATACGACGGCTGTGTTCCCTGGTCCATACCTTAGCATGACTTGCGCCTCATATATGGGGCATAACTTTACGCCGGATGTACGACTTACGCAAACCGCGTATATTATGCGTCGGGCGCAAGTACGTTCGTGAATCGGCGTATCTCCCTCATTTGCATATGTGCATAGAAAATCAATGGGAGCGGCAAATGCGCCCAGCGTAAATATGTGCCTACGATACGACGGCGTAGGCAAGTTACGTCGGCCGTAGGAAGCCTATTTTCAGATGAATCTAGTTTTGTGAGCACGGCGCACAGATACGACGGCGCATAGTTACACTCACACGGCGTATCTCAAGATACGTCGGCGTAAGTGCTTTGTGAATCCGGGCCATAGACACCAAGTGAGGGGAATTTAAATGCTCCCAGCTGAACCAATGTGACCCGCCCAGAGTTGCGTGGGCGTGGCAGGGATGGGGAGGCACCCGTGCCTGAGCGAATTAATCCACTAATACAGGCTCAGCTACCTCCCCAATGTCAGCCTAAATGGAAAGAAAAACTTGCTCATGCGGTGCGACATCAAAAAATATTGTCGCACACACCAAGCAGTAACGTGGCGTAAGGAGCACCCACTCAAACCCACCACCTCCATCCATTACAAAGGGGGAGGAAGGAAACAGGTGGGAAATGCGCACACTACACTGACCCTGCCATGTGGAACAGAGTACTAGGAACAGGAGAAGGTAGATTGAGATAAAAACATATCTATATATACACACACACACACACATGTATATGAGTGTGTCATGAGAGTCAACAGAGTATAATGTATAATAAAGCCATGATTGGGTCTATCATGGACTGCAAAAATGAAAAAGATGCTTTGCAGACTGCCAAGTGGTAAAATACACCTCTCAACCCCTATATGAATATATTGTTAGGAACAGTTTGGGACTTTGCTTGAAACGCATGCACCCATGCAATTCCACCCCTATATGGGAACAAAAGAGATGGTAATGGTAATGGACTGGGTGTGAACCCATGCCATTTTTTTTTCGATTACTTTTATCTGTATTGCCAGGACCCAACAATTCATTATAGCCGCGAGTAGTTTTATATGACTTTTTTTCCTTTAGAAATGTAATTTCGTGCAGGAACTGTTATAAACACGCGAAACACGCGCCACTTTATAGGCATACTATAGACACCCCCCCCAGGTATAACATTTTAAGGAATATTTCACTTTTATGTTTCACTTTAAGCATTATTAAAAATCACTGCTCCCCCCAAAAAAATCAGTTTTTAAAACTTTTTTTTGCATTGATACATGTCCCCTGGGGCAGGACCCAGGTCCCCAAACACTTTTTATGACAATAACTTGTATATTAACCTTTAAAATTAGAACTTTTTATTTTTCATGTTCATGTCCTATAGACTTTAACGGTGTTTCGCGTGTTCGAACACATTTTTTGCCTGTTTGCATGTTCTGCTGCGAACCGTACCCGGGGGTGTTCGGCTCATCCCTACTGGAGAAAAGGAAAACCACTGCACACTGATAGGCTATCAGTGTGCAGTGGTTTTCCTTTTCTCACTATCAGTGTGCAGTGGTTTTCCTTTTCTCCCGCAGTAGGTTTGGAGGCATCACTGCAATTAAAGTTTATTCCACAAGCAACCAACATGGCAGTCTTCACCTGAAGACCTGAACGTCCTCTAATGCCTTTCACCTAATAGGCCTTAGTCACAGAGATGGGGACTGTGGTTGTTTTTTGGAATAAACTTAGATTATAGTGATGTCATCAGTGTGAAGTCATTTTTATTTACTTCCAACTGTATATTTACCAGATAAAAAGGGAACAAATAAAAAAAGTTAATTATTCAGATTTACATGTCCTTTAAGAAAATGCTGGGTAAGGCTATAACCCCATCAGCAATTTTTTATTCCTGTCTGGTTAAATCGCAAGTAGATAAGGGGAAATCTCTTGCGCATAGCAGTAAAAACCTGACAGGGGTTCTTTTCATCGCCCAGTTGACTCCAATAAATTATTTTGGCTATAGATGCATTTTAATGCCGCCTACTCACAAGAAGAACAGAAAAAAACGAAAATACATCATTTTGCTGTTCAGTTAAAAAGAAAATATGTTTTGCATAACGAATAAAAGCAGTGCGCAGAAACAGCTAATTTGATACAATCCTTTTATTTCACGCACTGGCAGGAAAAGAACATGTACTGGGGTTTTCAACAGTTGTCATTTTTTAAGCTTTCTGTTCTTTTCCGAAAACACATTGGAACTGTACAAAGCTATCAGTGCTGCTGTGCACATTGAGGTAGTAAAGAATCTATTAATAAATCCCCCATGGCATGTTGACAGCATTTCTGCTTTGAGGCTCTAGGGTGTCCGGAGGGATGCCAGCACAGCTGTGCCCCAGATCCAAACAGGCGACAGGTAAAAAGCTTCTTTTCAGTGACTGCTGTTTATTTATGGAGGAACATGGATGCTTTTTTGTAAGTGATCTGGCTAATAGTGTTTAAGGGATTTCTTCCTTTCTTATTTAACTAACTAAAACTTGATGCAAAAAAACAATAAACTAAAACTACCCAGGAAACATGCCAGCTGTGCTAAACTGAAGAGCATTTAAATCATAACTTGCCGCTATTTCCTGAAACTTTTATCACATTGGACTGAAGCCTTAGGTCACAGGATCCCTTTTTTTTAAGAACTACAAAACCTGAGATCCTACAAACACATGGCCTCTCTTTTCCCAGACTTAAAGCGGTAGAAAACCTCCTGCTCTCTAGCTCCCTTGTTACCTCCTCCCATGCTCACCTTCAGGACTTCTCCAGATCCTCTCCCATCCTCTGGATCTCCCTGCCCCAATATATCCGATCAGCCCCTACCCTGTCCATCTTTAGGAGATCAATGAAAACTCATTTATTCAGGGAAGCCTAGCGCACACCCACCTAACAACTGTCCCAGAGCCACCCCCATCAAATCATTCTCTGCAGCTATTACCTTTTGTACCACCACCCCCTCCCTGTTCTACGAGCAGGGCCCTCCTGTACCTTGTGTATTGAACTGTACTGTAATTGTGTTGTCACCCTATGCATTGTAAAGCGCTATATAAATTGTGTATAATAATAATTATAATAATAATAGTAAACTAAAAAAAAAAAAAAATTGGCCCCTGCAGGATTATGTCATAATGTGCAAGTATGCATCATATACTAGCACATTATGACCAACTTATCTTAAAACAAAGCCCTCCAGCGGCACACTGTCATTGCTGATGAGGTTTCCATCTACCCCCAGTTTTCCTTAAGGCCTCGTACAGACGACCGAACATGTCTGCTGAAACTGGTCTGCTGACCAATTTCAGCAGACATGTTCGGTCGTGTGTACGGCCGACCGGACAGGTTTCCAGCAGACATTTGTCCACCCGACCGTTTTCGAGCGGACAAATGTTTCTTAGCATGCTAAGAAACATGTCCGCTGGAATCCTGTCCATCGGACATGTTCGGTCGTCTGTACAGACTCACCGTACATGTCCGAGCGGCCGCCATCCCTCGCAAGCGTCGAATCACTTCGACGCATGCGTGGAAGCATTGACCTTCCAGCGTCGCGCACGTCACCGCGTCATCGTCGCGGCGACGGTGCGGACACGTCACCGCGCTGTCTGTCCGCGCGGATTTCTGTCTGATGGTGTGTACAACCATCAGACAGAAATCTCCGAGGGGACATGTCCGCTGAAAAAGGTCCGGCGGACCGTTTTCAGCGGACTGTCCCCTCGTCTGTACGAGGCCTAAGGGTTCTCAGGCTCCAGCCGTTTGAATGGGCGAGTCACAATGACGTCACTTCCACATATGCGCATGGGAGTCACGGCCACGGCAAAGCTCTCTCAATGGATAGTCCATTGAGAGTGCAGTGCGCATGTGCCAGTGATGTCACTGGCTGCTACTAAAGTACATATCTCCTAAATGGATCTAAAATTACTTATTCACAAAATGTAAGAATTTTAAAGAAAACGTTTTTTTTTCCATAATTTTCAGGGTTTAAAAACCAAGCAGTGATTAAATACCACCAAAAGAAAGCTCTGTTTGTGGGAATTAAATGATAAAAATTTAATTTGGGTACAGCGTTGCATGACTCTGCAAATATCATTCAATGTGTGAAAGCTGAAAATTGGCCTGGGCAGGAAGGGGGTGAAATTTAAGTGGTTACGGTTACTTTGCTACCTCAGCTAGAGATATCTCTGTAATTCTAATCTAAACCAGAAAATAATATTAGCTCTCAGGATTGGATATTGCCTATTCTGCATGGTGTAGTGGTGTAGATGGGCATCTGCAGTTAGTTACAGGGGTGTGGTATATTATGAAGCTGCCAGTTGCTAGTTTTTCCACTGAAAGGAAAGTGGGTAAAACATCAACCAGTTATTTCAAGTGATTTTAACAGTTCCCTGTTTTCATTCACTTTAATTTGCATGCATAAGTGAACTGTAACCTATATTTTGTCAGTAATATTTCCTCTAGCTCAAGTGAATGGTGTAACATATTCCTATTAGTCATTTATGAGTTGACACTTATGCTATGGAATCAAGATGGGTTTGTCAAAGTCTAGAGATGTTTATAGCCAATGTTATTGGGCACAGTCAAATAGGCTAAGGTGTCAAAATTAAAGAATAAAACATAAATCTAACACGATGGACTGTAATATTCCATACATGTGACTAGCAGACTGAAAAAAGAACCATTTATTTTTAAGTGTTTATTGCCCTAACAAATTTATTTTTTATCATGTTCCTTTAAAGGGTCACTAAAGGAAAAAAAAAATGTGCCTAAAATTAATGTCTGCAAGGTAGACAGACAGAATAGTGTAATGATTCTGTTAAAAAACGAGTAAATACCTATTAAATTCCTTCATCTATATCACCTCCGGCACTCTAGTTTCTGTTCTCTCATTCACTTCCTGGTTTGCATCGTTCGTTCATGTAAGAACTACATTTCCTAGTATGAATTGCGGCACGCCCAGTAATTCACACCTCCTTGAAGTCTCTAACAAGTAGAGAGCATCCTGTCACACAGATGTAGTTCCCAGGAGGGGGTGAGCACGTTACTGACCACCGCAGTAAAGCCTCCCATCACGGTGGTCAGTAAAATCAGACAAGCAGGAAGTGAACAGAACAGAGAAGAAATAGAGCAACTTCTGAGCAAAAACGAACAATGAGCGTATTGCTTGCAGATTCTGGTGAGTTTAATTCTGAGCTTGACTTTCATTTACTTACCCAACACCTGGTCACTTCACCTCCGATCATACATACATCCTTTAAACCCAAATCATTATTTTTCCCAACAAAATCTAAGGGACCTTATTTAGAATCCTTTTATAGAGTAGTATTTGCTGTATTTCAACAGTTATGCCAACAGTCAGCCCTCCTAAGCAAACACCATAAGTTTAACCTTAAATCAGGAGAGAGAGCGTCCCTCAAACGTTTCCTCAATAATCCCGACCTCATAATCAAACCAGCGGATAAGGGTGGAGGCATTGTAATCCAGGACAGACAGTCCTATGTACTTGAAGCCTTGAGATTACTAGCCGATACCAATACCTATAAAAAACTAACAAGTGATCCCCTCCCCCTTTTTCGTGAAGAAGCTGACACTCTTATCTCACACGCTATAGCTGACCTAGTCATTGACAAGAAAGAAGCAGCTTTTCTACGAAAAGACTTCTACAGCACACCCTATTTCTACCATTTACCAAAGGTACACAAGGATTCATTACACCCACCCGGTAGGCCTATTGTTGCCTCTATGAACAGTGTAACCAGTGGCTTCTCATTATACATAGATTCTTTTCTGCAACCCCTAGCTCAGAAACTCCCATCTTACATACGTGACTCTATACATCTTATGGAACTCTTGTCCCCCTATGCTTGGCATGAGAACTATTCCTGGTTGTCTTTGGATGTCAATTCCCTATACACTTCCATTCCCCATAACATCGGCCTTCGTGCCATACAGGAATTCTTATTTTCTGACCCCTTGCTTAATTCAAAACAGATGGCCTTCATTTTAGAGGCCACCTCCTTTTGTCTTAACCATAATTATTTTCATTTTGAAGGTGACTTCTACCTACAGACCCATGGGACAGCCATGGGGGCAAATTTTGCCCCGTCCTACGCCAACCTGACCATGGGTCTGTGGGAGAACTCAGCTATATGGAAAGACAACCCTTTCTCGAGACACATCATATTTTACGGCCGATACATCGATGACATTGTCATCATCTGGGATGGCCCCTCCAGTTTGGTGAATAGCTTTGTCGATCACTGTAATGCCAATCAGCTAGGACTCTCTTTCTCTTTCGTGTGGAATCAGGAGTCTCTGGCCTTTCTTGATTTAGAACTATGTCACGAACAGAACAACATATTTGTCCGCAACTACACTAAACCAACTGCTGGAAATTCTTACCTGCATTATGATAGTTGTCACCACCCACTTTGGGTGAAGAACATAACCAAAGGCCAATTCTGCCGATTACGCCAAAACTGTACCAAAGATAGCGATTATATTCTTCAAAGTGTACACTTAAAACAAAAATTCCTTGAAAAAGGGTACCCTGAACCCTTGATAGATCATGCTTACAACATCTTTCTCCCCGGGAAAAAACCCAAAACTGTCAAATCACCTGAAAAACCTGCTGTGCGTTTTATCACCGGTTTCCATGGACAATACAAAAAAATGGAACAAATTCTTTCTAAACATTGGAACATACTTAAACAAGACCCCCATTTGGCTACCACCTTGTGTGATAAACCCAAAGTCACGTATAGAAGGGCCCCTACCCTTAAAAACAAGATAGCACCCAGTAGGTTAAAAAGTCTTAAACCGTTAGGTTCTACCTGTCTGATCCCACTTAAAGGGATGTACAGGTGCAACAAACCCAGGTGTAAAACCTGTCCATTCGTTACCCATGGCCAAAAAGACTTTTTTCATAGAGGTAAATCATACTCACTGGACAATTTTTACAATTGCTCCAGCGACTATGTGGTTTACTGCATCACATGCCCCTGTAAACTACTCTATGTTGGTCGCACCATTAATCCTTTGAGACAGCGTTTTGGTGCGCACCGACGCTTCGTTGAGGCTGGATGTGACGAACACAGTGTGCCTCGCCATTTCCTGGAACATCATGATCGATCTACGGAGGGCCTACGGGTATGGGTCATTGAATCCATACCTAGAGGCCTCTCTGAGGCTGAGCGTTTTTCCAGACTGTGCGAACGCGAGACTTTCTGGATATTCACTCTTGATTGTCTCGCTCCTCTCGGCCTCAACGAAGAATTAGACGTTAATGCCATTCTTTAAATACCCAAATATACATATTCTTTACATTTTTACCTTTATTGTGTTTGTACATATCTATACGTGTATGCGGACACATGCATATGTGTGTTTATGTATGTGCCCCTACATATACGCCCTTTTTCTAAGAGTCAGTGTCCCTCCCCCTTACATTTTTACATTGTTATTTATATTATTATATATTTTTTTATATATATATTTTTTTATATATATATTTTTATATATATTCTCCTACATTCTATTATGTATCAGTCTCCATTTACATTCGGGCCTGATATGCTCATTGATTGTTCCTACTTGTCCTTGTATTGTATTTCCTTTTTTACATGATTATTATTTATTTATTTAAATTCACATTCAATTCTATGTTTGTGTCTGCCCCATTATGGCTTGGGGGAGTTTTATATTAATATTAATATTGCCACTACCCGTAGTAATGCCATTTATAAGCATTCTCATTATAATATAATTTTAAATTTTAAATTGAGGTGCCTTCCATATATTTTTACTCTGGTGGCCCCCTAGTGTCCAATGTCTGCAACACGTTGCCTCTATTTGTCAATCATGCTTCCCCCTCTATATGTATATATAGACATAGCCCCTTTTTCTATACACATATTTTTACATATAATCTCTTTATATATACTTCATTATAGCTACATTCACCTTCTCCAGATTATACTTTACAACATCTCCCAGTTTAAGTATTTTTTGTCCCGTTGTCCGTTTCAATTAAGCAACTTCATTTATTCTCATCTGCTCGTTATCCTTGCACTCCTATTGGTCGGCACTGATCACATGATTGTTTAAAATATGAGTCCTGTCCTCTATCCATTACACTTGAAAAAGGAGCGCGCTGGTCGTTTCCGTGCGCATGCTCTGAAACGCGTTGTGGTCCCCCTCAGCCTCCGTCCGATCTGACGTCACGCATCAGCTGATGAACTCATTGCCTAGCAGCGGTACAACAACGAGGACTTAGCCGTCTCTCCCCGGCTCCCTCCGGCTGCCCAGCTCTCATGCCTTGCGGACTGTCTGCTACAGATGTACACCAGCTCCCACGACTGCACCATACTACTATGATGTAAGTGCTGGATATATTTTTATGTTTTAAAATTAAACGCAGTATACTCAGAGGCGCTTCTCCCTTTTGTCTTTCTGAGGAAGTGAAAAGAGGAATGTCTGCAGGTAAAGGATGCTTATTATGAAAAAAAAATGTTTCCTTTACAACCCCTTTAACCTCCCTGGCAGTATGATTATGTCTGATTTATGAATGTCAAAACGGTACATTGTTTTGCTTTGAAATTTGGCGCTTTTTATATTGTAGGCCTGTAATTCTTAGGAATAATTTACTTAAATCTATCCAAACAAAGAGTTTAGTAGACATCCCGGGTATTATAAAGTTTGAAACACGAAATCATAAATTATAATATAATAAATAACTATAAATAATTATTAAAAAAAATAATATAATAATAATAATAATAATAATAATAATAATAATAATAATAATAAATTATATTCAATAATGTAATCAAATCAAAAACACAGAAATTTGCTCAGTCGCAGAATCGTCGCTGTCGTCACTTTCAGTGTCTGATGAATTTCTGACAGATTCCCTTGCGATTATCGCAAGTGGCTGCTATAGCTGCTAGCAATAATCACTGTCTTCCCCTGGCGGGGGGAATGTCATAATCTAGCTCATATGCACCTGAATTACCACCCAATGATTTCATGAGTTCGTTATCACCTATGTATGATGGACTTATGTTAGGCTAGCAATACTAGTCATAACTAATCTAGTTGTTTACTTAGTAGGGGAATCATCTTATGTAGCCAAACAAATAATGTTTGATGCCAGAGTGCATATTCCTACAAGACTAAAAAATCAAAGACAGAATTAACAAACCAGTCCTTATATGCCTTCTAGCAATTAATAGCACACATATGGAAAGTGATGTTAAAGGGCTTGTCCATCCCAAACAGGTATTACATGTATACTGCAGTTGAAGTCTACTGAGATAAGTCATTGTCTGGCATCTTATCTCTCTTCTACCTACCATGGAGTTTTGGATGTTCTCATCTAATTTGATGTGTTCCTACTTCTGCTTCATTATACTCATTATAAAATAAAATAAAAACAACAAGGAGAGTTGAACTTGAGAGTAGTGCACAGAGAGTATCTGTGACATAAAAATAAACTATTAGATGGTTGCATTCTTCTGCATGGTGTTGATTTACTAAAACTAGAGAGTGCAAAATCTAGAGCAGCTGTGCATGGTAGTCAATCAGCTTCCAACTTAGGGCTCTTTCACACGGAGCGGATCCGTATTGATCTGCCCCGAGTGTGTCCGTCTGCTCAGCAGGGATCATCCGTAAATCCCCGCTGATCTGTCGGCAGACAGGGCGGTCCCCGCACACAGTGCAGAGACCGCCCTGTCTTTCCTCCGCTCTCCCCTATGTGGAATCGGATGAATACGGACCGTGTGTCCGTATTCATCCGATCCGTTCCACCAGACGGAAGAAAAATAGGGTTTTCTTCCATCTGAAAAAGCGGATCTTTGCGGAGGCGGATGTTTGCGGAAGTTAGCGGATGCTCAATCCGCTAACGTCTGCAATCCGTAAATGGACTTGTAAAACTTGTAAAAAACTGACCATTTGTCCGCCCGTGTGAAATTGCCCTTAAGCTTAATCAATTAAGCTTTGGCTGGTTGGGTTTCTATGTAGCGCTGCACCGGATTTTGCACTCTTTAGTAAATCAACCCCTACATATCATTTTTGGGTGGACTAAATAAATTCTAGAAAACATTTTTTAAGCTTTGGATTTATTGACCAATGAGTTAGAACTTCTGACACAGTGTTGTTTATGTGCCTATTGGAGAGATAGTCACCAGCCCCTTCCACATTGAACTGTTGTCCCTACTTACAGGCCCTTCTGAAGGCTGTATATCAATGCCTAGTGCTATGCTTTTCCAATATATTCTTCAAACTCTATAGAGAAATAATGGCACTTTCAATGAGAAATTGGTTTAGTTTGGCATATTGTAACCATGAAATAAGCTTGTGTTTCCTTACCAGGACTCTGTAAGGAGAACAAATATCAGTTTCTTTTGCACTTTGTTAGCATAAACAGAACAGCTATGAAATCGATGATAGCATCTTCGCTTTCCCTTCCAAAGTCATGTTTGCGCAAGATATAGGCACACTGTAGCCAAGCAAGAGATTCAGATTCCTAGTTAAAAAAAGTAGGGTTCTGCTGCATTCTTCGAGGATGAGGAGTCACAGGCAATAGTTTAAGCTCATAAAACGCATTGGAAAGTCAAACATTTAATTTAATATAGGTGTTCGTTGAGTGACAGGCTATGACTCATTACCATTTATGTTTTAGGCATGTGACTCTGAGGTGGCATTCTAACACTATGATGTGTAAAAAGTGTGACACATGCAGGGTGCCATATATTGGGCCACACTGAGAAGCAGATTTGGGGCCAGCTATATATTAACTTTAGTGTTGTTATACCATAGCTAAGATTATGCCACTGTAAAATACTACCTACTTTTCAAGGCAATATGAGCAAGGTACTTGGGCTATATACACATAATCAAATTACAGCTTTTATCTCTGTTGTATAGGTTGAAAATGAATAAAAGACTTTGGGTATTATGGACAACATGGGTGATGTACTTTTCTTGTAGCAGAATTAAGCCACAGCCAATAAATTGTAAAAAAAAGAAGCCCCCACAAACTTTATGCCACCATAAAGTATAAGTATGAACTGCATATTAGCACATTACGGTAGACTTATCTGCGGTGTCAGCACTCTCAGCTGTCATGGGTGCTTCCATCTTTTCCCAGTCCTTCTTGCTGTTCAGACTCTTTGGCTGCTTTATTGGTCTGGGTCATGATGATGTCACTCCCTACATACACATCGAAGTCACATCATCATGGCATGGAGCAGTAAATGTATGCTGACCTGCACACACACGGCTTAGCGTACACTAACCCTGCCACTCAGGGAGACACAAGAGACCAATATAGTCTCTTTTTCATAAAAATCTATGTTCTTTTCCCCCAAGTTTAATTATACTTCAAAGCAATTTACATAAAGCCTGGTGGGTGTTGAAATTATTCCAATCAAATGTTATAATTTATTTGAAATAATCAAGAGGATTAATATAAGGCAAACATGTTTTAAGTTAAAACCCCTAAAACTGTGCACAAAAATGATTTCAAAAGTATGTGTACAGCAGCATTTATAAATATCTGAATGCAAAATATCCTCCAATATATAAACTTAGTAATGTTGTGCTGTACCTTTCAAATATAAATACATGTACAACTTATACAGTTAAGCCCCGAACACACGTCCGAGAAACTAGATGGGCAAAACACATTGTTTTGCTCGTCGAGTTCCTTGTGAAGCCGCCGAGGATCTCGGCGAGCCAACTTTTCCCATTGACTAACGAGGAAATAGAGAACATTATCTCTTTTTGGCCCGACGAGATCCTCGTCGGTTTCCTCGGCGAAAAGTGTACACACGACCGGTTTTCTCAGCAGAATACGTCTCCCATCGAGTTTCTGGCTGAATTCTGCCGAAAAAACCGGTCGTGTGTACGGGGCCTTACTATAAATTGCATGCATGCAAGTCACCAAAGGTGAATCCGGGGAAATCATAAATACACAAGACCATTGATTCCACCCCTAATGTGAGTAGACAACACTCAAATCCTTCCATGTGAATCCTTCTGGTTACTCCTCCACCACAAATGCCAGCAACATTTAAAAAAAAATCAGTTGCAGTAAGTTCTCCTTTAAGAGGATTTCCAGGCTGTATGAAAAAAAATCCTGTAGCTGCTGACTTTTAATAAAAGGACACTTACCTGCCCAAGGATACAGAGCTGTCCTCATCTGGGCTGGTTCTTCATTGGTCTTTGGGTCCCCTGTGCTGACATGTTTACTGAGGGAAGCTGGCTGTGACTCCTTGCGGTTTGACAGCCAGCTTCCCCTGCACATGCCACGAGCCATGCTGACTGTGCTTTGTGAATGGTCATGCAGCCTTTTGGGACCTGTACTCTCACACTTTGAATGACAATTGCGCAGTCATGCAATACTGTACCCAAACTAAATTTGTATAATTTTGTTTACACAACTAGAGCTTTCTTTTGGTGGTATTTAATCACCACTGTGTTTTTTCATTGTTTGCTAAATAATTTTAAAAAAGACAGAAAATATTAAGAAAAATACTCATTCACATGGGGGGGAGGGCGGGATCTGCAGGCCCTCTTGTCTAGATTCTGATAAGCCCCCTTCCTGCAGATACCCACACCCACCACCCAGGGTTGTGAGAAAAATGCCCTTGTCCCCATGAACATGAAGTGAACCTTGTTCAAAAAATGTGTAGAGGCAGGCAGCCATGGCAGAAGAGCAGAGCTTTGTTTGCTCATGTCAGAGCTTCTCCCATGATGTCTGATCTAGACTGGTGGGGTAAATATCAGCAAATGGTTGTAAATTTGGTGGAAACACAAAACCACAAAATGACTGAAGCAGAATGTGCTTACACTGAGGGTCATCAGGTACAACAGTGAGCAGCACAGTGGTGACTTGACCAAATTTTACTCTAAATTTCTAAATCTAGCAGTCAGAGGCAGGGAGGAAAAATCTAAGGAAAAAATTGAAAATGTCCTATCATTTCTTATCGTAATTTTCCTTTCCTGATGGACTTCATGGCAGCAAATGCTCTCCACCCCTATAGGACCCCACACCCATACATTTTGGTTACTCAAGACATTGGGAGGGAACACCTGCTGCCATGGAGTCCATCGGAAAAGGTAGATTACGGTAAGTATTAGATAGGAAATTTTCTGTTTTCCTAACTGACTCAATGGCAGCATGGGAAATAACTAGCCATACATGTGGGTGGGAACGTGCTGAATAAAAGGCTTTTAATTTTTCAACAGACAGGACTTTTAAACCAAGCTTAACAGAGGATAAAGAAGCAGGCTTTACACAATAATGAGACATAAATGTGTTGATCGAGGACAGCAAAGCCGCCTTACAGATCACATCAGGAGCCACATGCTGCAAAGCTGCCCAAGACGTAGATACACTGCTGGTTGAGTGTGTGGTCACTGTCTCTGGAGGAGCCAAGTCCTTGGCCCTGTAAGCCTGTTAAATAGCCTGAACAATCATCGTAGATGAGATTTGATTCCTTTTATTATTTCTGGCCAAGAGAACAAACAAACAATCCAAAAGCCTTAAGGAAGCTGTGGCTTGTAGATACAACATATCTAGAGGATGTATAGTGGTACTCTCAGGCACTCTAAAGGTTGGCAGATCAATTTCTTGGTTCTCATGAAAGACTGATGTTACCTTGGGATTTGATCATAGGTATCAGCGCCACTCTGGGATCTAGGAAGAATGGTAGGAAAGATTCTTTATGACCAAGGGCCCCAATTTCCGAGACTCTTTTCGCCAACATGATGGCCACAAAAAAGGTGGACTTGATGGAGAGGTCCTTAAGAAGATGGACCTAACACACTCTGCTCCAGATCCTGTAAGGAAATTGATGACAAAATGATGATCCCATTTGAGAAATCTCAGCTTTCTTTGAGTTCTAAGCCTAGCAGTTTGTCCTGACATCATAAGAGTTGAGATGACTCCAGAGGAGCAGCGGAGGGCCTCCAACCTCCCTCTCTCAAGAACCAGACCATCGGATGTAGCAGTGCTGGTCATGACTGTAGAACTTAACCCTGTGACAGAAGGTCCAGCCTGAGAGGTAGGGGTACTGGGTCCCGATAGCTGAGCTGCACCAAGGGGAACCATGGTCTGCTTGGCCAATACGGAATCACTGCCACTATTTCCGCATTTTCTGGCCTAAGTCTTCATAGGAACCTGAGGATGACTGGAACTGCAGGAAACGCATAAGCCCTGTGAAATTTACAATGATCCATCAGGGCATACACCCTTAAGGTCTAAAGACACTGGCCCCTTATATAATACCTCTTGAGCTGCTTGCTGCATGAAGTGGCAAACAGATCGACTTACAGATTGACTCTCAGGGACAGAATCCATCTGAAGACCCCCACGTGGAGAGAACACTAATTGTTGTCCAATTGGACACTGGAAAGAAAGTCTGCTTGAATGTTCTGGACTTCAGGAACATAAACCTTTAATAAATTGGCTAGATTCAAAAAGACTTGCTCTCTGGGATCTGAGTCCCACAATCTCAGCAGGCTCCTCCCATGAGAGTGGCCTGCATGGTGGTGGATGCAGTGACTGGAGAAGGATTCAGAGCTTCTCCTGTGATGCCTAGATCTCGATGGTGACCTATGGCGTCTAGATCTGGAAGAGGAGTGAGAGTCTTGCGATCTAGGAAGATCTCTATCATCTCGTGCCATGTATTGTCGACCCGACCTGTAAGGTCTAACAAAAACAAAATAGAGTAGAAAAGAAAGGATTAAAACCTATGAGTGCCCAGATAAGCTAAGAAAGAAAAGGGTTAAACACACTCTCTTATACCTGCTATGCAAGGGCTGGCCACAAGGGGCGGTGACACACCCATAGTGTGGTAACTGCACAGTAAACCAATCTGCACCAGGGGATAGAGCCATAGAGCAAAATAAGGATGCACCAGGACCACAGACAAGCAGCAACAAGCAGCACACAAGGGGTTACTGCAGAGCTCATACCTATGACAATTGCACACCGTGCCTGGGGAAACTGCCGCAAGCTGCCCATAGGGAATGTTAACAGCACTGACAGCCATTGATGCATGTGCTCATTGAAGCAGCAGTTGGTAGCGGCCATAGGTGTATTGAAATTTAGATGGTTCATGATGAACCAGTCAAATTATTTATCGATTTATCGATTTATGTATAGTCAGCTTTAAACAGATACATGTATTAATCCTTGCAAAGCTGAGATAACATTTCTCCATGAGCAAATGAGACCCTACGTGTTGTTTTACAAAGTATCACTAATGTAATCTTTGCCCTAGGCACACTTATGTGTTTGTGTCCCTTCACACCTTACCATTGAAATAGAAAAATGTATAGATCTTTATACCTTTTAACACTCATTTGACAATCACTTGAAATCATTTCAATGAACCTGGAGGCTAGGATCAATGCTCCCAAAACTATTCAGGCATTTGTATTTAGAGTAGTTAAAAGTGTTAAGTTCCATTCCATGGTAAGTTATATTGAAATCTTTTCCTGCAGTAATGATCGGTGTGGAACAGGGGTGATATCTTAAACATTTTCAAAACAATGGATAAGTTATTCACACCTGAAAAGCTGAATGCATTTATCTGGACACTGCCTAGACAACCTTTTATTTAACGTACTTACGTCTGGAGGCAAATACTAGAAACACAATCTTGTCCCTTTCTCTTTGCTTCTCCTAACACTTGTCTTTAAAGTTTCAGATTCCATGCCATGCAAAGTTCATCTTTTCATGGTTAATTAAACAGTAAGAATACGAAGAGGTGAATGAGGTAAAAAGATCTTTGTGCTACATGTTTTATCTTGTCTTTTGAAACACATAAAAATGTGCTTGTAATGCATTATATTTTTAAGTTCTGTATCTATCCATCAAAAACCTTACGAATGGATTGTAAACTATTTATTTGAAGTTAGCACAAACTTTTACTGATATGAATATTTTATTAATTATAAAATTACATAGTGTTTACTTCAATAAGCTTTACTAAAGCTGGCCATTTTCGTCCTGTTCAGCAGAAGACAGCAGAATTTCGATGCATCTATGGGAAGGCTGGGTGTACTGAAGGCGATCTATGGATCTGCTTCAATACAACCAGACTGTCAGGTTTTTTTTGTTCGATCACTGCCAGTGGCTATAGCAGTGATCATTGTATTTTGATGGCTGGAAAACCTCCCACAGTCAGACTACAATAACTACATGGCAGTTATACACTATATATAATTCCAACAGCCAGTGTTGATGGAGAAATTAGGCAATTTTCTTTCCTTCAACCGGCCTAATGCCTAGAACACACCGGCCGAATGTCAGGAGACATCAGGTGGTTCACCGGCCGATATTTTTTCTCATTGTTGCAGGCATCTGAGGCCAAAGCATTTTACTAAATAATTATTACCCAATGGAAATTTAGTTACTAGGGGGAAAAAACACACACATGTTATTTTTTTAGGTGCTCCCCCTAAAGTCCATTGGGGCCAAAAATGCTCGAAGCTTGTTGCTAACTAGAAGCTTGTGTACTTTTTTGAGCTACAGGCTTCAAGCTGCAAATCAAAATACATTCAGGTGTGAACAGGCACAACTAAAAACCCTGGGATTTTTTAGATGTTGAGCATTTTGGAGCCTCAAGCCCCAGGAAGCTGAAAAAAACCCACTGGTTTAACTGTTTGCCAGGCATGCCTTTAATGTTACCTGTTACAATTAATAATGCGCTTATGTAATGGCAAATGCAGATCAAATACAGGCCAAGATGGCAGCTTCCTTGACTGTACAGGATTGGATGGTTTAGTTCCATTTTATCGTATCAAAGTAACTTGTTTTCAAATCTCTTTGGAATGTTATTTTTTTTTAAATGAGGGTTCTTATGATGGTGTTTTCGCTTTGTAAACGAATAGCTGGATTCACGTAGGGCGGCGTATGTTTTAGCCAGCGTAGCGTATCGTATTTACGCTACGCCGCCGTAAGTTAGAGAGGCAAGTGCTGTATTCACAAAGCACTTGCGTCCTAAGTTACGGCGGCGTAGCGTAAATGTGTCAGCCTAAGCGCGCCTAATTCAAATTGTGAAGAGGTGGGCGTGTTTTATGCAAATGAATCGTGACCCGCCGTGATTGACGTTTCTTACAAACGGCGCATGCGCCGTCCGTGGACATATCCCAGTGCGCATGCTCCAAATTACGCTGCAAAGACTTATTGGTTTCGACGTGAACGTAAATAACGCCCAGCCCCATTCACGGGCGACTTACACAAACGACAGAAACATTTCAAAATTCGACGCGGGACCGACGTCCATACATAACATTGGCTAGGCCAGCTTTTTGTTGGACTAACTTTACGCTTGAAAACGCCTTACGTAAATGGCGTATCTTTACTGCGACGGGCAAGCGTACGTTCGTGAATAGGCGTATCTCGCTGATTTACACATTCTAGGCGTAAATCAGCGTTCACGCCCCTAGCGGCCGGCCTAAATAGAAAACTAAGATACGACGGCCCAGGCCGTCGTATTTTAGCTAGATTTAAGTGTATCTCATTTTGAGAATACACTTAAATATACAACGGCTTAGATTCAGAGTTACGACGGCGTATCTACTGATACGCCGGCTTAACTCTTTCTGAATCTAGCTATCAGTCTACAAAGTCATATTATTCCAGCTAATCTCTAATTACCATACCATACCATGGGGCTTTATGATTGTCCTTTTTCAAACCATCAGACATAAGAACTCGAATGATATTAACTATTATGTTGATTTAAAACTTGTAAGGTACAGTAAAACCTTGGTTTGAGAGCGTTTTGCAAGACAAGCAAAATGTTTTAATACATTCTGACTTGATATACAAGTGATGTCTTGCTAAAAGAGTAGTGTCATGACACAACTGAGTATAAAATAGAAGAGACGCCTCTTATGCCCTGTACACACGATCTGTTCGTCTGATGAAAACAGACCGATGGACCGTCTTCATCGGACAAACCGATCGTGTGTGGGCCCCATCGTTTTTTTTCCAAATGGTGAAAAAAAAATAGAACCTGTTTTAAAAATTTCTGATGGTTAAAAAACCGATAGAAAAAAATGATCGTCTGTGGGGAAATCCATCGGTCAAAAATCCACGCATGCTCAGAATCATGTCGACGCATGCTCAGAAGCATTGAACTTAATTTTTCTCTGCACGTCGTTGTGTTTTACGTCACCGCGTTGGACACGATCAGATTTTTAACTGATGGTGTGTAGGCAAGACTGATGAAAGTCAGCTTCATCGGATATCTGATGAAAAAATCCATCGGTCCGTTTCATCGGATGAACCGATCGTGTGTACAGGGCATAAGTGTAGCAATATGGTTACATTTAATGAAGGTACAACATTTAGCAGCATATTACTACACTTAGAGGTGCCTCTATTCTCTTTTATACTCTGTAGCGCCTGCTGGATTTTGCTTCTAATCTCCTTGTGGAAGCTGTTGTTTGTGGATGGACATTTTACGGTTACACAACCTATCACATTGCTATAATCTTTTTATATGGACTATAAACCTAAGAACCTATGAAAAAAAGGTTGAGGAACGAATCATCTGAGTTTCTATTATTTCCTATGGGGAAAGTTGCTTTGATATACAGGTGCTTTGGATTACAAGCATGTTTCCTGGAACAAATTATGCTCGCAATCCAAGGTTTTGCTGTATGTTGATTTTGAAAAAAAGAATATCAAAGAAACCCTTTTTAAACACATGAAGAATAGGGTACATTTTAGTAACCAAAATGTACCTAAAAATGATGTTTATCGCTTATATTATAAGTAATAATCACATTTGGAATCATAAAACTGAAAAAATGTACCCCAACCTTCATCCTAACCCTTATGCCGCATACACACCATCACTTTATGTGATGAAAAAAAACGACTATTTCTGTGAAGTAAAAAACGACGTTTTTGAAACTTCAATTTTCAAAGACGAAGTTGCCTACACACCATCATTTTTCTCACAATGTTCTAGCAAAGCGAGGTTACGTTCACCATGTTTTTCCATTGAAGCTCGCTTCAAAACTAGCTTCTGGGCATGCGCGGGTGTAAAAACGTCGTTTTAAACGACGTTTTTTGCTACACACGGTCAATTTCTGTGAAGTAAAAAACGACGTTTTGAAAAACGACACATAAAATTGAAGCATGCTTCAATTTTTTTTTGTCGTTTTTCAGAAGACATAAAATGACGTTTTCCCCCACACACGGTCATTTAAAGTGACGTTTTTAAAAACGTTGTTTTTTTTCATCACATAAAGTGATGGTGTGTACGCGGCATTACACTCAAACTATATTATATCCTAAACCTTAAGCATGATCCCCAAAATCAGCCTCACCAGGCCACCAATGCAAGTTAGCCTGTTATATGTCCTAAAAGAAATGCAATTGAAATTTAAAGATAAATATAACTGATAAGCTGTCGTTTTTATGCAGCAATGCTGCTAACATCAAAGCAGCATCAGCAAGAAAGACAACACTATAGTAAAAAGAAGTACCTATCCAATGGTTCTACTGGCAGGATCAACAGGTTTTTAAAAAATGTTACAGGGTGCTGGGCTGTAAGGTGGAGTCAGCCTTGAGAGCCCAGAGATGTCTCATAGCTTTTATATTTATATCAGCAAAAATTGTTATTGCAAAATCTTGTAAATTTGCAGTCCTGCCATTTGAACATCTCAAGCACAAACTTTCTAGAAATATGAATAATGAATGCATATCAGCGATCTGGAATGATAAAATGCGGATGTTTGAGAAAGTTTGGGATCCATGGGTCAAGTACCTTACTGGAGATCCAAGATCCATACCCGATTAAAGCAGTTTCGGAATGTGAGATTCAGCATGCAAGGTCATACCCTACTATCCTTTTAAACCTTTCCCCTCTCCTCTTTCTTTATTCTCTGTCTTTGCTATTTTATATTTTAGGTCTTATCGCCCATTTCCTCTAAACCTAGAAATGCTACTACTAACTCAGAATGAAGACTTGGCTTCTGGGTGACAAGGGATGTGACTTCCTTTTCCTAGTGGTATAGGTTCTCTTCCACGCACATATACAGTTACTAACAAGCGCATCTCCAAGCCATTATGGTTTACAAGCTAACCCTAAGCTTGGAAGTGCAATTTGTATTTGCTCTGACATTTAATGCACATTTAGTCTGAAATGTACCTTGTTAATGCATCATTTGGATGTTTAACCTCCCTGGCGGTATGATTCTGTCAGAAAAAACATGCTAAAAGCGGTACCATTATTTGCAAGGAAATTTGGCGTTTTATATTGTAGGTCTGTAATTTTTAGAAATAACTCACTTAAATCTGACCAAACAAGATTCTAATAGGCATCCCAGGTATGACATTTTTTTAAAAACAAAATTATAAATTATAATATAATAAATAATTATAAATAATTATAACAAATAATAATATAATTATAATAAAAATTATTCAATAATGTAATCAAATCAAAATCACTGAAATTTGCTCAGTTGCAGAATTGTTGCTGTCATTATTTTTTTTTTTTTATGACGAATTTCCCCACAAATCGCTATCGCACAATTCTGCAAGTGATTATAATTTATTATCGCTGTTTTTTAGCTGATCTAAAACTATTTTTGACATAAAGGGACACTTTTGGTTGCTATGGACAATCTACAGTTTGCAGGGAGAAAGAAACGTTTTTATTATATAAAATGACATGCATGACACAGGACAGACCACTAGGGACAAGGGGGGTGTGTTTTTTTACATACAGTACTGTAATCTATAAGATTACAGTATACTGTATGTAAGGTGTTTGTTTACTTTTTTGAATTTGGCGCCGTTCTCCGTCCCCGTGCGTCGTAACGTCGCAGGGAACGGAGATCGGCGTCACACGGAGGCACTGTGTGAATCGAGCGAGGTCCCACTCGCTCACACAGCGCGGTGGCATCGCTGGATCCAGGGACAAGGTAAGTAACTTGTGCCTGTGGATCTAGCGAGGCAAGCCCGAGTCTGACTCGGGGTTTCCGCTCGCAGCAGGAAAATCTAACCCCGAGTCAGACTCGGGAAGACCGCCAGGCAGGTTAAACAAGTTATGGGGTTACCCCACATTGACGGTGCACTCAATAGTGACTGTGAAGATTCTTATTTGGAAGAACGCCTTTCTCTATGATCTTTTACTTTTAAAAATGTTTGGACTTTTACCCATTAACTTTGTATTCTACATCTACATTGTATTCTTTTTTGTGAAATACTTTAATAAAACATATTGAAACAGAAAAATGTTGCAGGATGAAAAAGAGATAGCTTAGTCTTACTGGTGTGGTCGGCTTACATTACATACATAATTTTATAGTTTGTCCATAGTTAACAACACCGAAACCTAAGGCCTCGTACACACGATAGGTTAACCAGAGGACAACGATCTGAAGGACCGTTGGACCGAAGAAAATACACATGGCCGCACAAATGTTGTCGGAAATTTTGATCGCCAAGAACGCGGTCACGTAACAACACGTACGACGGCACTATTAAAGAGAAGTTCAATACCAGTCGTGTTAGTAGAAGTTTGGTGAGAGACGATTCGCTCTTTTCAGCCTTGTGCTTTTTCAGTCCGTTACAGCGTGACGAATGTGCTATCTCCATTACGAACGCCAATTTTACCAGACCAATCGCTTCCATCTCGTATTTGATTCAGAGCATGTGTGTAATTTTGTGCGTCGGAATTGTCTACACACAATCGGAATTTACGAGAACGGATTTTGTTGGCGGAAAATTTGAGAACCAGCTCTCAAGTTTTTGTTGTCGGAAATTCCGACAGCAAATGTCCGATGGAGCCTACACACGATCGGAATTTCCGACAACAAGCTCCAATCAAACATTTGTTTCAGAAATTCCGAGCGTGTGTGTACGCAGCAAAACTTCCAAACCTAGTTTTTAACTGCTACCTTTAATGCCAAAGCACTACTATAAAATAGTTATAGTCTTAGCGCTGATACTTTTCAATGAATATACTGTACATTCCATCAACACAAATCAAGCCCGTAATACAGTATATCAACAACAAATGTTTTGAAGTCAACCTACAGAAAGCTTCCCAGAGGGTTGAATTGATTATGTGTCACTTTAATAACGACAGCAACAAACATTCTGCTAACAGGGATTAAGTGCCAGTACCTATGGGTGCCTGTACATACATACATTAGCTTTCAGCCTTCTTCCTCTGCCCAAATACTAAGCTTTTGTGACTGACTGTCACACACATTTCCTCCCACACTTTTTCTATTGATAAATCATTACTTTTTCCAAACCGAAATGTCCAGTATTTGGGAAGACCGGATGCTGCTGCACCTAGAAATTTTAAGAGTTAGTAGCTCGTCTCAGTTAAAGTTATTCACTTTAAGCATATCGTTTAGTTTCTCTCAGATAGGGCTTATCATAAAAACATTTTTTTCATACATATATATGGCCAAATCTAGCAGATCTGAGTTCTGGCTTGTGTGGCTAAACCAAAAAAAGGCATAGCGATGATCATACACAGATGCAGTTATTATGCAACTCAATTTTCTATCCCTATTTATCAATAATCCAGCATATAGCACGCAGGTGCATAGTCACTTCCTATTCATACATGGGCTCATTATCTTACAATTAGGTCCAACATGACCAAATCTGAGTGTATGTAATTTAATACAAAGGCAAACAGTCATAAAACATATTTGATATTACCATTTAACTAGGATAATCCCCTGATCTTCAGAATGGTCTTTTACTTCCTCTCTTTAAACACCTGCCTGTCAAATTTCAAAATGAAACATTTTGGTGCTCACATGTCTACTCATGTCGACTTCATTGCTTCCTCAAAAAATGTGATCCAACTTGTTTTGCAGATGTTCCTATAATGAAGCTTGAGATACTTTTTCCTCAAAGAGTTTATCTTGATAGTTTTCACTGCAATTGACAACGATTTCCTGTTGGACGCATTCCACTAATAGGCTTTATAGAGTCACAGAAGGCAGAGTGATCAAAGGACATACTGACATCTAGCGATTTCATCCTATCAGCCGCTCTGTGTTTTAAGTAAAAAAAAAGGCCAAATTGTTTATTGGTGAAAGGTGCTAAGTGTACATCCAGCACATTCTTGTGCGGCTAAGTATAACAGAACTATTTCTAGGACGAGGCAGCCAGTGTGAATCCTGATGTAGGAGGATTGGTGCAGACACAGCTGTATACCGCCTTGACTGGCCAAGAAACTATAAAGGACAAAACAGCGCAGTTTGTTTCTTTCCTTATGTATAATAATAGACACAAGATCTACTACTTCCCCCTACTGGGTCTATTCATCAGTTTTAGGAAATGAAACAAGAACTACACTGAAAATGTGCAGTATACATTATAGGGAGGAAAAGAAAGAGTCTGCAATGGACTAATGGACTTACAGTACATGTGCCTTTGTACCTGGCTAAGTGATTTACAACATGGTACAGATAGTTGATTGGTATCTTCAATTTTAATAATAAATGTAAGATCTGTCTTTGAAGACAACCCAGACACAAATGCTTTGTTATCTATTAGCTGGATTCAGAAAGCTTTACGCTGGCGTATCAGTAGATACGGCGACGTAACTCTGAATCTACACCCGTCCTAAATTTAAGCGTATTCTGGAAACCAGATACGCCTAAATTAGGCTAAGATACGAGCGGCGTAAGTCTCCTACGCCATCGTATTTAGGGTGCAATATTTACGCTGGCCGCTAGGTGGCGCTTCCGTTGAGTTCAGCGTAGAATATGCAAATGACTAGATACGCCGATTCAGAAACGTACGTGCGCCCGGCGCATTTTTTTTACGTTGTTTACTTATGGATTTTTCTGGCGTAAAGTTAGTCGAACAAATAGCTGGCCTAGTCAATGTTAAGTATGGCCATCGTCCCCGTGTAGAAATTTGAAAATCTTACGTCGTTTGCGTAAGTCGTCCGTGATTGGGGCTGGACGTAATTTACGTTTGCGTCAAAACCAATACGTCCTTGTGGCGTACTTTGGAGCAATGCACACTGGGATATGTACACGGACGGCGCATGCGCCGTTCGTAAAAAACGTCAATCACGTCGGGTCACCAATCATTTACATAAAACACGCCCCCCTCATCCTTATTTAAATTAGGCGCGCTTACGCCGGCCCCATTTAAGCTACGCCGCCGTAACTTAGGAAGCAAGTGCTTTGTGAATACAGCGCTTGCCTCTCTGACTTACGGCGGCATAGCGTAAATACGATACGCTACGCCGCCGTAAAAATTTGCGCATCTACCTGAATCCAGCTATATATGTGCAACTGAGCTTTTCCGAACATGATTTTGTGATAACATGTTTCCTTTACTTGAAATGTTTTATTTCTTTTGTACTCATAACTCATTGTTTTAGAGAACCAGTCCCAATTGGGTATAAGCATGCACCTTAACTCCAGGAGCTATGTGTATTGCATGCGTAGTCCTGCTTGGCACAATGTAAGTATGTATATATCATACCTGAGTGTCAGCACTTTTATAGTGATAGCCACCCCCTGCTTGGGTCCTGTGCTAGCAACTTCTCCTCTACATACTGACTACTTTGTGTCACTTGTCACTTGCTCAACACTGCCACGATTCATAGAATGTCTTGTATTTGTATTAATGAATACAAGGCATTTAATAATTGGAAACAGTGGATAGAAGGGGTGGTGGTGATGACACAATCTCCTCTGACTACTACAATGATTTTCAGCTTCCCCAGCAGCCCATTAGGTATGAGATATGCATACTTACCCTGTGCCAGACTTGAAAAATGTAAGTATGTGTTACAGATAATTCCTTAAGCTCAGTTTAAAAGTGTTAATATTTCACAAACTAACCTCAAAAACCTTAAAGAGATGTATATATACATACCGCCTTATTTTAGCTAAAGTGACAGTGTCTACATAAGGTCCTCCCCTCCTCCAGTAAGGTATACTCCCTGATCTGCACTCACTCATTACCTCCCCACTGCACTCTGGGTAAGTTATAGTGTCAGAGTTCGTTTGAGTGGATGATGTCCTTGCTCCTCCCTAAGTCCCAGTGTTTGGGTCTGGCACTGGCCACAGGCTGGCTCGCTGTCACATGGAAAGATCACATACTTGCTGATACATAGGGGAAACAAGAGCAACTGTTGTCGGCTATCTTCAGACACTGTCACTCTGCCCTAAATACCCTATTATTTATTCATCTGAGGATGACTCTTTGGGCCATATCGACAAAGAAATTACGCTGGCGTATCTATTGATACGCCGCGTAATTTCTAAGTTCCCCCATCGTATATTTGTTTTGTATCCACAAAACAAGATACGACCAAATGAGGGCTCGATCCGACTGGCGTACGTCTTAGTACGCCGTCGGATCTAAGGTGCATATTTACGCTGGCCGCTAGGTGGCGCTTCCGTCGATTTCCGTGTTGAGTATGCAAATTAGCTAGATACGCCAATCCACAAACGTACGTCCGCAATCCACAAACGTACATTGTTTACGTAAGGCTTTTTTCGGCGTAACCTTACCCCTGCTCTATGAGGCGTACGTAATGTTAAGTATGGACGTCGGGCCAGCGTAGAATTTTCCGTTGTGTACGTCGTTTGCGTAAAACGTTCACGAATAGGGCTTTGCGTAAATTACGTTCACGTCGTCTAGGCATTGAGCGGGTGTAATTTGATTTAAAGTTCCGACGTGATACTGAGCATGCGCCGTACGAAAAAAGCGTCATTTACGTGGGGTCAAGCTTGTTTTACATAAAACACGCCCCCCCTGTCCATCATTTGAATTCCGCGCCCTTACGGCGGGAGATTTACGATACGCCGCCGTAACTTTAGAGGCAAGTGCTTTGTGAATACAGCACTTGCCTCTCAAAGTTGCGGCGGCGTAGCGTTACGACGATACGCTACGCCGGAATAAAATTACGATCCGCTACGTGGATCTGGCCCTTTGAGTTTATCTATTGCTAAACAAAAGCTCAGTTTATTCAGCTTTTCAAATGAGCTTTAGTTGATAGTGAATAGTTTTGATCCCCTGTCTGGTAATTCATGATAGGGCAAAGTAGAGGAACCCTTCAAATAGTTTTCAGATATCAGGGAACCAATTGATTGGGGGGTCATGGGAAAAATGCCTGTTAAGCTGACCATGGATGGAACAAAATTGAGCCAGTTTAGCAGGGACTAGCCAAATTTTGGTCCATATGTTCAACAGAAGTCGATCTAATGGGAATGTTGGAAAACTTTTTCTGGAGAGTCTCGCTGTCAGAAGTCAATGTCTCATTGGGGAGCTAGCTAAAGGAGAAAAAAAAGCACCCATCTATGGCCAGCTTAACATTGGTGTGCAGTGACTATTACTGTACATACAGACAGATAACAAGATAATTTATGTCATGCAGCTGACTCTACTCTAAAGCCTCGTACACACGACCGAGTTTCTGGGCAAAAACCAGCAAGAAACTTGCTGGGAGAAATTTTGTTGCAGAGGAAACCGGTCGTGTGTACATTTTCGTTGAGGAAACTGTCAAGAAACTCGACGAGCCAAAAAGAGAGCAAGTTCTCTATTTCCCCGACGGGAATGGAGAAACTTGCCTTGTCGAGTTCCTCGACAGCCTAACAAGGAACTCGACAAGGAAAACGATGTGTTTCGCCCGTCAAGTTCCTCGGTCGTGTGTACGAGGCTTAAGTACTCTAAGCAACCTCTGAAGGAACTCCAATGAAAAATACTGACAAAACTGAAACCGGTTATGCCGCGTACACACGATCTGGCTTTTGCCCGGCCAAATCACATCGGAATTCCTACGGAATTCCATCCGAAAAAAATAAAACATGTTCTATATCTAAACTCTGATGGAATTCATCTGAATTTTTCCGATGAAAAAACTCAGATGGGGCTAAACACAATAGTAAAATCCGATGGAAAAAGTCCATCAGACTTTTTCCATCGGAAATTCCAATCGTGTGTACGGGGCATTAGTTGAATTAGTCTTTGAATGAAATCTTAAATTTAAAGGCTTCTGTTGTTAACCACTTGCACTTAACAAATGCTAGCTGCCTGGCTATCATGCTGATCGCATAACTTAATGAAAGCCACATCTCTGTATAAATGTCTGCTTTAATGACTCAGTTCTAAAAAAACTCCAACAATGTGACAATTGGACAATTCGCTTTTTAAAATCAGGAGATCAATAATGGCAGTCTCCGTTCTTCCTCCATACAGGTTTTCTTTTGATTGGCAAGACTAAAAGGGTGTGCTAGGATATGTAGTTCCCCAGTTGTAGCTAGATAGCTTTAAATGTCCCATGACTGACATAAATCTATGGGCCCGGATTCACAGACAGCGGCGCACATTTATGCCGTTGTAGCGTATCTCCTGTACACAACGCCGACGCAGAGCAGAGAGGCAAGCATGGAATTCACAAAGCCAATGCTACCTAAACTGCGCTGGGTTTCGAAGGCGTAAGTCGGCGTAGGTGGAAGTGGGCGGGAGCCATGCAAACCCATGCAAATGAGGCGTGACCCCATGCAAATGATGGTTTGAGAGCCAGACAAGTACGTTGAATGAACTGCGCATGCATCGTGTCATGGACGCATCCCCGTGCGCATGCTCACCACGTCGGAACATCTACCTAAGATACGCCAGATCCCTGCCTACGCCATGAACGTAATCTATGCCCATCCAGACACACGTCCAACGTAAACTACGTAAAAACCGCCGGCTTCTGTTCCCTGATGCAGACCTTTACATGTCTGCTGCTGAGTTACACCTCCTTTATGGGGCTTAACTTTACGCCGGACGTACAACTTACGCGCACCTCTCGTAGCCTGCATCAGGCGGGCGCAGGTTCATGAATCACTGTATTTTCCTCATTTGCATATTTGAATGGCTAATCAATGGCAGCGCCACCATGCGGCCAGCGTAAATGTGCGCCCACCCTACGCCGGCGTAGGCAAGTTACGTCGGCGGGATTAAGCCTGTTTTTAGGCGTATCTTAGTTTGTGGCTACGGCGCACAGATACGACGGTGCATATTTGCACTTACGCGGCATATCTGGAGATACATCAGCGCAAGTGCTTTGTGAATCCGGGCCATGATGTTTTATTACTATGAATAAAAATGGCCAATCGTTCTTTTGACAGTCGGCTATTAAATCATTCCCTGTTTCCACCTCCTGCTGAGACAACCTGCTGACAGTGATCACCAGAAAGGAAGTGAAGAAAGTCAAAGAGGGAGAAAATGACACATCCCTCTCAGCCAAGGTGAACGGAGCTCTAAATACACAGGAAAACATTGGGGACTCTACAAAGACACTACAGCTGTGTTGCTTTGCTCTCTGGTACTAAAAATCCTGCCTTAAACTTTCTAGCTAAGCATTTTTCAGAAATGAAATTACTGCAAAGACCTGTCTGCTATTATTTCATGAATACCCTAAGGGCGCCTTCAGATATGAACCTAAATATAATATAACGTGCAGTGTGATCAAAGCCTGACTGCACAGCAGGGTTTTAAAGCTGCTCTGAATAGTGGAAGTGCATGAGAACTGGGAATATGCAGCTGATGTTTGAAACTAAAGTAAAAGTGGTGAGGCTGAGCACAGCAGCCAATCAGATCCCTGAAAGCAGAACTAAACTCTCTCAACCAACATTCATTATTTTGAATCCTTATGCTGGTAGCATTAGTAAATACATAGGAAAGAATATTATATTTACTTGTTTTAATCTTTTTCCACATTTCCTCAGTTGCTTCCTTGTTTCTGGCTCAGGCAAATGATGTCATACGTCCCCGGAGACTTCATGGGCATTTTTTCTTTCATTCATAGGAAGGGGAGAATGGGCTTTCTCAGTTAAGCATGCCCTCCTGACTACATGTCTAAGCTAAGGATGGCTGGATTCCAGGAAGTAAATGCTACATTAATTATCTGCCCTTACTATACAAGCCTTTTTGCCTAGGCAATGCCAGTGGAAGTGGAAGCGGGCACCTGCCAAAACTAGATACCTTCTCCCTCCCTAAATATTAAACCTTTAATATTGTTAGAGGGTGGGGGGAGACTTCAGGTTTAGGGTGAAGCAAATGTTGTCGTTTATATACAAAAGCCATGTGTATTATTAGTTGCATTTTGGTTTGCTTTGCGTATTTTCTTCCAGATCTATGCAAAAATCCAGTGTGCAACTTTACCTTTGTGTAGGAGCTGTAGTAATGACCAATCACTGCTGCTTTCCGACCCTGTGCAGGTTGAAATATCTTGTATCAGCACACCCCCCCTCCCTCCAGTAGTTTTATGCAGCTGCCTATAGTGGGTGGGGCTTAATGGGTCCCTCCCACAACTCTGCTCTCTGCACAAGTTATGTGTAGCATAGAGATGATGTCAACACAATTTTTATATGGTAATATCTGGGTTTAAAAAAAAAATGGTGCATTTGGGATTTATATCTTTTGTGGCTGTTGAGAAATATGTTTGAAGTGGAGCTAAAGGGTGAATTCATTGGCCAGCAGGGGATGACATCACTCCTGTGCATGTGCAGGCGCTAGTCATCCCGTCACTTAGAGACAAGCCGATCACTGTAAGCTGAGCCGTGCACTCACAGCTCAGTTTACAGCTCCGAAGAAGACAGCAAGCAGGCAGGTAGGGGCATTTTATTGAATAAGAGACGTTGCAAATATCTTTTGAAATAATAGCCTGCCTGCTTGCTGTTTCTTACAGTGGAATTTCAGTTCTGCTTTAAATAAAAAAAAATTGCCTGGAGTTCGAGTGGCTGTAAAGGCAAAAGGTTTTATGCCTGAAGGTAAAAATCCTTTTGTATGCAGCAGCCCCCCCGCCCCCTCTCGATCCAGCGATGTCCAAGGGAACCTTGCCTCTCCAGGGACTCGCACTCCTGATTGGCTTTGGCAGAAGTGGGAGCCAATGGCTCCTGCCAATCACAGCCAATGAGCCAATCAAGAGACGCTGGCAGAGCCAAGCAGCGGCACTGTGTGTGAATGGACACTCAGAGCAGCGGCTTGGCTGAGTGCCCCCATAGCAAACTGCTTGCTGTGGGGACACCCGTTAGGAGGGAGGGGCCAGGAGTGCTGACCTGGGACCCGAGTAGAGGAGGATCTGGGCTGCTCTGTGCAAAACCACTGCACAGAGCAGGTAAGTATAACATATTTATTTTTTTAAACAAAAAACAAGAATTGAATATTACTTTAAGCAAACTAAATGCAACCATGAGTCCATCTTCATAAACCCTATGCACCTTTTTACCCTGCAATGTAAAGCAACAAAGGATGGAAAGTATTCATGTACATAAACATAAGTAGCAGCTGCCCATGTTCGTGTGTACAAGCCTGAGTCATAGTAACTAATTTCAGGTTTATAAAAGCTGAGACAGTTCATTTGACACAAAATTGAAAACAAATGCAGAAGCCAAAAGTTAGACCGATGATAGTTTCTCCTTACTGCACTTTATAAACCGAAGACAAAAAAAAAACCTTCATTTTGTAAAAAACATATTTTTGCAACAAACTAAAACCAAAATGCTTACTAAACATTTCCATATTAGTATGAGAAAGGATAACATGATTTTATTTTTTTTCGATGTTTGCGTTTCATCGCTGATTGCCAAGTGTTTAGAAGGTGACAAGAACAGACCTCCACTCAGCTGTGCAAGCCCTCCGTAACCGCCAGACACCAAACAAACGTCATCCTGGCTGCTTGTCAAGACACATCTGGTGGTGTCATGAGGGGACTCACTTGTGTACATCACTTACTCGTCCAGGGACCTGAATGAGGAAATGACAAAATGAGCCTAAAGTGCTGCTGAGTTTTTAATGTGATGCCACCAAGGTGAGGACAACCAGACTCACTCCAGTTTTCCATAAAATGAACTTTAGAAGAATGCCACCAACACTTCACAAATTATGTAAAAAAAAATTAAGACGGTAAATAAAAACTTGTTTTCTTCACAAAAGTCAATAAAATCCCAGCTAAGATCTATTTAGCTAGAATAAAAATGCAAGCATTTGGTTGGTTGCTGTTGGGGACAGCTCTATTTTTAATTTCTTCAGTGGAACTAAACCCTACTATCCTTTAGGCATGTGCAAAAGGGAAAATTTTGTTTCGTTTCAATTCGTTATTTAATTAATTTCGTTAAGTTAGGTTCGTTACATGTGTTAAATTCGTTTTCGGAACTCGTTCGTTTTCGACCGAATTTCGAAAAATCCGGTCGAATTCGAAAATATTTCGACCGTTTTCGGAATTCGTTCGTTTTCGACCGAATTTCGAAAAATACGGTCGAATTCGAAAGTATTTAGACCGGATTCGACAACAAAGAGTCTCTTTTCGAATATAATTTCGAAATTCGATCGGAATTCGAAAAAAAAAAAAAAATTTGAATTCCAAATCGAAAACCCGCGGACGAAATTCGTTCAGAATAAAAAAAAATTGATTCGGAACGAAACGAAATGCACATGCCTACTATCCTTTAATGCCAAAGAAGCTGCCATCTTGTCATCTGTTTGATCTAGAGTTGCCATGGTGCTGCATCATCATTTATAACCCCGGCCTTTTGATAGCTTGATAGTTCAGTCAAGCACATTAGTAACTGTTATTCAAGACATGCCCTAAATTAAACTGTTTGGGTAAACCATTAACTTGATGGGTTCAGTACTACTTAAAAGAGGTATTAAAACAAAAACAAAAACTTGTTATATTGCATCTAACCAATTCTTAGACGTGATGGCTGCATTTGTTTCCTTTTTTAGCCTTTTTTTCTTTATTTTTTCTTTATTTTCACACGGGTGCCTAGGAACGTGTGTGGGGGGGGGGGGGTAAAAACCGACAGCTACGCAACATTTTTACCACCCTTTGGCTGCCCACCAGAATCCTTACATGTGTACAACTGAGACAGGGCTGTACACATGCTGCAGATACGATGCCCTGCTTTGCAGCCGTGGCATTTTTAACTTTTTAGTAGAGGGCAGTAAGCATTACCGCTAATGTGAAAGATACCTAAATCTGTTATTTTTCAACCTCCATTAACAAACCAAGCTGTCTAGCAACAGTGCCAATTAGAGAGTTGAAATTTTGAGTTTAACTTTATTTTTAGAGGACAGACTGGAGCAGAAATTGTAATTATAGATTAACCCTCCTAGCGGTATTCCCGAGTCTGACTCGGGGTGAGATTTTTATACCAAAAGCGGTAACCCCGAGTCAGACTCGGGCTCGCCTCGCTGCAGCCACAGACAAAGTTACTTACCTTGTCCCTGCATCCAGCGATGCCACCCCGCTGTGTGAGCGAGCGGGTCCTCGCTCGATTCACACAGTGTCCTCCTGTGCCGCCGATCTCCATTCCCTGCGACGTTACGACGCACGGGAGCGGAGAACTGCGCCAAATTCAAAAACGTAAACAAACACATTGCATACAGTATACTGTAATCTTATAGATTACTGTACTGTATGTAAAAAATACACACCCCCCTTGTCCCTAGTGGTCTGCCCAGTGTCCTGCATGTACTTGTATATAATAAAAACTGTTCTTTCTGCCTGCAAACTGTAGATTGTCCATAGCAACCAAAAGTGTCCCTTTATGTCAAAAATGGTTTTAGATCAGCTAGAAAACAGCGATAATAAATTATAATCACTTGCAGAATTGTGAGATAGCAATTCGTGGGGAAATTCATCATAAAAAAATAAAAGTAATGACAGCGACAATTCTGCAACTGAGCAAATTTCAGTGATTTTGAGTTGATTACATTATTGAATAATTTTTATTATAATTATATTATTACTTGTTATAATTATTTATAATTATTTATTATATTATAATTTATAATTTTGTATTTAAAAAAATGTCATACACGGGATGCCTACTAGTCTCTTGTTTGGTCAGATTTAAGTGAGTTATTCCTAAGAATTACAGGCCTACAGTACAAATCACCAAATTTCCTTGCAAATAATGGTACCGCTTTCAGCACCTTTTTTCTGAAATAATCCTTCCCGCCAGGGAGGTTAAAGAGGAAGTAAACCCCAAAAATGTAATAAAAAAAAATAAAGAATCCTGCAAGACAAAGGCATAATGAGCTGACATCTCGCCCGGGGCTTTCTTCTGAAAATCGCAGCCCCGGCACTGTGATTGGTCGAAGCCACGATGACGTCACTCCTGCGCGGGAGCTGGTTCTCAAATTTCTGGACAACAAAATCCATTCTCGTAAATTCTGATCGTGTGTAGCCAATTCCGACACACAAAATTCAACGCATGCTCTGAATCAAGTACAAGACAGAAGCGCTCGGTCTGGTAAAACTAGTGTTCGTAATGGAGATAGCACATTCGTCATGCTGTAACAGACTGAAAGGCACGAGACTGAAAAGCGTGAATCGTCTCTCACCAAACTTCTACTAACACGACTGGTATTAAACTTTCCTTTTCTAGTGCCGTCGTACGTGTTGTACATCACCGCGTTATTGACGTTCGGAATTTCCGACAACATTTGTGTGACCATGTGTATGCAAGACAAGTTTGAGCCAACATCCGTCGGAAATTTATCCACAGGTTTATTGTCGGAAGGTCCGATCATCTGTACGCAACATAAGATGGCAGCTTCCTTGGTTGAAAAGAATAGAAGGGTAAAGTCCCACTTAAAATTACACTACATTGATCCTCCATGTAAGCTGCCACATGTAAAGGGTCATTTTGTACTTTTCGTTTTTGGCCATTAATATTCTTCTCCTTTCATAATTATTACATAAAATATATAGGGGTATTAAATATATCCTTTCTGGATGTCAAATACACTAGATACACCACATTCTTATTAAATCTACAAGTAACTTATCATGTATTGTCCACTGTAGCAATAACAATTTTAGCAGGGGTTCTCTGAGTCTGAATGTTTTTTTTAAGGGCTCCTCCATGGCAAAAAGGTTAAGAAAGACGTCCATAGACTAAACATGCATTCATTTACTGTATTTGTTTATTCAGTGAATTCACATAAAAAAAAAACTAAAGACAGACAATTATTAGAATACAAAGGAAGATAGAAGAAAGGAAACATGAACGAACACAATCCTTCATACGGACAGAACACGCATTACACAGGAAAAGGCACAAATGCAAAACAGGATTCTAAATAGACATGTGCACAGAATTTTTTTTTGTTTTTTTTTGTTCTGTTTCGTATCGTTCCGTAGGTTCGTTCCCGTTCATTTTTCGTAAGACGCCCGTTTTCCTGTTCGTTCCCGTTCGCTTTTTCGTACAACACGATTTTTTCGTATTCCGATCGTTTCGTATTTTGGTTACCGTTTTATTTTCGTACATGCGGGATGGTTTGTTATTCTGTTTAATTCATGTTCGTTACTTGTTAGACAATAATTTTCGTGAATTTTCATCATTTTGTACATTCGTAAATATATCGCGGGATTCGCGGCACTTACAACACGCGGCTCATCCATATTAACTATTGTTAAGCCCCATACACTTGGTCAGACTTTTTTAACAACAAACATAAAAACGATCGTTTTACCGTTCGTTCGTTTTTAAACTCCATCAGAAAACCATTTTTGGGTTCCAGGTTCAAAAGTCTGGCCAACTGATCTCTCCCTTCAGACGAAAATCCACAGAAAAGTTTATTTGGCTCTACTGTACTACTGTACTCAGCACAAAAGAGAAGCTGCTTCACTAACTAACTACACTCACTGTCCTTTCAAAAAAACGAAAATGACATCTTATAACAAAAGATTTGCATTCTGTATTTTGAAACCAAATTACGAACAGAAATAAGGAATTCAGAATACAGAATACAAATCTTTTGTTATAAGATGTCATATGAACATACAAACAGAAAAAGGAATCAAACAAAATACAGAATGAAAATCTTTTGTTAGATGTCATATGAAAAATGAACATACGACTGAAAATCAAAATACGAACAGATTCACACAATATACAGAATGCAAGTCTTTTGTTATAGATGTCATATTCGTTCTTTTGCCGTTTTCGTTTTGTCGTATTTTCGTCGGATCGTTCGTTCGTATTTGCGGTTGTTCGTTATGCGACTCATTCGTAATCCCGTCGTTTTCGTATTTTGGTGCTTACATTTTTTCGTATGTACACATTATTCTGCGGGTACGAAAATGAACATTTTCGTACGAAAATAACATTCGTACGAACGGGAATGCACATATCTAATTCTAAATTTATTTGGAATGTAGCTAAAAAGGAAGTTCATAAAAGTTAAGATTATTTACTATGCTGTCAACCTTTTTTAAATGATTCATGAGCAATTCTAAATCTGTGTTTGGATTTATATTACATGACAAACTATGAAGACGTTACACAAATAATTTAAGCTGCTATCCCAGAGGGATGCCCAGACATGGGCGTTGCAAAAACAAACCCGAAAATCTGTGTTTGGAATTACAAGACGCTGCAAATTATAAAGACATTACAGCAATGATTTAAACCGATAGCCCAGATAGTTACAGTAAGAAATCCAGGCATGGTGCAATACCGTGTTACATTATTTTTTTATTTCAAAATCGAATTAAAACATCTCCAAGGAGAGGCGACATAGGAATTGTGATGTGATGTTTTTTTTTTTTAGGGAGACCTGAACAAGGAAAAAAAAAACAGGCTAACCATTGTTGAGCTTTGGAAAAACTCATTGGGGTTTATTTACTAAAACTGAAGAGTGCAAAATCTGCATATAAACCAATCAGTTTCCATATTTAGCTTAAGAAAAAGCTGAAGTTAGAGCTGGATACTCTCTAGATTCAGCCCTTGTTCACACTACCGTGGCTTAAAAGTCACTAGACTGGGGATAAATGTATGGCATTTTTATTGTTATTTTTTTTACTAGTGATGGCGGCGATCTGTGATTTTTATCATGACGGTGACATTGCGGTGGACATATCGGACACTTTTGACACTATTTTGAGATCATTGACATTTTACGCGATCAGTGCTATAAAAATGCAATGATTACTGTGTAAATGTGACTGGCAGGGAAGGGGTTAACATTTTTTTAAGGGGTTAAATGTGTTACCTAGGGAGTGATTCTAACTGTGGGGGGGAGGAGACTCACAAGGCGAGGAGACCGATCGGATCAGTCTCCTCTCACCTGACAGGACATGGATCTGAGTGTTTACACACACAGATCACCATCTCTGCTGTGTGACAGGCAATTGCGGGTGCCCGGCAGACATCGCGGCCGCCGGGCACGCGCATCAGCTCCCGAGTGACGCTGCGAGGGAGTGCGCTCCCCCTAAAGACTTGGGAAGCCAAAGACATCATATGACACTAGCCTGAGAGGGTTCCTGCCACCGTCATATGACAATGGCACGGTAGGGAAGTGGTTAACAGAATTCAATGCAAATCACACGAGCGTAATTTCCATCGGAAAAAAGTTGGATGGTTTTTCCGACGGAATTCCGCTCAAGCTTGGCTTGCATACACACGGTCACACAAAAGTTCTCTGAACTTTCGAGCGTTAAGAACGCAGTGACGTACAACACTACAACGAGGCAAGAAAAATAAGTTCAATGCTTCCGAGCATGCATGTTTCTTTTCCTGTTGGAATTTCATACAGACGAACAGATTTTCCGTCGGAAAATTGAGAACCTGCTCTTCAAATTTTGCTGGTGGAAATTCCGACAGCAAAAGTCTGATGGAACATACACAAAAAAAAAAAAAAGCTCACATCAGACTTTTAAGGCTTCAGTAACTTTTGAGTCAAGCCTTGTACACACAATCGTTTTTCTCGGCAAGAAACAGGCAAGAAAACTGCTGGCAGAGCTTTTTGCTGAGAAAACCATTCGTGTGTATGGTTTTTCATTGAGAAAACGTCCAGGAGAAACAAGAAAAAAAAGGAAACCTGCTCTCTATTTTCTCGTTGGGATTCTCGGCAGTGTTTTCCTGCCAAGAAACCCGAGCGTGTGTATGCTTACCTGCCTCCATGGAAACCCGCGCATGCTTGATGAGACATCGACGCATGCGCGGTAGGTAGGGTGAAGCAAGATGGCGGCGACGGCATCAAATGTGATGACCGCATGCTCGTCGTGGTCGATGACGTCACTGCGTTCTTGCCATTCAAAAGAATGTCGGTTCTTTTGAATGAGCGTCTGTACACAGGGCTTGGCAAGAAAATCTTGCCAGGAATCCCGTCGAGAAAACCGACGGTTTTTATTCTACTGGATTTTCGCCCATGTGTACAGGGCTTTAGAATAAATATGAAAATCAGCAAGACTGACCCTTTCTCTGACTTCAGGTTCCAGGTCAGTTACCTATAAAGTTTTAAGGACAGAGACATCCAAGGAACTAGTATTTTCAGGCCAGCAATATATCCCCATTTTCTCTCAATATGTTTCCTTTAAAGGTGACTTTAATCTTTAAAGGAACACTAAAGGTACAATTTTTTTTTTTTTTAAATAACATACATGTTCTACTTACCTCCACTGTGCAGATCGTTTTGCACAGAGTGACCCGGATCCGTGTCTTCTGGGGTCCCTCGGCGGCTGTCTCGGCTCCTCCTCGCAAAAGCTTTCCACGTTCATGCGAGCTCCCTCGCATGGTGGAAAGCTTTTGCGAGTGCGCTCCCGTGATACAGCAGCGGCCATAGCCGCCGACTGTATCACTCGGCCCCGCCCCCCGGCGCGCCGCGTCATCCGCTGTGATTGACAGCAGCGCCAGCCAATGGCTGCACTGCTATCAATCCGCCCAGCCTAGCCAATCAACGGCCAGGCTGGGAACCGAGCAGGATGACAAGCACGCCCCCGGGACTTTCGAACGGTGAGGTAAGTAAAACGGGGGCTCAGGGGGGGCGGTGCTGTCAGATGTTTTTTTACCTTAATGCATAGGATGCATTAAGGTAAAAAAACTTTTACCTTTACAACTCCTTTAATGCTTATATTTTGACTTCTTGTTTCCTACTCCCTTTTACTAACACAAAAAAAATACAAGAATGAAATTGCTGCAAGCAGTACACAGAACGAGGGATATGTTTAAGGAGAAACAGCATAGGCTGCAGCTTTTATCCATGAGTGAATGAAGAACAAAGTCATGATTATATAAGCTCCAGTATTATTATTTTTGTATCTATAGCTTGAGGGAAATTTGGGCTTGAATCCAGGTGACAGTGAGCAGATCAGAGTCAAGAATGTGATGGCAGCTCCATTGTCAAGAAAAATTACTTCTTGTACTAGTGCTGGAGATATAAAGCGAAGTTAGCAAACCCACAAAGAAATGTCAAAACTCCTAAAGTCTGCAAAGGCTGAAATATGATATAGCACTTAGGAAGACTTCTTTAAGAGACTCGCATACCATATACTGGGCTTTTGACATTATAATATATAAATGTCAATCCTTTTATTTTGTACAAAGCTGATTCTGAAGTTAAGCAAATCAGTTCCCATGACCCATATCAGGCAGATCTCCCAACATCAGATATTTAAAAAAAAAAATGTCATCTGCTAATTGCTTTTGCTTATTTTTTTTATTTTTTTTATTTTTTTCCGTTAAGTAAATAAAAAAAAGAACAAAAAATGTGTTGTAAGGCCACAAATGTTTGTATTTTAAGTCAGGCAACTCTAAATGCACTGGCAACTGATTCTAATATTTGGGGGGTTAACTTGGCTTTAATAGGCTGGTCGATTGTTGTGTCCTGCCCTTTTGATCAGTTAACATGCATATTGATACATATAAAAATAAATAAAAGAATACCCCCTGTGCTATCTTGACAGCATCATGGGCCCCTGGGCAAAAGTAATGCACCAGTGCCCCTACCAGAAAGACAGTGACTTGTGGCGCACTGGGCACGGCGTGGCAAGCAGTGGGTGTGGCTACATGATGCTACATACTCGGTGTGGCTTTTTAGGCTGATTAGAAAGTGTAGTCTGAATACACACCGTATTTATCGGCGTATACCGCGCACTTTTTTGCCCTGAAAATCGTGGGTGCGCGATATACGCCGATACCCGCTTCCCGCGCTGAGTTTGAACCACTGCGCCGGCATATACTGAGCGCAGTACACTCGGGTATAGTCGGGCAGGCTCGGCTCCTCTCGCGGTCATGTCCTGTGCGTCCTGTACATCCTTTACGCGAGAGGAGCCGAGCCTGCCCAACTATACCCGAGTGTACTGCGCTCGGTATATGCCGGCGCAGTGGTTCAAACTCAGTGTGGGAAGCGGGGATCGAGCGGGGAGGACACCACGATGGCCGCAGAAGGACGCCGGACTGGATGAGGCCGCCGATGGACGCGATGGACGACGGGCAGGACGCGATGGACGATGGGCAAGACACCGACGAGGGGCATCCAAACTGTAAGTATTTTTTTTTTTCAGGAATTTTTCTTCAAGTTCGGGGGTGCGCAATAGGCCGATAAATACGGTAGTTGTAAGCCATAAACCTCAACATTTTAAAATAAATGCTTGAAATATATCACTGTGTGTAACGCATCTATACAAAATATATGAGTTTCATTTTTTGAATTGAATTACTGAAATAAATTTACTCCTTAATGATATTCTAATTTTTCGAGATTGCACCTGTATATGAAAGCAAGCTGGCTGATCTACATGGATATCTTTTGACTTTTAGACTGCATTGAAAAATATGTTCTTATTCTGTTGCATGCAAAACTTGAATGACTATTTTGTATGCAGATGTGAACATAAATAGAAAAACGTGTAAACTCCGAAGTTTACTGTTGTCTTTATCTGATAAATACAGACAATGGGCCAAATCCTCAAAAAAGATACGACGGAGTAACTGCTGTTACTCCGTCGTATCCCTGGTCCTAACTATGGAACTGATCCACAGAATCGGTTTCCCATAGTTAGGACGAAGATCCGGCATGTGTAATTGAATTACACTGCCGGATCTTAGGATGCAGCACCGCATCCGCCGCTGGGGGCATTTCGCGTCGAAATGCCGCCTCGGGTATGCAAATTAGGACTTACGGAGATCCACGAAGCTTTTCAGCTTCGTTTTTTTCTCCGTAAGTTTCATTTTGCAAACGCAAAATTAGGGCTGCTTTTACAAGGTGTAAACTGTTTACACCTTGTAAAAACAGACCTTTCTTGCTCGCGACGCGATTTTTTTTAAATTTGAATTTTTTTTTTTGGCGCCGTATCTTTTTTTTTACCCGACGCAACTTTATTGTCCCGTCGCAATCCACAAAGCCCGAAGTAACGTAATTTCGCGCTATGCACGTCGGGAAAATGACGTCACGAGCATGCGCAGTACGGCCCGCGCGGGAGCGCGCCTCATTTAAATGGTAATCGCCCCCTGGAGAAGAGGAACGCCTTGCGCCGGCCCGATTTAAGTTACACCGCTCAAAATTTCCAGGTAAGTGCTTTGTGTGGGCACTTAGTTAGAGATTTTGCGGCGGTGTAACTTAAATGGAAAAAGTTACGTTGCGCCATTTTTTTGAGGATTAGGCCCAATGTTCTGTGTTTTTCAAGCTTAAAGTAAGCAGAGGGATACATTTTTTTTTTCTACCTGGACATTGTACCACCATCAAAAATATTGATGGTGGCCTTCAAATTTAAAGTCAAATAAATGGTTACCCGAATCTTGTTTTCTTTTGGGGTCATTGACTTTTCTCCTCTTACCTTTTTCTTTTAGGGAACTCTGGTTGTAGAAATATGTGGAGTAGCTTTGGTGAGCAGTGTGCTGGCAATTGTCATGTTATGAGCAACAAGTGTCAGCAAATTCACAACAGGCACAAATCATGTTGAAATTGTTTCCCCGATTCTATTCACTACAGCAGACCCTTTTTCAATCTTTCTGTCATCACATCAGTTGGTTCCCATTCTAACACTAAATCATCCATTGATGGGGCCTGGCCTGAGGCTCCAATGGTCTTTACGTGTTTTTGATTCTAAAGTTATTTTGGGTTTGTAAAAAATCAATGCATCCATCAATCTCAGAGCAGTCACATACAAAGAACAGCTTAGGTGCTATGCTAAATTCCTTTAACCCACAACAATATCGTTGACTAGTTACAATTATCACAGCCCACTATCAGTTTCAAATCGTTCCCATTTATTACATCTGATAAAATAATATACTAATTATGCTTCATTATCACTGGTCTCCTTCGTCAGCCTCCTTGCACAGTACAAAATTACTATGGTGACCTGCTACTCTACTGGGAATTTATTTTGTTGAAGTTTATTATCTCTTTTATAATGCTAATGATGCTGCTGCAACCATAGGAAGAAATAAAACAATTACTTTCTTTGCTTTGGTGCTGCAATTCCCCCCCAAAAATATTAATAAATCTTCAACTTGATCAGCACCTCTGTTCACAGGAGACTGTTAGTGCTACCTGAACTCCAAAGATACACAAAAACATTCTCATATGCCCAATGCCCACACTAAAATTGTCCCTGCGAAGAAAAATAAAAAACAAATGGCAATTGCTCTTAACAAAGCATGTATATCTACACATGTATTAATCTGTTGAGGTCAAACAGAGAAGAAATGTGTGTTAAAGTTAATAACTTAAGTTTTTTTCCCACGCAATAAAAAAAGTAAACCTATTAAAATATTAGTGCCAAAATATCCCCAAATATTACTGTTTTATTTCTAAAATCTGATGTGTCCTAGATATGTAACCAAACCAAAGGATTAATTGACTGAGCTCCATTTGCAAATACCCAAACAGATATGTTTAATGTGTAATCACAACTAGATTTCATTAAATTCCTTTCGGCTCCATTAAATTCTGCAACATAAATGTAAAAACATGTTTAATCATATTTAAGATAAACACTGGATGACCAATCACAAAAAAAATAGGTAAAACATGACTTGCTGCTCTATGATCATGCTGAGACTTCATTAATCTAAAGCAAGGCTCTATAGCATATCACACCAAGGAGATTCCATTCATATCACTATGGAGGTCCTTCATGTTAGATTTGGGTGCCTTCCAAAGCAGGAAAGATAAGAACAATAGTCTTCTTTTGTTATACTCAGCCACAGAAATAACACTGAAAACAGAGAGGAGGTTAAAGGACAGCAGGGCATGTGGTCTGCATTACTGTCCACAGACATACTTTTTTCAATTATTTACTTTTCAAAAGTTTTTATTTGGCTTTTTCCCAGTCTCGAATAAATTGACCATATATTAAACAGGAACCTCCCAACACAGAAAAAAATGCAATACTGCCTGTTACGATATACAAAATATTATGAGAAAAAAATAAAATACAGATAAATCATCAAAAGTAGACCAGAAAAACATATAAAAAAATAAGAAGATAGCAAAACAATGGGAAGGCGTACAAAAGAAGAAGCATCTGACTGGCCAAAAAAATTGATAAAACCTTAACTGGATAGCATTTAGTTTGCTAAAGAACTGGGTAATATAAGCAACAGCCTTTTTTTGTTTTATTAAATAATATTTTCACATTTTTCTCATCCTACATTGCATCTTGGTAACGCTGATCTCTTGCAGCCTCTGTCTACATTCATAAACTTAATTGATAATTGCATGGCATTTCAAATGGCAGGTTTCCTGATGGTGACAACAGTGGTAGGCCACTTAAAGTGTTCATAAAAAGCCCTTGTGAGGGGATGACAATTCCAAAACAGAACACAGGGACAGAGCATTGTCACCCTAAAGTGCCTGACCAGACTTCTTTATAGCTGGAATAACAGGTATTATTGTAATGAAAGCTATGGATTTATAAATATTGAAAATTACATTTGAAGTTAAAATGTCACAGCTTATATGCAGTTTTAGTGACTGGGTTTAATATACTTCACTTATTCATTATTTTGTTCATTAACATTTTTCAAGGGAAAAACTGTAGTAAAGTACAGTTTGTAACGGAGAACATGAAAATGTACAAGAGGCATTACAACCTGTCAAGCGTATTAAGTATGGGGGGGGGGGTGTTGGAAACAGAATATGTGTATCCAATGGACACACTCCATCTCAAAGGGCCAACAGATCATGGTAAAATTCTATTGAAAGATATCAGGTGGCCCAGGGATGCCAGATAGACAAATAGTTATCCATTTTGCCAGTCATTTTAGCTTCTATATTTTCATTCGGCATGACTGAGTTGAACCTCGACTTGGTTTAAGAAAAGAAGAGGGTAGGTGATTTTCAGACTTTGACTGGCTGCTTTTAGAACATGCAGTCATCATTTGAATGAAAATGCCTGGAGGTTTGAGGTTTACCTGTGCATGTTGGGTTAAAAAGTGGTAGAACCATGGAGTCAGAGATCATCTGGAATAATTCTTCCCAGAAATGCATACTATAGGACAGGTCCACCACAAAGGTTCCCTCCTGTCTACACTGTCTGAAACATTGTGGTGAGTAGATGGGTGCATAGCAGTGGCGGCTGGTGCTCAAAATTTTTGGGGGGGCGCAAAGGAAAAAAAAAATTGCAGTCTCACTGTGCCCAAACGCAGCCACTGTTACATGCCATCAAATGCAGCCACTGTGCCATCAATTCGCACCACTGTGCCATGCCATTAAACGCAGTCACTGTGCCATGCCATCAAATGCAGTCACTGTGCCATCAATTCGCACCACTGTGCCATGCCATTAAACGCAGTCACTGTGCCATCCATTGTCACCACTGTGCCATGCCATTAAATGCAGCCACTGTGCCATACATTGTCACCACTGTGCCATGCCATTAAACGCAGCCACTGTGCCATACATTGTCACCACTGTGCCATGCCATTAAACGCAGCCACTGTGCCATACATTGTCACCACTGTGCCATGCCATTAAACGCAGTCACTGTGCCATCCATTGTCACCACTGTGCCATGCCATTAAACGCAGCCACTGTGCCATACATTGTCACCACTGTGCCATGCCATTAAACGCAGCCCCTGTGCCATACATTGTCACCACTGTGCCATGCCATTAAACGCAGCCACTGTGCCATACATTGTCACCACTGTGCCATGCCATTAAACGCAGCCCCTGTGCCATACATTGTCACCACTGTGCCATGCCATTAAACGCAGCCACTGTGCCATCCATTGTCACCACTGTGCCATCCATTGTCACCACTGTGCCATCCATTGTCACCACTGTGCCATGCCATTAAACGTAGCCACTGTGCCCTTTAATGGTCACCGCTGTGCCAATTGTCCCCACTGTGCCCTGTAAATTGCGTTTACCCCCCCCCCCTGCCCGGCACTTACCTTTACTGGAGTCAGGCATCCACGTCCCACGATGTCTTCTCCCGCCCTCGATGACTGACAGGCGTCTCAGCCAATCAGGTTACAGGTAGCCAGAACCGACCAACGTGATTGGCTGTGCGCTCCGAGAATAAGCTTCCAGCTGTATTGGGAAAGCCTATCAGAGCCGTTGGCTTTGATAGACATTTCCCTACAGCCAACCAGCTGGCGTTATTCAGATGGCCGGACATTGAGCGCCGACCATCTGAATAACAGCGGCAGCGGCGAAAATAACATAGATTCGTGCAATGCATGAATCTATGTTATTTCACTCAGTGGCGGTGAGAGCCAGAGGGGGCGGCGCTCCAGCGCCCTCTATGGACGAACCGCCACTGGTGCATAGTGAGCGATCCAGGACTGTACTAAATATTATGTCAGGACTTTATCACTGGTCTTGACTGCCAATACATTGCAAGAACAGGATTTGGTTGCTTTGCATATTTGAGATCTTGTGTATCCAATTTGAGCCCTAAATCTACTGACCATTTTGCATATTGCTAAGGTCATGGTATATAATAGAGTGATCATCCCCGATGCATGGGGTTCTGAATTACATCTCAAAGAAGGTAAAAAACAGGGAATTTTCTATAAGTTCACAAAGGGCTTAATCCCTTCTTTGGTATTCAGGTGGTATACCTCAAATCCCTGGAGATTGTAGTAGTATAAACACCCAGGGAAATGTGTGATTATGAGTAATGGTCATAAAGGGCTGGTAGGGGGCTTGGAGGTTTGCTGAATATATAACTACGTCGCAGACTTGCATTGTTAGTTTAGTGACAAGGTTAGGTAGAAGGTGTATATCAGCAGGCTGAGCCAGAAGTGGTTGCTACTGTAGCTCACAGAGTGTCACATTCTATGGCCTCAAGGCCTACCCAGAGGGGTGTCCTGTGTATGACATGGAATTCGGGCCTCTTAGGTTTTGGAACAAAGTTAATACAGGTGTGTCCAAGTCCCCCCAAATGTTTGCTATGTGTGAGGGTCTCCCTGTTTGGAAGGGGTTTGGTATAGTGTCACAGAAACAGTGTGTTCTGGTGCTGAAGCAAAGGGACAGCTACAGGCAGCACTCAAAAATAGTATAACAGTTTAGAAAATAAGTTATCTTAATGACAGCTGTGTTTATCTTAAAGCAGGGAGTGCTGGTTTTGGCGTTTTCATCCTGGGCCAGTAATAATAACATATGTTAGGTTTGTTGTCTTGATTGGAGGTACTTGCCAATCAGTCATTGATCAGAGCAGCTGTGGTGTGGTGGTACTTGGGATGAGGACTATGACACTAAGGTGGGAGTGGATGCTTTTGGCTCTTCTAAAAAAAATATTTTCCTAATCCAGTGGATCAGGCTGAGCAGGCAGATGACAGGTCTGTCTCTGCGCACTGTAAAGAGACCGACCTGTCAGAGTGCCGTTATCCTCTATGGGGGATCGGATGAAGATGGACCGTAGAGTCCGTTTTCATCCAATCCGCCAGATGGATGAAAAAAAGGGTTTCCATCCGTCACACTTTAGCGGATCGGAGTGGGTCAGATGTTAACGGACATGTCACCGCTGACATCCATCGCTCCATAGACCTGTATGGAGAGTCTGTTCAGGTCCGCCTATAAAACTGACAGGCGGACCTGAACGTCACTGAACGGTCCCCCCATGTGAAAGGGGCCTTAAGTGGAATATCCTGCCTGTGAAGGCTATCAACATCTTGCATTACCTAGTAGCTGGTGGGTTGCCTGGTACCGCACATGAATTGGTTACAGCTAAACATTATGTCAACCTGCCCATATCTACTGGGTGCTAGTGAAATGCATTTTGTAGATCACATTTTCCAATTGATCAAGGCATTCTGTAATTTTACTTTTCTCAAAATGTTGTAGATTTGTGCCACTGTAAATCAGCCATAACTTATAATGGTAATAGAGGGAAGAGAATGTATTTTATCAAAGTAGCATTTTCTAAACATCTTCTTTCTTTTAACCAACCTAAACAATTTTCCATCCCAGTTTTGACACCAAAAAAATATTTTCCCTTCTAGATTGTAAGCTCTAACAAGCAGGGCCCTCTGATTCCTCCTGTATTGTATTGTAATTGTTCTGTCTTCCCTTAAGTTGTAAAATGCTGTGCAAACTGTTGGCGCTATATAAATCCTGTATAATAATAATAATAATTTTCCATTTCAAATTTGTACAAATTTGGCAAAAAAAGGTACCGTATGTTGGCCTTCTATATAAATAGAAGCCATGTAGATGTCTATATGTCTGGATACAGAACAAAAAAAACAGTATAACATATACAGCTGGTTCGTTCACTTGCCACATCCCTCATTTTTCCTTTTTATCACATGAAGTCTCTAGACTCATGACTGTGTGTTTTCTCATATGCTGAATAGACTCTTGATAATGTTAGAGGAGAAAAGTGAGCTGGCAGCTTGAACTGAGTCATTTCCTAATGCTATCCAACACAGTACCAATTTCTTAGCAAAGCATTTATTTCCAATGACCGCATAATAAGGTCACCGCTGTGTTACCGCAACTGTCACTTCTATATAGTGGCGGTATATGTTTGTTTGACAAATGCTTCCCATAGCACTCCTCATAAATGACATAAACAATATATATGTGTACACTTACAGATGTGCAGGTCTGTTCACTTGTCATGTAAGATTTATGTGCAGCGGTTATGTATATGGTGTGAATTTGACAATGAAAAGCAGAGCATAAAGTACTCATTTGGTCTATACAGTTCATTATCCTGTTTTGTTCAGGCCCTTGTAGCCACAATTCCCAACGTCACAGATAAACAGAACTGTAGAAGGAATAATATGTGTTCAAGTCTGTTGTGTTTGGGTTTCTCTGGTTAAATTAAACATATTGAATCATTAGTTTGGGCTGGTTAATTTAACTTAAAATGAAAACTCACCTTTAGTAACATGTTCTAAAAATCTCTCTATATCTTCTGAATAGCACATTGTGTGATTTTTTTGGTGGGTTGTGGTCAGAAGTTCTCATAGCTAGCCACCGTTCCAGGTCAGTTATGCAGGAAGTGGATCACTTATATAGACAAGCTGAAGCCAAAGTCTGGAAAACTTTATTTATAGTATAAAAATTAATAAATTATAGGGAGGCTGAAATTTACTTTTTAGACCAGCTGTAACTGGTTCAAAATTTTGAGGGAATGCAACCAATTCTATAGTGATCAGCAATAATTTGTATTCCCCTTAAAAAGGAGTGAAATCCTTTCATAACATGTGTGCTCCATGCCAAAGTCGTACAAAGTACCAGCAGTTTGTAAGTTCAGCAATAACGGCAGACCTATCATCTACTGACATTTGTGGTGTGACATCTACCTCCCTATGGACACCTTATAGAAAGAGTCACTTTGGCCTTTCCTATTTCTAAATTCAGCTGTAAACTTTGTGTGAACCTTTACTTTACACATGTAGAGCAAAGTGACAGGTTCACTTTAATGCCCCCTTCCCGGCAGTACATACTCACTTTTTCTTCATTCCCCCGCTGCTCTATTCAGGAGAAGTTTAACTGTGTAAGCCATGGCTGCTGAGAAGCATAGACTAATTTATGAACAACTAATAAACCAATACATATACATTGCCCCCCAAAAAAGACACAAAAGCTAATTAAGTTGGAAATAGGGCAAGGTCACAGCTTTATTGAACTTTGCAAAAGTAACAACTTTCCAAATGTACCAAACAACAATGCCAGTCACAGCTGTTGTATACTGTGAGCACCCATAAAACATAAACTCACATAGTCTAATGCCCTGTACACACGATCGGAATTTCCGCTGGCCTAAAATCCGATGGAATTTTGCGTTGGAATTCCATTTAAGCTGTCTTGCCTACACACTGTCAGACCAAATTCCGACCATCCAAAACGCGGTGATGTAAAACACTACGACGAGCCGAGAAAAATTAAGTTCAATGCTTCAGAGTATGCGTCGACTTGATTCTGAGCATGTGTGGGTTTTTTCTCCGTTCCACACAGACGATAGAAATTTTCGATCTGAATTTTTTCATCGAAAAAAATAAAACATGTTCTATTTCTAAACATTGACGAAAAAGTCCGATGGGGCCCACACACGGTCAGAATATCCAATGAAAAAATTCCGTCTGACTTTCCGATCGTGTGTACACGGCATAAGAGGCCTGTCCTTACCATCAGTTCCAGATAGGCATTAGACTGACCCCAGAACTTACCTTGAGGGGATAGCCCATAAACCAACATCAACTGCTGGCAAGGTCAGAACTGCCAATAAAGCTGTGACAGAAAATACCATAACGGGCGGGAGGGTGGTCAACTCTTGTGACAGCTAAATCTCCTCAGAGCAGTTGGACATGCCCCAGTGTAGCCTTTTCCTAGAGTTCAGGCTCCACCCAGTCACATAAGGTCTTTGTAACCAATACTAAGGGAGCTACTTAACTTCCCTTTTAGTTTCACGCCCACAGTGATGCCATGCTTCCTAAAGGAGGTTCAAGGGGCCTTCAATCATTGCTCAAGCTTTAGCTTACACAGGTTATGAACTGTCCTCTGCGCAGTTGCATGATGATTGGTGCAGTCACACTATTTTTATTATTATACAGGATTTATGTAGCGGCAACAGTTTGCTCAGAACTTTGCAAAACAAAGAGAGACAGAACAGTTAAAATACATATGGACACAAGATGATTAGACAGACCCTACTCATGAGCATTTACAATCTATATAGAAGGGGCAAGTGGTACAAAAGGTAATAAATGAATGAAGTAAAAGTACAGTTTTAGCTGGAGACAGGATAGGTTTCACAAAAGAGGTGAGTTTTCAAGGATTGCCTAAAGGTGGATAGAGTAGGAGATACCTGGACAGATTGGTGTAGAGTTCCAGAAGAAGGGAAAGACTCTGGAGAACTCCTTGAGTCTGGCATTGAATGGTGTTTTGAGGAAACTAGAGAGCAGGGGGGCTTGGAAGTGGACAGTTTAGGTGATATTTTGAGATGAGGTTGGTGATGTAGCTTGGGGTCAATTGTGGATGGCTTTACATATTGTTGTAAGGGAACAGAAGACCATGGAGGGATTGGCAGAAAGGGTTGGTAAGGGTCAGCCTGTGTAAAGGCAGGGCAACGAATAGGGAGATGCAATAGTCACAGCAAAAGATAGCAAGGGAGTGACTTAGTTACTCAGTGGCTCTGTGGTGTCGTTTGTTAGGAAGGGGCAAATTTTTGAGGTGTTATGCAGAAAAATTTGGAGATAGACTAGATGAGGGCCCAGAAAAAGAAGTCAGAGTCCAGGATTACACATGGCATCCTGGCATGAGCAGAGGAACTAATATTTGTGCTATTGATCTTGATGGAAAAAGTAGGGAAGGGGACATAGAATGGGGGGAGAGGTAAGGAAATATTGTCTTTAAAAGACTGTGTTGGAGGAAGTGGTGTGACATTCATATTGATATGCCAGTTAGTAAATTATTGATGTGTTAGGAGACTGAAGGGGTGAGCTGAGGAGAAGAAAAATGGATTCAGGTGTTACATTGATCGAATCGCATGCTCCTACATACCCGGAAGTACCAGGAGTTTTGTATGTTCTTGGAACCTGTTGCATTGTGCTTTAAGGGCAAAGCATAGTTTTTCTTTAATAGCAAACCTTATGTTTAATCAGGTTCTCGCCTAAGTCAATATTTACCCAGACACAATCCTCATCTTAAGCCTCGTATACACCACTAGTCTTTTTTCACTCAACAAAAACTGACAGCTCAGGTCAGAGCTGCTGTACTAATAATTCGATATTAGTACAGTGATCTCCCCTGCATTGCTATTGTGTTCTGATATGGGGGACGGCCGCTGATTGGGAGCTGGTTGGCAGACCTTTTTAGTCATATGCCTTCGGCAGAAGCCTTCTGCCAGACTGGCTGCCATACACACAGGCTAAATGTCTGCCGGTTTCTGTTGAACTGGCCAATTCCAGCTGACATTTGGCCTGTGTGTACTAGGCTTTACTCTTAAAGGGACACTAAAGGCAAGATTTTTTGGGTTTAAAAATAACAAACATGCTATACTTACCTCCGCTGTGCAGTTCGTTTTGCACAGAGTGGCCCCGATCCGTGTCTTCTGGGGTCCCTCGGCGGCTGTCTCTTTCGAGGGGTGAGGTAAGTAAAACGGGGGCTCGGGGGGGGGGGGGCGGTGCTGTCAGATGTTTTTTTACCTTAATGCATAGGATGCATTAAGGTAAAACATTTTTTACCTTTACAACCCCTTTAAGCCTCGTACACACGCACACGTTTTCTCAGCCAGAAACAGCAAGAAAACTGCTGGCAGAGCTTTTTGCCGAGAAAACCATTCGTGTGTATGCTTTTTTGTCGACAAAACTGCCTGGAATCTCGACAAGAATAATAGAGAATCTGTTCTCTATTTTCTCGTCGGGATTCTCAATTTTCTCGTTGTGATTCTTGTCGGACTGTTTTAGGACGAGAAAACCGGTCGCGTGTATGCTTAAAAAAACACGAATGCTCAGAATCAAGTATGAGACGGGAGCGCTCCTTCTGGTAAAACCAGCGTTTGAAATGGAGATAGCACATTCATCACGCTGTAACGGACTGAAAAGCACGAAGACTGAAAAGCGTGAAACGTCTCTCACCAAACTTTTAGTAACACAAGATTAGCAAAAGCAGCCCAAGGGGTGGCGCCATTGGAATCAAATTTCCCCTTTATAGTGCCGTTGTACGTGTTGTACGTCACCGCGTTTTAGAACGACGAGATTTTGGCTTGACAGTGTGTATGCAAGGAAAGCTAGACAAGAATCCTGTTAAGCTTGACAAGAATCCCGTCAAGAAAAACTATGTTTTTTTTCCAATGGGATTCTCACCCGTGTGTACAGGGCTACAGTCCCAATGACTGTGCTGCCATACTTGGAAAGCCTCCCTTTGCATAGCCAAGATGTGTGGTATAGCCCTGTATGCACTGCCGATTATTTATTCATGGTAGACTGATGATGTCATCATGCTATAGCCACAGTGACTCCATTGCACTGCTGATGCCTGGATAATATACAAGGTATAAGGTACAGTTGTGGATAAACAGCCTGCATTTTCACAGTCATGTGTGGTATGCGAAGGAATAAAATGCTCTTTACATACATCACCCTTACCACAATACTAGATCATGTTCCGATGGCCAGATAACATTACAAGCTTTATGAGGTAATGCCCCAGTGTAAACTTGTGGTCATGCCATTTGTTATCACACTAATTTCCAAAATCAATGATGTCACAAAATTGTCCAAGTTCTGTTTATTGAGAACATGCAGGCTGGTGGGATGGTACAGACAAGTGCCAAGGGTGGTTCTCACTGCACACCTGCAATGCATGTAATTGCTCAGTAATGTAGTGCATAACCAAAAACATACATAGTTTATGTAAAGGCCTATTCAATGAAACAAAAATAGACAAAAAATATCCTATATGAGGTAACAGAGACATAAGTTACATAAAAAAAAAAAACATTTTTACAAAATGTGTTTGTAACATAAGGCCTACTCCTCCAAGATCCTACAGGAAAAAAGTTTTATTTTCAGTGCTGTCATAAGAAACGTTCATGTGACTGTACAGGAGACCCCACCATTTGACATTGAAAACATGCAGTCTTGCATATGTCTGAGACAACATTACAAACATGACATCATTTCCTCTATTCTGCCCTTCCCACAGGAAATTCTTTATGGACTAAACAATTAAAGTCATTTCAAAAAGGTACCTTAGAGTCCCTATTGGCATAAGCAAACTTTTTAAACTGCGAATGACACTGAATATTGTGATCTCACTGTGATTCAATAAGTTATACGTAAGGGACTAAACATTACCATAAATCAGAACGGTCAGGTTTAACATTAAAACATGTGTTCTCTGCTTGGTCCCCTGATATTTCAAAGTGACTGCTATTTTTACTGATATCTACACTTTTACATGGTCTGTTAACCCGCTTTATTGTTTTATAAATTAACCCTTTTGTGCCTAGCAGTCAATGATGCCTAAATGTCTAAATTAGCAGCCTCAGGCTAAGCCATTAATTCTATGTCTAATTTGTATAGCTAAATATCTTAGTTTTTTTTTTTATACATTTAAATTGATTATGTGCTTTCATCTAATTACAGCATTAAAACATATGTCAGGGCAAGGCTTTTACTTGGTATGCTGTTTTTTTTATTATTCATTTAAATTAGAGAAGCCAGAGACCCAAGCCTGAAGTCGCTCATAGGAGTCAGGAGGGCTCCATGTGGGAGCCTGAGCAGTGGTGTGGTGCTGCCTAGATGAGGATTTCGGAAGCGGTAAAATGATAAAAATCAATACTCGCTCCCACCAAAATTGTAAAAAAAATGTAACTCCGTTACAGACAGGAGGAGGGAGTGAACGAGTGGTACTTCTCTTTTTGGGTGAAATTCTGCTTTAATTGTCCCAATTTTCTTTTTCAGTATTCCTTTATATTAATTTAAGGCAGCATTTCACAGCACATAAAATATGCATAAGAAGCATACTACTTTATTCTGTGGTATAAATTACATACATGTAGTTATATGTGGTGTACAGTGTGTGTGCAGTGGTTTCCGAGCGCTAACGGGTAATTGCAGGGTTTTTATAAACCAATAAAACTGGAAGTCAAAACACTAGTTTAAAACACACAATTATGCGTGTCGGGAGCCTTTGGGGTAAGACTGCGCTATATTAAGATACCTCTCAACTCAACAATTATAATGAATTAATTTAAATATTATTATTACATTAAAGAGGAAGTAAAGTCTTCCTCTTTAATTGTATCTACAGATAAGCCTATAGGAAGGCCATGGTAGCAGAGTGCGGGGCATCATTCTAAGGTAAGTGTTTCATAATGAGCTGGTATATAATGCATATTAGCTCATTGTGCCTTTGTCTTGCAGGTTGTTTTTTTTTTTTCCTGAGGTTTACAACCTCTTTAAGGTCTACTATGTTGGCAGATATACGCGTAGCTAAATCTTTCACTTGAAACACACATGCTCATGGGTACCAATATCTTGTATCCATGCAAGTGAGGGTGCTACACAAGTTTCCTTGAAACTACAAAAGTGCCATTATTAGCTCTCACAACTATTATTAACTGAACAGCACTAACTTTCAACCCCATCAAATACCTGGAAGCATCCAATGGTTTTGAAAAGGGACCTTAGTGAATCTTTCTTTTAGGAATCTACTTAGGGCTTAGACCTGATTGGTCTGTTTTAGTTATCATTCTGTAGCCTCCAAGTAAATATTTTTCTGGTTCAAGGAAACCACATTGTGTAAAGTCTGTCAGTTTTCTTTCTGTCAAGCTCTGTCTCAACAGGGAGAATTACCTAAACTTGCTGTCCAGTAGACACAACAGCATATAAGAGGAAATCTCTTCCAAATAAGGAAAACCCCTTCTTAGACTGAGGCCCCGTACACACGTCCGAGGAACTCGACGGGCAAAACACATCGTTTTGCTCGTCGAGTTCCTTGTGAAGCCGCCGAGGATCTCAGCGAGCCGAAATTTCCCATTGAACAACGAGGAAATAGAGAACATGTTCTCTATTTCCTCGCCGAGATCCTCGTCGGCTTCCTCGGACAAAACTGTACAGACGACCGAGTTTCTCGGCAGAATCCAGCTCCGATCGAGTTTCTGGCTGAATTCTGCCGAGAAACTCGGTCGTGTGTACGGGGCCTGAAGGCACCTGAACAAGTTTCCCCATTGAAAGAACTCCCCTCTGTTCCTGTTCTGGTAACACAAAATTTGAATTGTCTCCTAACAATGAAGGCCTAGAGGTATAGAAGGATTGAATCACATCAGTGGGAATACATACTGCACTAATTTTACTAATAGTAAAAGAAAACCAACATGCCAAACTGTTCATCCAGATGACAAAACTTACTAAAGTCCAATATCTACAACAAGAAACCATTGGCGTTTCAATAGAATGCTGTATGATAAAGCTTTGTGATTGATGGCGCAACTCTTTAGGGCAAAGTCAGGTTGATATCAAGGCCTCATTAGGAAGTAGCATGGGAGACTGGTGAGCTCTCAGCTGATGGGGATTTACTATATGCAAGAGACTTGCTTTTACTTGTAAGTTTGGTTTTAGGGAATAAAACAGATCTTTACATTATTATACTATGGTGGCCCTTTATTTGTGGTTCTGAGTATTGTGGTGCCTGACTTGTTCCATACAAAGATTTGCCTCATTTTGCAGCAAGGTAAGGGAAAGAAGTTAGAGGTATCTGGAGCCATTGATTATATTCCTCATAAGGAGGGGAAAAGCACTGAGTGACCTATATTGATTCATGGGTCTGATTATTGAGGAGAGGGCACATCTTGAACATGGTGGTGGCACATGAGCGAAATTGATCTGATTTATGGCACTGGGACTTTTGTTTAAAGGAAAACTGTCCTTTGCATCGCTGGTTTTGTGGTCACATCATCTTCTATTTAGTGTGTTGTACATCACTGGGACTTTGGTCACAATATCTTTCGATAGCATGAAGAATTGGGTTCACAGCACTGCCTTTTGCGCCTATTGCTTCCTAATAAGTGTATGATTTGATCATAGTTTTTCACAACACTGAAATTTTTGGGTCACACATTTGTTTGCATTTAAAAATCAATACTGTACTATATTATATTGCACTCAATTTTGAAGCATGCGGTATGCAGCATTGATGTTAATGGTTTGAAATGTATTGTATATCGTTTTTGCAGAACTGTTATTTTGTTTAATACACACCAGCACTTCACTATTTTTTATTTATACTTTAATAAAGGGAACTACAAAAACAATGTTTACAATCAAAACCTAACAGGGGTTCTAATAATCCTTTTCTCTATACATATTTATTCTATTGAAAATTAAGAAAATATTTTTTTGGGCTTTAACCACTTCCCGACCTCCTCATGTACATTTACGTCGGCAGAATGGCACGGACAGGCACAATCACGTACCTGTACGTCCTCTGCTAGACGTGGGTGGGGGGTCCGATCGGGACCCCCCCCCCCGGTACATGCGGAGGTCGGGTCCGCTCGGGGAGCGATCCGGGACCACGGCGCGGCTATTTGTTTATAGCCGCTCCGTCGCGATCGCTCCCCGGAGCTGAAGAACGGGGAGAGCCGTGTGTAAACACGGCTTCCCCGCGCTTCACTGTGTCGGCGCATCGATCGCGTCATCCCCTTTATAGGGGAGACACGATCAATGACGTCATTCCTACAGCCACACACCCCTACACTAGTAAACACATACACAGTGATCCCTAACTCCTACAGCGCCCCCTGTGTTTAACTCCCAAACTGCAACTGTCATTTTCACAATAAACAATGCAATTTAAATGGATTTTTTACTGTGAAAATTACAATTGTCCCAAAAATGTGTCAAAATTGTCCGAAGTGTCCGCCATAATGTCGCAGTCACGAAAAAAATCGCTGATCGCCGCCATTAGTAGTAAAAAAAAAATAATAAATAAAAATGCAAAGAAACTATACCCTATTTTGTAAACGCTGTAAATTTTGCGCAAACCAACCGATAAACGATTATTGCAATTTTTTTTACCAAAAATAGGTAGAAGAATACGTATCGGCCTAAACTGAGGAAAAAAAAAATTTATATATGTTTTTGGGGGATATTTATTACAGCAAAAAGTAAAAAATATTGCATTTTTTTCAAAATTGTCGCTTTATTTTTGTTTATAGCGCAAAAAATAAAAACCGCAGAGGTGATCAAATACCACCAAAAGAAAGCTCTATTTGTGGGAAAAAAAAGACGCCAATTTTGTTTGGGAGCCACGTCGCACGACCGCGCAATTGTCTGTTAAAGCGACGCAGTCCCGAACTGTAAAAACCCCTTGGGTCTTTAGGCAGCATTTTGGTCCGGGGCTTAAGTGGTTAAAACAATTTAAAAATGATTGCTATTTCTCAAGATAAAAAAGTTTAAACTAAATTTTGGGATGTGAAATTTGAAAGGTTACGAAATGTCTCATTCCATATAGACCATACTACACAAACCTTTGTTGAACAAAGTCTGCAACTCTGCACCATACAGAAAAAGCATTAGAAGAAGAGGAGACACAATCATTCATTGCCTGTCTGTGTTCGCTGTACTAAAGGAAGTAAGTGTTGTTTCCCTTTTGTGGTAGCTGGGAAGAGGTTGTAGGGTCAGAGGAAGGACAAAGAGCAAATAACACCTGCCAGAGGTAACAACTGGCCTAAGAAACCATAGCGCTCCTAATATGCCAGTTGTCCCTAACTTACACAGTTTTTAAAAAATATATTTGCCAGCTGTGCCATTCTACTCACTTTGTTCAGATAAATGTTTTCTTTTTGTTTAAGGCTTCATGCACACTGGTTTATGGTTACATAGTTGCATAGTTAGTCAGGTTGAAAAAAACAAAAAAAATATATACAATCCCATATACACAATCCTTCACCCACAGTTGGTCCAGAGGAAAGCAAATAAACCCAGCAAAGCATGATCCAATTTGCTACAGCAGGGGAAACAATTCCTTCCTGATCCCCCCAGAAGCAATCAGAATTTGCCTGGATCAACGTTACCTATAAATGTTAGTACCCAGTTATATTATGTACATTTAGGAAAGAATCCAGGCCTTTTTTAAAGCGTTTGTATACCCGCTGACACTTTTTTTTTGTTCAACTGTAAGGCCCTGTACAAACGGTCAGACAAAACCGATGAGAATGGATCGAGGTTCAGTTTCATCGGTCCAAACCGACAGCGTGTACGGCCCATCGGTCTGTTGTCCTTCGGTCCAAAATTGTAAAACATGCTTTAAAATCGAACCGATGGACCGCTGCCTGATCGATCCAAACCGATGGTTAGTACAGAAAGCATCGGTTCAAAACCCGCGCATGCTCAGAATCAAGTCGACGCATGCTTGGAAGCATTGAACTTCGTTTTATTTAGCACGTCGTGTGTTTGACGTCACTGCGTTCTGACCCGATCGGTTTTTGGAACGATGGTGTGTACGCACATCAGACCATCAGGCCACTTCATCGGTGAACCGATGGAAATGGCCCGTCGGACCATTCTCATCGGTTTGGAACGACCATGTGCACCGCATACTAGCTCATTATGAAATACTTACCTTAGAACGAGGCGTTGGAATCTCAGCCTTGGAAGCTGCGATGTCGTCACTCCCGTGCATGCAGGCGGGAGACTTCTTTCTGGCAAGGTCCAGCGTCTGCCAGGCTTGCAGCCAAGAATCTGAAGTCAGCGGCTCATTGCAAGGGGAATATCTCCTAAACCGTGCAGGTTTAGGAGATATTCTTTTTACCTACAGGTAAGCTTTATTATAGACTATGCAATCACTTTAAAGCAATCTACTGAGTTTACCACCTCTGGATGGCGTCTATTTTTTTCCATTTTCACAGCTCTTTTACTGTGAAGAAACCTTTCTGTATTTGGAGATTAAATCTCTTTTCCTCTAGACATGAAGAGTGCCCCCTTGTCCTCTGTGATGACCTTAAAGTGAATAACTCAACACCAAGTTCACTATATGGACCACTCATGTATTTATACATGTTGATCATATCCCCCTTAATCTCCTCTTCTCAAGTGGGAATAGATTCAGTTCCTCTTATTAGTTTGGTTGCCCTTCTCTGCACTTTCTCCAGTTCCCCTGATATCCTTTTTGAGAACTGGTGCCCAAAACTGAACTGCATATTCCAGATGAGGCCTTATTAATGATTTCTACAGGAGCAGAATGATATCTCTTAGTCTGGAGTCCATACCTCTCTTAATACAAGAAAGGAATTTGCTTGCTTTGGAAACCGCAGTTTGGCATTGCAAGCTATTATTGAGCTTATGATCTACTGTACCAAAACCCCCAGATCCTTCTCCAGTTGTAAACCCCCCCCCCCCTAGTATGTATGACGCATGCCTATTCTTAGCCCCCAAGTGCATAACCGTACATTTATCAACATTAAACCTTATGTTGCCACTTAGTTGCCCAATTAGACAATGCATTGAGGTCGGATTGTAAATTCCACTGCATAGCTTGGTGTCATCTGCAAAGACAGAAATGTTACTTTTAATCCCAGACCCAATATAATTTTTAAAGATATTAAACAGTAAGGGTCCCAACACTGAACCTTGGGGTACACCAGTGATAACCTTAGACCATTCAGAGTAAGAATCATTAATTACTACTCTCTGAATTCTGTCTTTTAGTCCGTTTTCTATCCATTTACAAACTGATATTTCCAATCCTGTAGACTTTACGTTACAAATTAGCCGTGTGTGGGGAACTGTGTCAAACATTTTTGCAAAATCCAAGTATACCACGTCCACAGCCACTCTTCTTTCCAAGGACTGCCTGGAAACGACTATAAACGACTCAGCGGACCGTTACTTAAGTGATAACGTCGGCAGCAGGGTATATAGTAAATATCTCCTAAACTATGCAAGTTTAGGAGACATTTACAGTACCTACAGGTAAGCCTTATTATAGGCTTACCTGTAGGTACAAGCGGTGTAACCACATTAAAATAGATCTCAACCCAATCTCCTAAATATTATACATTCTTTATTGTGTTAATGTGATTTAATATTTTTAAATTTGCAGCATTCATTAAAATAATAATTTTCTGTTCTGTCACGAAAGCCCTTGTTCAGGCACTTCCTTTTATGATGTGACAACTGCAAGTTGTGCTCCTTGATTGCTTTCTCATATGCTCCTGGTTAAGCCTACAAACAGCTGTGCTGATACACATTGTGAAGGCATGGTCCATCTTTGTCACCTTCAGGAAAGGTGATCCAGTGCAATGATGTGCAGCCGCGGCCTGAGAAATTGCATATACACAGCAACTAGGGTGACCACATTTCCAAACTACCATTCAGGCCCCATACACACCATAGAATCTATCCGCAGATAAATCCCATCAAATGGGTTCTGCGGATAGATCCTATGGTGTGTACACTCCGTCGGATATTTATCCGCAGATAAATCTCCCCTGGGATGGATTTCCAGCAGATGGATATTTGCTGACATGCTCAACAAATCCATCTGCTGGAATCCATTCCAACGGATGGATCCGCTCGTCTGTACAGACTTACCGGATCCATCCGCCCAAAGGGATTCCCCGCACGCGTCGTAATGATTTGACGCATGCGTGGAATTCCTTATATGACAGCGTCGCGCCCGTCGCCGCGTCATAATAGCGGCGACGGCGCGACACGTCATCGGCAGAGGATTTCAGCGCGGATTTCAATGCGATGGTGTGTACACGCCATCGCATAGAAATCTTCTGAAATCCTCGAGAGGATTTATCCGCGGATACGGTCCGCTGGACCGTATCTGTGGATAAATCCTCTCGTGTGTATGGGGCCTCAGAGACACCCTCCCTTCCCAAAAATCAGCTTTTGCTGTAACGAATCACAGCACAGTGATTGGACACAAGAGGCGGGATTTATGATTTCTTCAATCACAAGCAGGGGGCGGGATTGTGCTCCTCCAGGCATTCCCGGCCAGGACAAGTACTGTCAGTGAGTAAAGCGGTGATGTGGCGACCTTTTTTGGGGGCATCAGATTGGCCCAGGGGGGTGGCCGTGTCAGTTTCATGAATGGAATGAATGTGCCCGGGACAGACCTGCAAAATGCGGGACTGTCCCGGGCAATCCGGGAAACGTGGTAACCCTAACAGCAACTGGCTGAAAAGTGCAGGAGGAGATTAGCAGCACTAAGGTTCAAGAAGGATTGAAAAAAGTGTCAACAAAATTGTATGAAACAAATGTAAACTCCTTTTAAAAAGGCATCTTGAATGCCATTAAATTGGGGGTTACATTGAAAAATGTAAATCCCTATCTTCTAAGTTGGTTTTCATTGGTTTGTAGTGCTATCAGTGATCCTTGCTTTCATAATAAATTACTTTTTTATATAAATATAATAGTGGAAATTATCACTATTGCCCTTTCACCACAATTTCTGTAACAATACACAAAATGTTCTGTAGTTTTTATTAGCAGCCCTCATTTACACTGATGATTGTAGCTCCTATTAGAATTAGGTACATGTGCTAAGTTAAAGAAGAGGTCTAGCCGTTATGCCCTATGCCGGATCCCCATTCCATCTCCCATTTCAAAGAGAAATTCAAGTGGCAAAACATTAAACTCAAGTTAAGGTGTAATTGTAGCTAGACATATGCTCTATACATATATCCTACTACAAACATATCATATGGCATAAACATGATACATTCTTCCACTGGGGTACCCAATGTTATGTAGCCCTCCAAATTAATAGGACCCAGACCTAATACACCTATCAAAACCAGAATGCCCTGCCCTGTCTGGAACAACACTCCCCTCTACTGGCCCAAGAGAGAACTTCATGATGAAGGAAGTAATCCAGATGTGGAGTACTGCTTTCTCAGCAATGAATTTCGGACAGTGGAGTTCAAATGGGTTCATGATCTACATGATCACACCACTAAAATTAGCTTGGGAATGACTGTCTGGTGAAACTTGAGAAATTCAGGATCGGGAGAGCCAAACAAGCTTGCTTACATGTAAATTAAAATACCACGCCGCTTTGAAAACCCTGTGATTAGCCTATCAAAGTGTGCGCATTGTTTGCATGACTGTGTTAAAAGGCACCTTTACTCAAGCCTTAGGTTGCACAATGAAAATATACACTCACATAAAGCATGACGTAGAAACTTAATGTTAGTAAAACATGTCAAAAGTTGCACATGTATCAGAATAAAGATTTTAGTTTAGTTTTTTTATTCATTTTTTTTTTTGTAACTAGAGCATATAATCTTTTATTCTGTAATTAGGTCATACAATAAAGTCAATAAAAAGTTAATATGAAGTCTTAGGAATTCCTGGTTGGCGTACTATTCTGTACATATTTATAATCTTTGTTTCCCTTTCCTATATGAATATATCTTTGAAGTATATTACATGAACATAACCATTCAGGCTTATAGTAACAAGAAATAATTGGCTGAACGTTTCCAACCTGTCTAACCAACTTCTCTTTGAACTTTCTTATGCTTAGGATATTTATTGCATAGGGGTGTATTATGAAGTGGCCCATGATGGAAAACATAATTTATTTTTGTATTGAATGACAAACTTCTTGCATTCATAAAAATGTTGGTATTAATTATACAGGTATAATTCATTATACAGACAAAATTAAGAAATGTTTAGATCATAGTTTGAACTATCAAAAATTTAAGAAATGGGCAATGGAGCTGTAATTCAAGCAGAACTAATAAAACAATTTGATAAATTAAAAATTAGATACTTTACTTAACATATATATATTTTTTATTTATATAACACACACAATGATAAAAACAGTAAATGATTCAAATGTTATTAAAAACAATACAATTCAATTGCCTTTGGCATTCAGAACACTTGTACTTACCTGCGATTTGTGTAACTGGTACTTGCAGATGCTGCATTTTGATCAGGATAGTTGTGTTGCAGAGTGGATGCTGGGAATTGGTACATGAAGCCGGTGCTACAGGTAAATCCCAACAGGCTGGAGGACCAGAGCAAAACCAGAGGGAACTTCATTGTCATCAATGAGGGGACCATGCCAAGGTGAAGAGCCAATCCAGCAGCAAAGTAAAGGAATTTAAGGTACAAGAGCCCCAAAGTTTTGCAGAGCTGGACTGAGCACACAGGAACTGGCAGCTCAATACATTCTCTGAACTGAAGTCCTTTAAATTTGCTCCAGTCATTGAAAAAGTGGGCTGTAACACTATCACAATGTATATTGCTAGCACCATCTAGTGGAGTGCCTGGATAAGACAAGACTCAGGATTAAAACCAGAGATCACTGTAATTAATGCTTAAAATAGCACTGCTAGGTTTAGGCTTGCCATGAAAACATGTGGAGTAAAACAAATGAAGTCAACATGTGGCATGACACTGCTAAAAGAATCAGAGGTACATACTTAAGCCCGGTACACACGATCCGATTATCGGACTAATGATCGTCCGTTTTTTTATTGTATGCTAATCTCAGGTCGAATCTGATGAGTTTACTAAAGTCACGAAAATTCTCGTACGGCAGAATAAAAAATTGATGTCATGTGTTGTAATGCATTTGTATTGCATTTTCGAACGACAGCTGTACTGATTAAACGAAAATCGTACGATCTGGCATCGTACGAAAAAAAATTCTGTGCATGTCTGATAGAATAAAATCGGATGAACTGTCCTGATCGGCTCTCGGAAGCTCTGTACTAACGATCTGATTATCGTACGATCAGATCGAAAGCGTAATTTTTCGTACGATTTTCGGATCGTGTGTACGGGGCTTTAAAGTGACACTAAACTCTGGTTTAAATAAAAAATTCTATTCAAGTAAGTATTCTTAAAATATACATTTATAAGATTGAGCAGCGCTAAATCAAAGATACACCGATGTATATATATATATATATGTTACAAATATCATAAATGTACATAAGGATATGGCACTTCCTCAAATAATCAAAGTGCAATATGTGCAATATCACAATAAAGGGATATCATTAAAATGCATACACAGTAATCAATGAATGTGCAAAAATACTATAGAATAAATAATTCAATATTAAAATAAATCCAGTGCATAAAGGTGCATTTTCCAAACAAGAGAAATAATGTTCCCAAAAGTGCATAAAGATAATCAATAAATGTGCAAATATAAAATATAAATCAATATTGCAATCAATATTAGTAATAAATCCAGTGCATATATACAGTATAGTCTTTTCAAATGTGCAAAAAATGTGCACAAAAATGCATAAAGTTCAAGTGCAAAGAAAACATTTTGAGTGATGTGATCACACTTGTTCCCCTCTTTCACAATCCGCACACAGTGTGCCCCAGCCTCTCACCTCAAATGAAGACCCCAATGAATCTAATTACGCATCTGTGTAATCCTCAGTGGCACTCTCCGCTCCTCTCCCCTCTAAGGGCATATTGCAGGCGCTATAGCGTTAAAAACATCGCCTGCAATCCGCCCTTAAAGTACTGCTCTATTGTCTCCAGTGTGAAAGCCCAGGTCTAATAGGAAATGACACCTGTGCTGTCCACGTCCTTTTAGACCTCTCTCTAGCTCTCCTCCAATTTAGGGGTCAGATGTAGAAATAGATGGGATCTCCATAGTGTAGTATTCTATAAAATAATTTTATTATAAAAGTAGTAACTTACATAAAAGACTGGAATATTCAGCAACGATATAAAACAAAGACTTACGGTCTCGGCCACAACCGGAAATTACATCACCCGTCTTCTTCCGACGTGTTACGTCACTAACACGTGACTTTATCAAGGGCTTTCTTAAGAGATAAATTCACCTTTTAACAAAAAATAATAAATGCACATTTATTTACAATTTAAAAAATTGTGCATTTACTATTATTTGTTTTGGGAGCCTGTAAAGCATTCACCCAGCGATCAGCAGATCGCTGGTACCATGCAGGACTACAGACCTGTCAGTGTATCTGTTTGCTCGTACCTCATACGGGCAGTCAGAAACTCACTGACGGGAATAATGAATGAACTGCCACAGTGCCCATGACAGTTCAGTGAGATCTACAAGCCAACAGCTGCAAAGGATATCAGGACTTGTAGTTTCCCATTCACAGACGACTGTAAATAAATGCCGTGGAGCCCTGTGCAGCCACATTTGTTTCAAAAAGTGATAACAGGCACCTGGAGAAGATGCTTGCCCACTATCACTGAGGAGGGGGGGGGGTTGAATACCTGCAGCTGCTGGAACATGTTACATGTACCTAATCATTTAAGTCAGAACAGTCTCTTCTATTTCTTTGGGCCTCCTGTAAATCTTCAAAATTCCATTTTCCTATTTTTCTGGTGTGACCTGACTTCCTGTTAGAGGGTTCTCCATGGTCCCATTGTATGGCCTTGTTCACACGGGCGATTACATCCATGCCCCATACAGGACAGTGTTTTACTGACAGGGGATGCACAGGTATTGCATGGATCCCCATGCCAGCAGTCCCATTCATGGCTACTGGGACACAGCTGCTGTGTGTCCCAATATGACATCTGTGTGGATGAGGATGCGTGCAGCTGCATGTCTCCAAGCTCACCCTGGGGGCATTCGGTCCATGCACCCACATGGATGTCATATTGGGGCACAGTGGCTGTGTCTGTGCAGTCTCTGCGTCAGGGCCGGCCCTATGATGGGACCGGGTGGTACCATGGGTACCAGGCGGCACTTTTAGGGGGGCGACATACTGACGCCCGCCAGCCAGCCTGTTCCGCCTGCTCCGCTGCATGTGAGGAGCGCGGCGCCGGGCTGCCTGTGAGGACACTCGCAGGGGGGGAGCAGTCAGCGAGTGAGCAGGCAGGCGCCACTGCCTGTGAAGAGCCCGGCACCGCTGCTGTTAGTGATGACAGGAGCGGGCGGGCAGAACATTTCTACATACATGTATAGAGCCATGACACGTCCTTTTACACTCCTATACACATGTATAGAGCCCTGACAGGTCCTTGTATACTCCTTTATACATGTATAGAGCCATGACAGGTCCTCTTTATACTGCTTTATACATGTAAAGAGCCATGACAGGTCCTCTTTATACTCCTTTATACATGTATAGAGCCATGACAGGTCCTCTTTATACTGCTTTATACATGTATAGAGCCATGACAGGTCCTCTTTATACTCCTTTATACATGTATAGAGCCATGACGGGTCCCCTTTAGTTATCATGATATAAAATAATGAATGTGGGGGCCTTTGGTGGGCGTGATTTTTTTTGGGGGGGGGCAGCATTTCATTCTTGGTCCCAGGCAGCACAATGTCTTCGGTCGGCACTGCTCTGCGTCCCAATAGACATGAATGGGAATGCATGCAACACTGTGTATCCCTATGCTGGTGAAACATGGCCTAGCATTGGGAGCAAATGTAATTGCAAACAAAGCCTATGTAGGAACGTAGCCACCCTCTCTTTCTCACTCCTTGATAGGCAAGGCACTATGTACTATGCAATATATAATGTGAATAGAGCTGTGCACATGACTGCAATTTACATGCACTGCTCAATCCAAACAAACTGAAGGGGGGAGGGTTCAGGAGCTTACAGTGGATCCTACAAGGAGGCAGAAAAACAGCAAAAAATAGATTACGGGGCCATTAAAATGGAACTTCACTAAAAAGCTTACTGGTTCACTCCCTCCTAGCCAGCTACTGTTTATTTGAAGGTGGGGGCGTGTCAGTACTGATTTTTAACCAGCACTGGCATCTTCTCTCTAGCTTCTTGTAGGTGCTGGTCTCTGTCCACCTTGATTGGCTGATGTACAATGACTTTACTTCAGCGTATATGTGGCAGGTGCATGCAAATAGCAGTGGCTGCACAGCCTGTACACAGTAACAATAGGCTGACAGCAGCCGTCACTTTTTGCAGTTCAATGCGTTCAGGCTTAGGCACCTATTTCTTACCACAGGTAACCACTCGGTGTGCATCTAAAAATAAACAGCGATGGGTGCTGTCAGCCTGTCATTACTGCTGCTATTCGCATGCACCTGTCATTCCAACCACAATGATCCACTGATTCTTGCTGCTGAAATCCGGTGTATTGAAAATATTTGGAAAAGTGTATCATAACACAGAGTGGCACTGTGGATACAACTATCTAAAAAACACCTGCCGTGTCCTCATAGATAAATATAGAAGAAGAAAATTAGGGGACTTATGGACTTTTTGGGCACAGTAGAAGACTGTTTGTAGAAAAATATACAAAATGTATTTATAAATACATAAATACAATTAATTTCTAAAAGTTCTTAACATTTCAAAAAATATACAGAGACATCAAAACATTGCACTAGCTGATAAGAGATGCACCCTAGTAACATGACCTTCAGGAAAATCATAGGATTCTTTCCATAGTAGCATTGGTGTCCTGAAATGAGGCTCAATATCTGTACCAATGAATTGTCAGTTGCAATTGATCGGAAAAAAGCTTGACATGTTTCACGTGCGGACACGCTTCTTCAAAAGCACAGTATATTTAACTAAGTAAAGGAAAAGAAAAAATTAGAATACCAAAAACAAATACAAAAATAAATAAACTGGTAACAAGAAACTATGTGGACAGTCATGCACCAATGACAGGCCAGAGACAGAAGTAGGTCAGCAGGGAGGAATTAACCCCGAAAACCAGTGAAGGACAGAACTGAGCATCATGGGGGCGTAGATAATATTATATTAGGCACTATAACACCAATTGTCGTGGACTTTGTAAATGTATAGATTCTATGGCTCAAACAAATATAGCAGGACAATATAGGAGGGACATCTTCGTAATTGGGTCAATAGGAACATAATAATATAGAACAATATCCTATTTGGGCGTAATTAGCAATAGAGAGCAGTACTTACTGAGAATGTAGACAAAATGCATTGGCAAGATAATACAGGACGCTTTTAGGAACCACACAACAAGTTGAAATAATCAGCCTTCTCTGTGATAGAGAACATAAGGGAGGGCTGACTAGGAGTAGATGGAACTGTAATAGAAACAGCATATATAGCAAGTCACAAATATATGTAACATAGTATAAAATAAAAATAAAAATAAAATAGTGACCACAATGATCTAAGTGACAAAGAGACTTGCCAAATTGCTAATAAATGGGACCAACGATTAGGGGAGGTCACCAGGACCAAAGATAAAAATGGCCCAGAATATGTTCATAGTGCGTCCAATAGAAGCCAGCAATGTTAGTTGTCTTGTATCGCTATTATTAAGGAATCCATAAACTGCCAAAGTATGGCACGGAGATAGATTCAAAGGCAAGGCCTAATTCAAAGAAAGTAAGAGTGTAAGAAGTAAAGCCAAAATATAGCAGAGAAGCAGCCAATAATGGCCAACGTTAAGCAATATCGACCTTGATTCCCAAATGTAGCAGAGAAAGGAAGCTTAGACTGGCGTCTAAACAGTAGTAAGCGGCTGCAACTGCACGCTGTAGACAGCGTGCTTAAATATCCACGCCCCAAACGTCAGTCAACAAGTCTGGGACACCACCGACATCCACAATGGATGAGGCTGCTGAGGCTGATGAGAATGGAATTTAGGGAGCTGAGCTAACTGTGGAGCATCCCTTCTAGAGCCTCCCTTCTGTTTTGGGGTAAACAGTATGCGTTTATTCACCCTAGGCCTCTTGTCTCCCCAAATAAATTAAAGACATTTTTTTTAAATTCATTTAGATCAGATCTAACCAATGCCACTGGTATTGTACAAAAAAGTATAAAAAAAATGTCTAAAAAAACTATACACATATCAATAAATGAATGACTGTAAATTGAATCATTTCAAATGATCTTTTGTTCAAAGATTGTTTTCGCCAGATCTATTTGATTTTCCACCAGGATCCTGATCCTTAAATGAAAAAGCAAAGCAATCATTATGTGATCTGCAATGTCTTAGATAAGACCAATGAACTCTATCAAATGCCTTCTCTGGATCCAAGGACAGGAGCAGAGAAGGCATTTTCTGGCGATTGGTATGGTGGATAATATTGATTAGAGGTCCAATGGCGTCTGCAGTTTGGATGGAGCAGAGGAATCCATATTGACATCTGGAGTTATGTTCACCGCACCAAAGGAGGCCCTCTATTAGAACATTATACATTTTTCTTTTAAGCTTCCGCAGAAAGCGAATTTGATGGACATTAGGTGCATAGACATTGACTAGTGTATATATACGGAATTGTTGGGAGAACACGCAAGGATGATGTAACGCCCAGCCGGATCAAAAATGCTGTGGTGTAACTGGAAAAGGAGAGTAGCTTTAATCGCCATCAGTACGCCCCTTTTTTTGGAGGTAGCATTGGCTTCAAAAATACGTGATAACTGGCTGTGGGAACATAAGGATAAAGAGGAGGTTTTAAAATGCATCTCCTGCACGCAGAGGACATCACATTGGGTTTCAATGGCCAGTTTTCATAGGGTGTACCGCTTTGCCGGGTGATTAAGGCCCTTGGCATTAATGGTAAGGAATTTAATGACCATATTCAATGGTGGGATACCATTGCAGATAAAGCCGTTGAGGGAACTGTTATGCCACGTACACACGACCGTTTTTAATGTCATGGAAAAAATAAACGTTTTCTCGACGTGATTCTTGTCAAGCCTGCCTTTCATACATACGATCGTGAAAAAAAATGCTTGAGCAAAGCGCGGTAACGTACGACACTACATACGACGGCACTATAAAGGGGAAGTTCCATTCGGATGGCGCCACCCTTTGGTCTGCTTTTGCTGATTTCATGTTACCGCGTGTAAGTAAAAGTTTGGTGAGAGACGATTCACGCTTTCCAGTCTTTGTGCTTTTCAGTCTGTTACAATGTGACGAATGTGCTATCTCCATTACAAAAGCTAGTTTTACCAGAACGAGCGCTCCCGTCTCATAACTTGCTCCTGAGCATTTTTTCCCGTCGTTAAAGCGTACACACGATTGTTTTTCACGACAAGAAAAACGACGACGTGAAAAACGATGACGTGAAAAATGATGACGTGAAAAACGACGATAAAAAATAGAGCATGTTCTAAATTTTTAATGCCCATTTTTCACCTCGTGAAAAATGCTCTGGAGCCTACACATGACCGTTTTTAATGACCAATTAAAAAAATTGAATTTTTCACGTCATGAAAAACGGTTGTGTGTACGCGTCTTTAGAAGCGTGGTGTGGGTCACAGACGAGGTGATCAGGCTGCTTTTGGATAGATGAGAGAGCAAAAGTGGATATGCTCAATGGAGTACAAGTGTATGCTGGTTGCTCGTGAAGTAGTTAGGCCAAAGTGTGTAGAAACGTAACAAACAAAAGGAAAACAAGGAACAGTCAGGTCACCCAAAAGGAACTAGGTGTGTGACTTTAAAAAAATAAACCAAAAATACAGAAAACAAACTACGAACCAAGCATTCAGAAGTATTGACCTTGCACTTGAATGCAGTGCATTTACTTGGTTATGCAATGGGAGGGAAAGTTCAAATATCCGAGACTATGCAATGAAACCATCCGAGACAGTTGTGGAACGAAAACCTCACTCAATCCTTGTGTAAAAATCGGGTGCGCTGAGGGAGTTGATTGTCAGGAGGCAGTCTGTTAGGTCTGCAGTTTTCAGATGGCGGGTCTGGAGCTTCTGGGATTATTCTTCAAGGGTGAAGATGATGAAGGCCCTCAGTCAAGGTGGTCATTGTATATTTAGCGCCGTTATAGGTGATCAGTAGCTTTGAAAGACTTAATAGACTATGTTATGATTTCTCAGCGCTTTGGTAACCGTGTTGAGCTCCTTACGCAATTGAAGAGTTTATTGCAATAGGTCTGCAAAAATTTGGAGGTGCGCATACAGATCAGGTAAAGAATGCACATGTCTAGACTTCTGCATAATTTGTTCTTTGACATGGTAAGATTGTATGCGCAAAATCATGTTTCTTGGAATGGTATCAGGTAGAAATGATGGCCTTGGCAATCGGTGAATGCGGTCTATCACTAATTCCACATCTTTGAGGTCAGGTAGTAGTATTTCAGCAATACCCCTGATTTTTATGTTTTTACGGTGTGACCTGTCCTCCAGGTCCGCCAATTTCTATCTGATCAATGCCTGTTCCTTTAAATTATCTTCATTTGCATCAACCAACTCATTTACAGTTGCGCAAAACTCCCCAATTTGCTTTTCGATATGGGAAACTCTGTTGGTGCCTGACTTGAGACAGAGAGAGCTTTCTTTTGGTGGTATTTAATCACTACTGGGTTTTGGGGTTTTTGCTACACAAACGAAAAAAGACTGAAAAATTCACAGTCCGGCAGGGCAGCGTAACGTAACCCGTTTACGTTACACCGCCGCAAATTTCCCGATTTAGTGCCCGATCCACAAAGCACTTACCTGGAAATTTGCGGCGGTGTATCGTAAACAGGTCCGGCGCAAGGCGGCCCAATTCAAATTGGGCGGGTACCATTAAAATTAGGCGCGCTCCCGTGAAATTACGACGCGCCGACGTTTTGTGAATCGCGACGTGAAAAAAAGACTTGCGCCGGGAAAAAGAAGAAATTAAAAAAAAATTCAAAAGCGACGCGGGAAAGACGGGCATACTTTAACATGGTGGAGTACTTTTACACAATGTTAAAGGTGCCCTATCTTTGCGACGGAAATCTAACACTCGCGACGACGTAACGACGGGAAAAATCTTCGTGGATCGCCATAACCCCTAATTTGCATACCCGACGCTGTATTACGACGCAAACTCCCCCCAGCGGCGGCCACGGTATTGCATCCTAAGATCCGACAGTGTAAAACAATTACACCTGTCGGATCTTCTGGTTATCTATGCGTAACTGATTCTATGAATCAGTCGCATAGATAGAACAACAGATACGACGGCGTATCAGGAGATACGCCGTCGTATCTGCTCTGTGAATCTGGCCCTTAGTTTCTGTTATAAAATTTGGTAAATTGGTATTTTTTCTCTTTCACTGATCTGCACTGATGAGACTGCACTGATGGCCACTTATAAGCTGCACTGATGAGGTGGCACTGATGGGCACTAATGAGGTGGCACAGATGGGCACTGAATAGGCGGCACTGATGGGCACTGATGAAGAGGCACTGATGGGCACTGAAAGGCAGAAATGAAGTGCACTGATAGGTGGCACTAAAAGGCAATGATAGGTAGTACTGATGGACATTGACAGGCAGCACTGATGGGCACTGGTTGACAGCACTAGTGAGCACTTTTGGGGCTGCACTGATGATCAGTGCCCTGATTTTTACTTTAGATATCCCCTGTGTGATTTTGCCGGTTATCGGCTCTCCTCTCCTCACACGCTGTCAGCATGAGGTAAGAATAGCCTCTAACCAGCAAATCCTGTTTACACTGATATCAGATGTAATTGGACACAGCTGATCACGTGGTAAAGAGCTGCTGTGATTGGCTCTTTACCATGATCTGTGATCAGCTGTGTCCCAAGGACACAGTGATCAGATGCTTGTGGATGCACACTGCAGGGGGCACGTGAGAAGCGCAATCACAGAAGGAACACCATATGTGCGGCTGCGCTGTAGCCGTCATTCGGCTATAGCATGGTTATGAAGTGGTTAAGCTGGCCAGAAACCAATAGTACCAAAAACCAATAGTACTTCTTTCGTACGCTCATACGGAAATTCTGAAAAAATGTCATCAGAGCATTCAACCTGCTATGATTGAGTCAAATTACTACATTCAAAAGCCCCTACAATTTTGCCCAGACCTGCTCCCTGAATAGAATTCCAGATGTTTTAAGCAGGTTTGTTTTGTGCTTTCTGAATTTTCCTGAACAAAACCACATTCCCATTTAGAATATCCCTCATTTTTTCGAGAAATTTTTTCCATCCTGCTCCTCCTAATTTTCTCATCCCTGTGGTCAAAAAACAATTGTAGATTGTACGCCACTAACCATTTGAAAATCCAACGAATATTATCAAACAAAAAAAAACACTACTGATGTATGGCCAGCTTAAAGTGGTTGTAAAGGCTAAAGATTTTTTTTTACCTTAAAGCATTTTCTGCATTAAGATAAAAAACCTTCGATCATCAGCTTCCCTAAATACCTGAGCCTGATCTCGATCTAGCGATGTGCTTGAGAGCAGCAGTACTGCTCTCTCTCTTCTCTCGGGGACTGAGATAGCAGTGGGAGCCATTGGCTCCTGCTGCTATTAACAACCAAAAATCCAGTGAGAAGGGAGCATGGGCGGTGTGAGCGGCACTGTGTGTACCAATAGATGCACACAGTGTAGCTTGGGATCGAGCCTAAACATATGCCACCACAGGAAACCAAGAACCAAAAAGAGTCGGTGGGGGACCCCAGAAGCAGAGGATCTAGGCCACCCTGTACAATGGTAAGTAAATATAACATGTTTGTTATTAATAAAAAACTATACTTTAATGGGGTTGGTTCGTTTTACATTAAAGTAAAAATGTAATAGGTCATTCTGCCCTAATATTTCTCAATATGACAGTACAAAATAATAACATACTGCAGTCATTATTTAGTTAGTTCCTTTAAAAGAAGATGCAGCAACTCAGTTCATGTAGGCTACAGAACAAAGGTTGCTCTGGGACCATTCAGAGATAAAACTAACCTTAAGGTCCCTTCGAAGAGTAAAAATAAACAAACATACGGCATCTAAATTTAACAAGTTAAATATAAATGACAATCAAAACAAGCTCACTCCCTTCCTCTATTTGCCCAAGCATTTTATAGTATTTAGACTTTAGATAGGGACTTAATCTTAAGGGAAGGAAGTAGCTTGTTGGCACACAACAGTCAGATTCTAATTTAAGTGTCATTGTTGATATGACCTAATAGCTAACATTTGTACACAGTGATGCAAATAGGAACGGTTTATAAAAATCAGTACTACATTCTCTTATTTTCTAACCAGAACACTGTACTGTTATTTAAAGACAGTTGTACATTAGCCCTTTTAATATGTTCAGGGACAGCAAGCAACTTCCTCACACTTTTTTCCCCATGCTTTGAAAGTTGTAACCAGAAGTGTATGTCAGTGTAAACATTGATTTGTTTTCATTCCGCTTGTCTGCATTCTACACTGAGTGGGGATAAGGGAATCAGAACCTACAGCAAATCCAACTGCTTCACTACGAGGTGGGATTCACCACAAGGTATCGATATGTCTTACCCGGAAACCTGATTCACTCTTTGAATTAGTTAAATGGTCTCTTTACTTCCGGATCCTGAAGCAGGAATTTCTGTCCCCTGGGGGGAACTTCATTTCAACTCCCTGTGACACTTTTGAACTCATAAGTACTATACCTCTTATTAAGGCAGCACCAGATGAGCAAGTATTAGTAGACCATCTATGTCTCAGGGAGTAAGAAACCTCTGCATCATTAAAAGCGGAATCCCTGTTGGATCCTTCTTGGTGACCTCAAGAGCAGTGGGCCTAACCTAGGGTGACCAGACATCCCCGGGTACAGGGGACAGTCCCTGGATTGAGGACACTGTCCCTGGACCAAGTCTGTCCCCAGTTTTGTCCCCGGATTGGATTTGAACAGGGGCTGGGGCAATTTCAAAGAAAGTCAGTGCAAAATTAATAAAAAAAAATCAGAATTACACACCCCCGCTCCGCCGCTCCTACTAGCTTAGGGGGGGTCTATTTTTTTCCATTATCTGAGCCTCTTTCTGATGATCATGTGCTGGTCGGAGCGGAGGGAAAATTCTTCAGTTTTGGGTGCATGCCCATTCAGCTCCGCTCTCACATTCTTCTGCCTTGGCTCAAGTTCGAGCCAGTCGCCTGCCTGCTTATCTCCTTGCCTTCCCTAGCAGAGTGATCTTCCTCTGCTCCCCACCGAGTAGTAGCCGGGGCCCGGAGAGTGAGATTTGAGAGGCTCTGAGGCTCTGCAGACTGTAAATGGGCAAAATGTAAATACAGCTATGTTTACCCTGTGAGGACAAATCAAAGAGGGGAAAGGCTGAAATAGGAGATTATAGTTGCAATATTGCTTGTTATTTCTGCATATATTAAAATAGCTAATGCGTATAAAGGTATATTTATTTTTCATGCACAGATACAGTACCTTAAAAAAGTATGCCCACCTTCCTGCCCCAAATATACTTACTGTATATTTGGTTTAAAGTGGTTGTAAACCCACTATTTGGACTTTTACCTACAGGTAAGCCTACAACATGGCTTACCTGTAGGTAAGGATAATATCTCCTAAACCTGCACGGTTTAGGAGATATTACCCCCGCAATGCGGGCGGCGCATGCGCAGGGGGGACTCCACGGCTGAAGGACCGGCATCGCCGGACCCTGCCGATTTTAAATCTCCCGCGCGCACGCGCGGGAGTGACGTCATCGCCGCTCCAGCCAATCACAGCGCTGGAGCGGCGATACCCGGAAGACACGCCGGAGCAAGATGACATCCTGCTCGGCGTGGACCAGGTAAGTGGTACACACCTCGTTCCGAGGTAAGTATTTCATAATAGGCTAGTATGCGATGCATACTAGCCTATTATGCCTTTTGCATTGCAGGTTTGGGGGAAAAAAAAAAAAGTTTATGCGGTTTACAACCGCTTTAAGAAGCAGTTTAAAAGCATTCCATGTGCTGCCAATCATATAGCAAATAATCATGGTATTATGCCTTAGTCTGAGGTGACTAGATTTTTTTAATGAAATCCAGGCACATATATATACAGGTGGTTCTCAAAAAATTAGCATATTGTGATAAAGTTCATTATTTTCTGTAATGTACTGATAAACATTAGACTTTCATATATTTTAGATTCATTACACACAACTGAAGTAGTTCAAGCCTTTTTATTGTTTTAATATTGATGATTTTGGCATACAGCTCATGAAAACCCCAAATTCCTATCTCAAAAAATTAGCATATCATGAAAAGGTTCTCTAAACGAGCTCTTAACCTAATCATCTGAATCAACTAATTAACTCTAAACACCTGCAAAAGATTCCTGAGGCTTTTAAAAACTCCCAGCCTGGTTCATTACTCCAAACCGCAATCATGGGTAAGACTGCCGACCTGACTGCTGTCCAGAAGGCCATCATTGACACCCTCAAGCAAGAGGGTAAGACACAGAAAGGAATTTCTGAACGAATAGGCTGTTTCCAGAGTGCTGTATCAAGGCACCTCAGTGGGAAGTCTGTGGGAAGGAAAAAGTGTGGCAGAAAACGCTGCACAACGAGAAGAGGTGACCAGACCCTGAGGAAGATTGTGGAGAAGGACCGATTCCAGACCTTGGGGGACCTGCGGAAGCAGTGGACTGAGTCTGGAGTAGAAACATCCAGAGCCACCGTGTACAGGCGTGTGCAGGAAATGGGCTACAGGTGCCGCATTCCCCAGGTCAAGCCACTTTTGAACCAGAAACAGCGGCAGAAGCGCCTGGGCTACGGAGAAGCAACACTGGACTGTTGCTCAGTGGTCCAAAGTACTTTTTTCGGATGAAAGCAAATTTTGCATGTCATTCGGTAATCAAGGTGCCAGAGTCTGGAGGAAGACTGGGGAGAGGGAAATGCCAAAATGCCTGAAGTCCAGTGTCAAGTACCCACAGACAGTGATGGTCTGGGGTGCCATGTCAGCTGCTGGTGTTGGTCCACTGTGTTTTATCAAGGGCAGGGTGAATGCAGCTAGCTATCAGGAGATTTTGGAGCACTTCATGCTTCCATCTGCTGAAAAGCTTTATGGAGATGAAGATTTCATTTTTCAGCACGACCTGGCACCTGCTCACAGTGCCAAAACCACTGGTAAATGGTTTACTGACCATGGTATTACTGTGCTCAATTGGCCTGCCAACTCTCCTGACCTGAACCCCATAGAGAATCTGTGGGATATTGGGAAGAGAAAGTTGAGAGACGCAAGACCCAACACTCTGGATGAGCTTAAGGCCGCTACCGAAGCATCCTGGGCCTCCATAACACCTCAGCAGTGCCACAGGCTGATTGCCTCCATGCCACGCCGCATTGAAGCAGTCATTTCTGCAAAAGGATTCCTGACCAAGTATTGAGTGCATAACTGAACATAATTATTTGAAGGTTGACTTTTTTTTTATTAAAAACACTTTTCTTTTATTGGTCGGATGAAATATGCTAATTTTTTGAGATAGGAATTTTGGGTTTTCATGAGCTGTATGCCAAAATCATCAATATTAAAACAATAAAAAGGCTTGAACTACTTCAGTTGTGTGTAATGAATCTAAAATATATGAAAGTCTAATGTTTATCAGTACATTACAGAAAATAATGAACTTTATCACAATATGCTAATTTTTTGAGAACCACCTATATATATTCTTATTAGCAAATAGTAAAACATTTATTAAGCATATTTTCCTCAAATTATATATACAGTGTATGTGTTTATGGAACGATTGTATGATATATACATTATTTCTCACATTTTGTCCATGAAAAAAAATAATACTTCTTATGCCGTGTACACATGATTGGATTTTCCATCAGAAAAACCTTGGATGGTTTTTCAGACAGAATTCCGCTCAAGCTCGGCTTGCATACACACGGTCACACGAAACTTTCGTCCGTCAAGAACACGGTGATGTACAACATTACGACGAGCCGAGAAAATTAAGTTCAATGCTTCTGAGCATGCGTCGTTAAGTTTTAAAAAAATATCCCAAGCTATGAAAATCTCACAGAGCTGTTCAATCCATCATCCGAAAATGGAAAGAGTATGGCACAACTGCAAACTTAACAAGACATGGCAGTTCACCGGCAGGCAGGGCAAGGAGAGCATTCATCAGAGAAGCAGCCAAGAGGCCCGTGGTAACTCTGGAAAAGCTGCAGAGATCTACAGCTCAGGTGGGAAAATCTGTCCACAGGACAACTATTAGTCCTGCACATCACAAATCTGGCCTTTATGGAAGAGTGACAAGTAGGGATGAGCTTCGAGTTCGAGTCGAACTCATGTTCGACTCGAACATTGCCTGTTCGGCGAACAACGAACAATTAGGGGTGTTCGCGGCAAATTCGAAAAGCCGCGGAACACCCTGTTAAAGTCTATGGGAGAAATCAAAAGTGTTAATTTTAAAGGATAATATGCAATTTATTGTCCTAAAAAGTGTTTGGGGACCTGGGTCCTGTCCCAGGAAACATGTATCAATGCAAAAAAAAGTTTTAAAAACAGCCATTTTTTCAGGAGCAGTGAATTTAATAATGCTAAAAGTGAAACAATAAAAGTGTAATATTACTTTAAATTTCGTACCTGGGGGGGTGTAAAGTCAGCATGTGAAAAAGTGCATGTTTCCCGTACATAGAACTGTCCCTGCACAAAGTGTCATTTCTGAAAGAAAAAAAGGCATTTAAAACGGCTTTGCGGCTCTAATGAATTGTCGGCTCTGGCAATTCAGAGATGATTCATTCATAAAGAATAAAAATAAAAAAGCTGGGGGTCCCCCCATATTCCATTAACAGGCCCTTTAGGTCTGATATGGATATTAAGGGGAACCCCGCCGTCAATTTAAAATGCGCCGGTGCAGAAAAGTTACGTCGGTCGGAAAAAGACGCTTTTCATGCGTATCTAGTTTTGTGGATACGGCGCATAGTTACACCGGTGTATATATACACTTACGCCGCGCATCTCGAGATACGCCGGCGTAAGTGCTTTGTGGATCTTGCCCACTGTCTTGCATTAAATTCCATTACCTGCCTGTATGCTTTGTACACTGGGCTGCACACAGGCAGCTTAGTGTACAAATTTCAGCAATGGCGAGATGAATGAAGTCCCACTCATGCACGGGAGCGGTGTAATCTCGGCCGAGTCAATGGAAATGGCTGAAGATTAGTACCCGGAAGCCGACCTGGCCGAACATGACAGTGGCCAGCGGGGAGCTCCGCGAGACCGTAGCCCTGGATAGAAGGTGTGAATAGTTTTGCTTTAAAGTAGTGGTGGCCAGTGCCACCAGTATGCTAAGTTTTGAAAGTGGCACCTGCTCAGGCTGTAAGTGACTGCTTAGATCAGGGATGTCAAACTGAATTTTATTGAAGGCCACATCAGCATTATAATTGCCCTCAAAGGACGGTTGTATCTGTAAGACTATATGAATGTATCTACTCTCTACCCCCACAATCAGAAGTCAAGAGTCCCCCACCCTCCCTAACATCACAGTGCACCCCCCCTACTATGTGCTTCTGCTGGAAAAAAGCTGTGGGTGAAGCTAAGAAGCAGAAAAGTCTGGAAGAGGACCAGAGGAGGTCTGGAGTCACTTGCCAGTGTCTGCTGAATGCTGAGACCAGGGTGGGTGGATATGGAGGTGGTTCTGCGGCTACACAGAGAGTCGAAGGATTTGGCAGAGGAATTTTGTCCTCCTCTCTGCTGCTGACTGCTGAGACAAGGTGGGGTGAAGACTAGGGGGGTGTCGCAGCTGCAGGAGAGGTGCAAGGGCCAGATGAAATGGCCAGGAGGCCAGATTCGGTCCGCAGCCTTGTGTTTGACACATGTGGCTTAGATCTTCATTATATCATGACCTGTTGTTCTTTTTATAACAATTAAAGAGAAACTCATCTCTGGAAGCTGCACCCAAAAAAGGCAGGCAGAGGGGATCAATTCAGCTGATCTTTCCCCATTACTGACTTATCATGAATTGTTTCGAACTGTGTCCCTGAGTGCAGGTGTTCTTAAAGGTAGGGTTTTGTTTCCCCTTTATTCCAGCAATAAGAACAGTGAGCAACAGAGAAGTGACCTTACCAAATCTCCTGAGACAGCAGTGCCTTAGATCTCACATTGCAGATACTGTACACAGCTATGAGGCTGTAGGCAGTGGCACTCATATACCAATCCAGGATGTATAGGGCTACATTCTTAGGAAGAATTCCAGACAAAGGTAAAACTGCTTTCTAGATATTCTCTATTACATGACAATTTTTTCAAGTTCAGGTTTACTTGGAACACTAAAGGCAATTTTTTTTTTTTTAAATAACATGTTATACTTACCTCCACTGTGCAGCTCGTTTTGCACAGAGTGGCCACGAACCTGGTCTTCTGGGGTCCCTCGGCGGCTGTCTCGGTTCTTCCCCACAAGAACTATCCACCTTCATGGGAGCTGTCTCGCATGGTGGTTAGTTCTTGTGGGCGCGCTCCCATGATACAGCCGGCGACTATAGCGGCTCACTGTATCACTCGGTCCCGCCCCCCGGCGAGCAGCGTCATTGAATGTGATTGACAGCAGCGCTGCTTTCAATCAACCAATGAATGAGTCGAGAAGCCCGGCCGAGAAGCCACAGAGATCACAGTGTGGGACTTTCGAGGGTCAGGTAAGTAAACGGGGGCTCGGGGGGCGTTAATCGTTGGATGTTTTTTCACCTTAATGCACAGAATGCATTAAGGTGAAAAAACATGTACCTTTACAACCTCTTTAAGGCCCCGTACACACGAGAGGATCCATCCGCTGAAAAATCTCAGCGGATCGGTTTCAGCGGATAGATCCCTGGTGTGTACGTTCCAGCGGATATTTATCCGCGGATATTTCCGAATTCCAGCAGATAAAAATTTGTAAGCATGCTAACAAATCTATCCGCTGGAATCGGCTCTAGCGGATCGATCCGGTGGTCTGTACAGACTCACCGGATCGATCCGTCCGAACCCATCCCTCGCATGCGTCGTAATGATTCGACGCATGCGTGGATATCCTTATATGACAGCGTCGCGCACGTCGCCGCATCATCATCGCGGCGACGGCGCGACACGTCACCGCGATGGGAATTCGGCGCGGATTTCGATCCGATGGTGTGTACACTCCATCGGATCAAAATCCTCAGAGAATTTATCCGCGGATACGGTCCGGCGGACTGTATCCGCGGATCAATCCTATCGTGTGTACCAGGCCTAAGGCTCCATGCACACTGGAGCTCATAAACAGGCACTTTTGGAGTTTGGGAATTTTTTAAAGGCCTATAAACTCCACTCTATGTTATCCTATGTGTCCATAGGATTACATTGGACGTTTATCAGCAGTGGAGTTTATTGGCTGTTTTCTGAACGCCCTAAAATCGCATTCAGGAGTCGTTTTCTGACCATGAAAAACGGCAAACGCTGATAAATGCAAAAACGTTAAAAAACGCTAAAAAGACTCACTGCAAATCTACTGCCGTTTTTATAACATTTTTTTAGCGTCCAGTGTGCATGGAGCCTAATGAGGTTTGTGAACAATATTGTTCTGAAACTTGCTACAATTAGGTGTATTTGGCTTTTGCCATGTTTGTAGGGATTAAAGTGGCCAGCTGCCTAAAATATAAAGTTTGATAATATATTCATGCTTTGGCAATATTAGTACAAACTATCTTTCTATTGTGATTACTTATCTTTTATTAGCTCATTTCATACTAAAATGAGACAGCAGTATGTTCTTACCATTGATGCGCCAGCGACCCGCTATTAACAGCAAGACATGTCTCCTCTTTTATAAGCTAAAATGTTTTGTTCAATATTGGAATTCTCAGAGGAAAGAATCCTAGAGGGCCAAATAGGGCAGAGCCCACCCAACCACCCATGTAAAGCCAATGAGGACCAGCAAAATAAACAAAGTTAGTCTTCAACTTTCTCATCCGCCTCAAAATATAAAGTAAAAACAAAGGCATCAACCAAAATTATGAAAAGAACATAAACAATGACTTTGATGTTATGAAATGTGATGAACATGCAATATGATGATTTTTATGTAAAAATATGGAGAGATGTTACACAGAATAAGATCAACATCAATAGGATGTTGCCCTTGGGATATTTACATGAGCAGAGATCCTTTAATCTATATGTAAAGTATAGCATACTGCATGCTTAATCATCTGCAGTCTATTCAGAGCAAGTTTAAAGTGTCTGTAAAAGGCTGGATATACAATGTTATCAGACTGTATCTGACAGTGAGTGTCAGTACAATAGTGGGGCTGAAATAAAAAGAACTTGAAAAATCACAAAATAATGGATTTTTGTTAAAAGGCATTGTCTGCATTTTCTGACGTTTTCTGAACTAGGATGTAAGCCGAATGGACAGACTGGATATAACATGACAGCATGTCCTCTGTGTGACTCACTTCTCTCAATGGACTGCAATGTCTGAATTCCCTTTGCTTATGTTATAATGTATAAATGACGTAAGCAGGTCATAGACACTAGGAAACATGAAGGCACATACCGTGGTTAAGAACCCCTTTCCTTTTTTCATTGCCCAATTTGACATCCCTCATGTAGCCAGTCTCTTACACAATGCAGCCTTACCAGTGCACCTCCAAGGCCGCCACACCAGTGCCCATCAATGCAGCCTCACCAGTGCCCATCAATGCAGCCTCAACAATGCCAGCTCGGCTTCACCAGTGTCCATCAATGCAGCGTGATCAGTGCTCATCAATGCAGCCTCACCAGTGCCTATCAGCTCACGCTCATCAATGCACATCAATGCAGTCTCATCCATGCCAATCAATGCAGCCTCACCAGTACCCATCAATGCAGCCTTATCAGTGCCCATCAGCTCAGCCTCATCTGTTCCCATCAGTGCATTCTCACCAGTGTCCATCAATGTAGTCTCACCAGTGTCCATCAATGCAGCTTATTCAGTGCCCATCTGTTCAGCCTGTTCGGTGCCCATTAGCTCAGTCTGTTCAGTGCCCATCAATGCAGCCTGTTCAGTGCCCATCAATGCAGTATGTTTAGTGCCCATCAATGCAGCTTGTTCAGTGCCCATCAATGTAGCCTGTTCAGTGTCCATCAGCTCAGCCTGATCAGTGCCCATCAGCTCAGCTTGATCAGTGCCCATCAATGCAGCCTGCTTAGTGCCCATCAGCTCAGCCTCTTCAGTGCCCATCAATGCAGCCTGTTCAATGCCCATCAATGCAGCCTGTTCAGTGCCCATCAGCTTAGCCTGTTCAGTGCCCATAAATGAAGCCTGTTAAGTGCCAATCAATGCAGCCTGTTAAGTGCCCATCAAGGCAGCTTTTTCATTGACCATCAGCTCAGCCTGTTCAGTGCCCATCAATGCAGCCTGTTGCATGCCTATTAATGGAGCCTATTTAGTGCCCATTAATTCAGCCTGTTCAGTGCCCATCAATGCAGCCTGTTCAGTGCTCAACAATGAAGCTTGTTAAATGGCCTTCAATGCAGCCTGTTAAGTGGCCATCAACTCAGCCTGTTCAGTGCCCATCAGCTCAGCCTATTCAGTGCCCATAAATGCAGCCTGTTCATTGCCCATCAATGCAATCTGTTCAGTGCCCATCAATGCAACCTGTTCAGTGCCCATCAGCCATCAATACAGCCTGACCTGTGCATAGGGATTAGAGGAGAGCAGACAGATTATACAGAGTGGGGATCTCCCGTTTAACCACTGAAGACGCTGTCCTCAGACAAAGTCCTGTCTTCTATGATAGACAACACCAGTGTGCTGCCTATCAAAGGAGCCGGCCCAGGAGGCAGGACTTCGTCTGACAGCGGGGAAAGTGAGAGATCCCCGCTCTGTGTAATCCGGAGGCGCTTGCCCCCCCTCCCAGTTCGAAAACAGCCCAAACCCCAATAGGCGCCCTTCAATGCAGCCTGTTTAGTGCCCATCAATGCAGCCTGTCCCTTGCCCATCATCTAGGCCTGTTCAGTGTCCATAAATGCAGCCAGTTCAGTGCCCATCAGCTTAGCCTGTTCAGTGTCCATCAAGTCAGCCTGTTCAGTGTCCATTAATGCAGCCTGTTCAGTGTCCATCAAGTCAGCCTGTTCAGTGTTCATTAATGCAGCCTGTTCAGTGCCCATCATCTCAGCCTGTTTAGTGCCCATCAATGCAGCCTGCTCAGTGCCCATCAATTCAGTACCCATCAATGCAGCCTGTTCAGTGCCAATCAAGTCAGCCTGTTCAGTGCCCATAAATGCAACCAGTTCAGTGCCCATCAGCTCAGCCTGTTCAGTGCCCATAAATGCAGCCTGTTCAGTTCCCATCAGCTCAGCCTGTTCAGTCCCCATCAGCGTGGCCTGTTCATTGCCTATCAGCACGGCCTGTTCAGGGCCCATCAATGCAGGCTGTTCATTGCCCATTAATGCAGCCTGTTCAGTGCCCATCAGCTCAGCCTGATCAGTGCCCATAAATGCAACCTGTTCATTGCCCATCAATGCAATCTGTTCAGTGACCATCAATGCAGCCTGTTCAGTGCCCATCAGCTCAGCCTTACCTTTGCATAGGGATTAGAGGAGAGCATACAGATTATACAGAGTGGGTATCTCCCGTTTACCCGCTGGAAGCGCTGTTCTCAGACAAAATCCCGTCTCCTATGATAGACAAGACCAGTGTTCTGCCTATCATAGGAGCCGGCCCAGGAGGCAGGACTTCGTCTGAGAGCCGGGTAAGTGAGACATCCCCGCTCTGTGTAATTCGGTGGCGCTTGCCCCCCCTCCCTGTCCGAGACAGCCCAAGCCCCAACAGGCACAGAGGAACCCATGGTAGGGCCGGACCTGGTTGCCCCTCTCTGCCCTAGCTTGCAGTGCACATGCCCAAGATCGGCCCTGCAAAGCTGAGTTTTGGTCCAGGGACAGTGTCCTCAGTCTGGGGAAGCTGGGGATGTCTGGTCACCCTACATTAGTCGGAGGTAAGAGTTAAATGTTATTAAACCCACCTAGAAAAAAATGTACCAGCATACATCATTGTTTCCTGACCCTTTTTTGTGCAGTCTTTGCAGGATGTACCTTTAAAACTGAAGCTCCTGCCTATGGGTTGCACTTTGTAGGGTCTCTGTCATTGCTTCTGGGACAGACCATATTTATTATGATTGGTTAGCGCTGTCAATGTGATGGCGCTGACCAATCAGAATCGATATGGTCAATGCCAGAAGTCCCTCCTGAAGACTCCTGGGATGTGTGAAAACATTTTCCTAGGCAAGAAACCAGGAAATAACTGAAGAAATGTAAAAAAAAAAAGTTTAAAACCAGTAAATATGATACTTTTTTTGTCTATTCACCAGTGCTTGCAGCATGAGGATTGAAAATAATCAGTGTTGATTGGAAGAGTTCCACTTTAAGTGGGGCGCTAGGAGCAGGGCAAACTTTTTATAAAACAAGCCAGAGAAGCCATTTGTGACCGGAGCTTTGGAGGATCAGATGGTTTTGATGGCTAAGGTGACTTCCAGTTCAGAAATGTCTGTGTTGAGAGTGTCGTGGGTAGCCGAACAACCCCCAGTTCGGTTTGCATCAGAACCTTCAAACGGACCGAACGTTCGCGCAAACTTTAGAACCCCATTGAAGTCTATGGGACTCGAACGTTCAAAATCAAAAGTGCTAATTTTAAAGGCTAATATGCAAGTTATTGTCCTAAAACAGATTTGGGGACCCGGGTCTTGCTCCAGGGAACATGTATCAATGCAAAAAAAAGTTTTAAAAACGGCTGTTTATTCGGGAGAAGTGATTTTAATGATGCTTAACCACTTAAGACCCGGACCATTATGCAGGTTAAGGACCTTGCCCCTTTTTGCGATTCGGCACTGCGTCACTTTAACTGACAATTGCGCTTTAACTAAAAATGCACTGATTACTGTGAAAATGACAATGGCAGTGAAGGGGTATAACGGTCACCACCGTTTACGATATTCCCATTTCATCAACCCAAGACAGCTTCCGACACTCCACAATCCAGCAGAGACGATCCATAAGAATTCCCCCAGAGAGACGAGACATACACTCTGTGTTCTGAGTCAAATGTATGAACACTTTTAATGGTATCTTAGCTTGCTTATATACAGTACAACATGTTACAGTAATCAAAGGAACAAATGAACTCTCCACCCACACATCACACAATGGGGGGGGCTTCAATCACATTCTTTTAGAGAATGACATTCAGAGAAGTTAATTATTCCCCAGACTCCGGACTCCGATACTAAGTGATTCACCTGCATAATACACATTTCTATGTCAGACGTTTTGGCACCGATTTAACATAACCTAATTGCTACAGCTGAGAAGTCAGACTCTCACCTGCTATTCCTATCACATAGTATCATCAATAGACTTTTCACACAAACACATTCCTTTACTAAACATAATTGACATGCTAATACCCTACCCCTGAAAGGAGACATCTGACCCTTAGACTGCTAACTCACAACACATATCTATCATCAATAGTATCTTCACAAAAACAGTGTTATTAGCATACATAATGAAAGGTCTTGGAGCAGACCCAATTAACACCTCAAAAGCATGTGTCCTCACATTGAATGAAAACACTCTACTGACCTGGTGTGGGTCAGAATAACCATTTGTAATATCTCAAGACATCCTGCAATATGAATTATCAGTTATCAGTCACATCTCCTGTAATTTATAATTAATATTTCTCAGTCACCCTATGCCCAAAAGGGGCACAGGGTGACCCTAGACCCAAGAGTTATTAGTGGCGCTGGCACAGGAGTACCCCTTATCCTTCAAAAGTCTCTGGGTGTCATGGGTCATTCCGTTACAAGTGGTTAACCACTAGGTGGCGCTAAGGGGTTAAGTGTGCCCTAAGGGAGTGATTCTTACTGTAGGGGGGCGTGACATCACTGATCGTCGTTCCCTATCTCAGGGAACAGACGATCAGTGTCACTGCCACACAGAAGAAGGGGGAAGGTGTGTTTACACACACCTCTTCCCGTTCTTCAGCTCCTGTGACAGATCGCGGGACACCGGCGGCGATTGGGTTTGCGGGCGCGGTCACGGAGCTTGGGACCGGGTCGCGAGTGCTCCACCGGTGGTGCGCTCGCGACCCACAGCTGGGCTCTTAAAGGGGACATATATATATACATCCCTGTGCCCAGCCGTGCTATTCTGCTGACGTATATCGTTGTGCGGCGGTCCTTACGTGGTTAAAGTGAATTTATTTTTTAATATTCCTTTAAATCTCGGACTTGCTGGGTGTCTATAGTATGCCTGTGAAGTGGCACGTGTTTCCCGTGTTTAGAACTGTACCTGCACAAAATGACATTTCTATAGGAAAAAATTCATTTAAAACTGCTTGCGGCTTTAATGTAATGTCTGGTCCCTGCAATATGGATGAAAATCATTGAGAAAAATAGCATGGGTTACCCCCCTCCCCCCAGATCATTACCAGCCCCTTTGGCCCTATATACTTTGAACAACAGTATACAGGTGGTGCAAACAAGACAAGGGCCCAGATTCAAGTAGAATCGCGCAATATTTGCGTGGGCAAAGAGCAAATTTTGCGCTTTGCCCGCGATTCACGGAGCAGTTGCTCCGTAAATTGCGCGGGCAATATGCTTAGCAGCCGGGCGCAAGGCTGCCTAATGTAAATGATCCCGCCGGGGGCGGGAATCATTTAAATTAGGCATGCTCCCGCGCCGAGCGAACAGCGCATGCTCCGTCGGGAAACTTTCCCGACGTGCATTGCGGCAAATGACGTCGCAAGGACGTCATTTGCTTGTAAGTGAACGTGAATGGCGTCCAGCGCCATTCACGGTTCACTTACGTAAACGACGTTAAATTTGAACGTCGCGAGCGGGAGGCGCAGCTATACTTTAGCATTGGCTGCGCCTGCTATTAGCAGGAGCAACCTTATGCTAAAGGCGCCGTACGGAAACTCCGTACCTTGCGTAGGCAGGGCCCGCGCAACTTTTGTGAATCGGTGGTAGTATGCAATTTGCATACTACACGCCGATCACAAAGGCCGCGCCCCCTAGCGGCCAACGCAAGAATGCAGCCTGGGATGTGAAGGCATAAGGAGGCTTATGTTTATCACATCCTAGGCTGCATTCGGTGTAACGAGGTTCCTGAATCAGGAGCACTCGTTACACCGGAGCAAGTAAGCACTTGCGCCGCGCAACTATGGTTGCGCGGGCGCAAGTGCTTCTTGAATCTGGGCCAAGGACTGTAGGTTTGTTGATAAATAGAATCTGTTTGTAATTTTGAACTGGTACATTTTTAAAGTGTAGCTCCAGCAAAAAAAATCTATTTTTAAGCTTTTTGGAAAACATAGAGAAGGGTTATCACCCCTGTAACATTTGTTTTGCTGTCTGTGCACATCTGTTCAGAAGATTTCACCTCACTTTCTGTCCCAATGACAAACGTTTTTTTTTTTTTTTTTTTTTTTTATTAGTCAAACAAGGATTGGTGACAAAGCATCAGTGGACAGGAGACACCTCTTACAGAAGAGAATTTCCCTTCCTAGGGGTAGATTTCCTCTCACTTCCTGTTGTCTCCTTCCGTTTCAAAGTAGGAGTCGTTTGTAAGTTGGATGTTTGAAAGTAGGGGCCTGCCGTATATACTCTGCCATCCTCCTGCAGCATGTACCCAACACTGTGGTCAAACAGTTCGGGGGACTCCTCAGGAGGACATGGTGGGGCTAGGGAAAGAGTGACTGATGCCATTGATCAGAGGCAAGAGGCCGCGTTGGCAGCTGCTTTGCCAGACAAAGTACCCTGAGCCTGGGTGAGAGAGGATGAGGAGGATGAGGACAGCATGGTCATCCACTCTACCAAGTCTTCGGCATGTTGCTGCTCAACACGGCTAGCTGGCGAAAAAAAGGACGAGCGTGTCCCACGGCCACGTGCTGATGAGGATGCACCGTGTCCACGACCAGCAGCACTGTTGCCTCTAGACGCAGAGTCTGCTTGCCCTTTTTTATCGGCTCGTGACTCTCTGCCTCTTCTTGTTGTCCTTCCAGACATACTAATGGTCTGCAGGGAGATATAGCTACACAAATACTGACAATACTTGCTTATCACTGCCTGTGGTATTAATATGAGAACACCAGCAATTGTATTTACGTAGCTTTAGGTGCACACTGTGCAGATGAGACACTACACCAAGTGAAGATACTTGCTGATCACTGCCTGTGGTATTAATATGAGAACACCAGCAATTGTATTCACGTAGCTTTAGGTGCACACTGTGCAGATGAGACACTACACAAAGTGAGAATACTTGCTGATCACTGCCTGTATAATTAATATGAGAACTCCAGCAATTGTATTCACGTAGCTTTAGGTGCACACTGTGCAGAGGACGCGGTACACCAAGTGAGAATACTTGCTGATCAGTCACTGCCTGTGGTATTAATATGAGAATACCAGCAATTGTATTCACGTAGCTTTAGGTGCACACTTCGCAGATGAGACACTAAACTAAGTGAAAATACTTGCAGATTCCTGCCTGTGGTATTAATACGAGAACACCAGCAATTGTATTCACGTAGCTTTAGGTGCACACTGTGCAGAGGACACAGTACACCAATAGAAAATACTTGCTGATCACTACCTGTGGTATTAATATGAGAACAACAGAAATTGTATTCACGTAGCTTTAGGTGCACACTGTGCAGATGAGAGACTACATCAAGTGAAAATACTTGCAGATCCCCGCCTGTGGTATTAATATGAGAACACCAGCAATTGTATTCACGTAGCTTTAGGTGCACACTGTGCAGAGGACACAGTACACCAATAGAAAATACTTGCTGATCACTACCTGTGGTATTAATATGAGAACAACAGAAATTGTATTCACGTAGCTTTAGGTGCACACTGTGCAGATGAGACACTACACCAAGCAAAAATACTTGCAGATCCCTGCCTGTGGTATTAATATGAGAACAACAGAAATTGTATTCACGTAGCTTTAGGTGCACACTGTGCAGAGGACACAGTACACCAAGTGAGAATACGTGCTGATCAGTCACTGCCTGTGGTATTAATATGAGAACACCAGCAATTGTATTCCTGTAGCTTTAGGTGCACACTGTGCAGAGGACACAGTACACCAATAGAAAATACTTGCTGATCACTGCCTGTGGTATTAATATGAGAACACCAGCAATTGTATTAACGTAGCTTTAGGTGCACACTGTGCAGATGAGACACTACACCAAGCGAAAGAACTTGCAGATCCCTGCCTGTGGTATTAATATGAGAACACCAGATATTATATTTACGTAGCTTTAGGTGCACACTGTGCAGAGTACACAGTACACCAAGTGAAAATACTTGCTGATCACTGCCTGTGGTATTAATATGAGAACACCAGCAATTGTATTCAAGTAGCTTTAGGTGCACACTGTGCAAAGGACACAGTACACCAAGTGAAAATACTGCAGCTAGCACAATCACCTGCCTGCCTGTCAGTATATTAGGAAGAGCATACAGGAACGGATCTAGCGAAATTGAATACAGTGTATAAATATATATACAACACCTGGGATGCATTTATATCCTCTACACACTGTAACTGTAACTGACTCGCCTGCCTGCCTGCTCTATCTAACTCAAAATAAATGACACTCTCTCTCTCTTTCTGTCTTTAACCACCGCAACACACTACACAAGGCCGCCACGGAGGTGTGGGGCGTGTACTTAACCCCCTGAGACATAATTGGCCCTCCGTTTTTTGCACGCTGTGATTGGCCAAAGCATGCGGGTCATAGTGCATGCTTGGCCAATGATTAGCCAGCAATACACTGTGATGCTGCAGTGAATTATGGGCCGTGACATGCCACTCAAATTTGGCGTGAACGTTCGTAATTCGACGAATGGTCGAACATACAATGTTCGAGTCGAACATGAGTTCGACTCGAACACAAGCTCATCCCTAGTCGTGGGCCAGTTTGGAGAGAGGTGGGAGATGGAGGTCTTGAAAGAAGCACTTATTCACACTTATTCGATGGGGAAAGGGTTTGGTTTTCTGTATAATGTGGCAAAAGGGAGGTGATTTTGGAGGAGTCAGAAGTGAGGTGGCAATGTCAAAAGTGTAATCACACACATGGGTTGGACTTGATGGACTAGTGTCTTTTTTCAACCTCATCTACTATGTAGCTATGTAACTGAATTGGCTTATGTGATCGTCCTGCTGAGTTAAATTCCCTAGCCAGCATTGTGCCCGGCCTGTTCGCACAAGTGTAGAATTTGTACTTGGCCCTTCTGAAAGCCTTTTCTGTGGCATGCAGAGCAAGTTCTGTAGCAAGAGTATCATGTGATTTCTTGGTCAGACTCACAACGGAGGGGTGAATGCTACTGCAGTTTGATGAATCAGAACTATAGTGTGGCAGTAGGTTGGGTACTGTTTTTGCTAACTTTCTATATCATACAGTAAAAGTATTCACATTTTGTGATTTTAACAACTACCACAATTTACCCTTAATAAGCCACTGTTTTGCTTGTATAAGACATCGACAGAGATCCTCGTTGGGCAACTACTTGTCTAACTTCAGAGCTGCAGGTCACAGCACACTTAGATAAAATGTCTGCAGACTTACTTATGGAAACAATTTTTATACAGTCATTCTGCAAAATAAACCACTTTCTACACTGGTCCCACGGGTGCTCTTAGTAGAGGAATGCAATGTTTATAATCCTATTTAACATAGTATGGTAAATATTATCTACTTATAACTTTACTGTTTTGCCCTTTTTACGTGTTTAGATCTTTAAAAAGTTTTGTTGCCATCTTGCTGTCAAACATCCCCCTGTAGCACATGATGATTTATTGCGGTAACATTTGGGCTCATTTAATTTAATATTTATCACCTGAGAAACACTGTGCGCCACCTTGAGGCTTTTATATAATCTGCACCTCCCACATCTGATTCTGCTTAGTAGAACCCACACAAAAACGTTCACACAATCTGTATATGCAACTGTTTTCATAGCTGTTGTTCTGACTCTGTGCCAAACGTGAAAAAGTCATGATTTCTCAATTTTCACAAGTTCTGCCGTAATTCCTGTGTTAGTTCTTTTCTCGCCTGTACCAAACAATAAAAAAAGGAGACATCAAAAGGTACAAATGTATCTTGTGTTTCGTGGGACGGGATCACAAAATATTTTTTTAATGAAAAAGTGCTGCCTTTTATCACTGATGTCTGATAGTTCAGTTTGATGTTATCGTTGAAGCTGACAGGGTACCAGAGGGAGACAATAAATACTTGGGATGACTTTGTGAGTAAATTATATAAAATGACAGAGAGAGGAATTCTGTTTTGGATTTAAACAGCAAAGTATGGGAAAATACCCCACACAGTGAAAAGCGTATGTGCACATGTGTGTACAGTATATTCATATGCTACTGCGTGTTTGTATGTGTATGTAGCGCCCCCTTACTTTCAGTATGGGCACTACGCTAAAGTTAGTGGCGAATGGGAGAGTTATTTTGCTCCCATTCACAATTTGCTAAAATTGGGACTTCTGTCACTCCAGAAACATCCACTGGGTCAGTCTGTGCTCCAGGAATGCAATACCATCCCTGCCCAGCAGTTGGCGCCAGAGGGGTTCTGGCGGAGCAACTTTCCCCAGCAGCCAATTGGAGAAGTTTGTTCCTCGCGGGGCATGCTGGGGAGGGGTATATCTGTGACAGGTGTCATGTGCTAAGCAAGTTTCGCGGGGTCCCGGTTCCAGGTGCGGCATCCACCTTCAGGGTGCGCGCATCCATGGACCCCGCCAGCGCGGCCCACCAGTTCAGAATTGCAGTCTACACAAACCCTCATCCGGAGGTAAAGGGGGACTCCAGTGACTTACTGGGTCCCCGGTTCTGTTGAGAGGATCCCAGGCTGGGTGCCGTTCGATTGGGGGGGTCGGCTTGGGGGGAACCCGGAGGTGGGTTGTCCAACAGGGCTTGAGCGAGCCAATCGGGGATCTGGTGACCGGAATGTTGACAGGTACGTTTTGCTGTCATCCGGTGACCTATGCTAAAACCTACTGGGAGGATTCGCTCCATCTATCCATCTAGCTCACCTAAAGTAGAGCCAGGTCTGTGAGAGAGATCTGTTCCTCCCAGCGAATCCTAAGTGACACTTCGGCTGCCGGGCTTGTGGGGGGGGTCTGTCCGGGGGCACTTTAGCCACTCCGGCTAGAGTGGCGATGAATAACAATTTGCTACTCTATTGAGCAAGTACTGCTCAATCTCTATCCGGGCCTGACACTGCAAGGTTCTCCTTTTTCTTCATCAGCCTGCTCTTCCCATTTAATGTTGATGTTGGCCGTGTTTGGCCTGGAATGAAGCATTGGAAAACCCTTTATTCGCTGCCTGGACCTTCGCTCACTGCTTTGTTCTCTAAATGCACCCATACGCCACACTAAGGTAACTAAATGTGCCGATCCCAATAACAAATCAGCGGCTCCTGTGGGGGTAGCGCTACATGTATCATATATTGCTCTTCCTTGAAGCAGCTGCTGGATTGTATTGGGTCCCTCTCTCCTGCATCAGTGATGACCCACACTTACCGGGTCCCCAGAACTCATGCACACTAGAAATTAGTTTTAGCCCTGGTTCACACTGGGCTGCGGGAGTGAAGCCGTGTGAGTTCAGCTGATTTCGGCCGCGATTTAAGAGACATCTGTGCAGGTTTCTGCACAGATGTCAATGTAAATCGCGGCCCGAAATCGCAAAAAGTAGTACAGGAACTACTTTTTGAAATCGGTGCAGCGCCGCAGATGCGGCGTCGCACCGATTAGGACGGTGTCATTGCCGACAAATGCCGCCGATTTGAGATGCGATTTCACACGTGAAAACGCATCTCAAATCAAAGCAAATCGTACCCAGTGTGAACCTGGGCTTAAATAGGCTTTATTAATGGGCAAATGTCCTATAAGGAATGAACATTTTCCAAACACCAGACAATCTAATGCCTTGTACACACGATCAGAATTTCCGATGGAAAAAGTCTGACGATATTTTTTCATCAGATATTCTGACCGTGTGTGCCCCATGTGAGTTTTTCCGACGGACTTAGAAAGAGAAAATGTTCTCTTTTTTTTCAGATGAAAAAAAATTCTATCAGAAATTCCATTCGTCTGTATGGAACTCCGATGGAGAAAAAAACACACATGCTCAGAATCAAGTGGATGCATGCTCGGAAGCATTAAACTTAATTTTTCTCGGGTCGTCGTAGTGTTGTACGTCACCGCGTTTTGGACGGTCGGAATTTGGTGTGACAGTGTGTATGCAAGACAGCTTAAACGAAATTCCGACAGAAAAATCCGTCAGAGTTTATCCCGACGGAAAATTTCGATCATGTGTAAGGTCGGCATAAGATTCAAGAGGCTCTGTCTATACTACTGACCAGGGTTAAACTGACTAAAGTCCAAAGGTCTGCCACCACTGATTACTTCAGTCTGTCCAAAATAGTCCCCTGGTGGCTAGGGAAAAGGTTCTACCTCGGTAACCAGCTCTCTGAGGCTGTAGAAAGCGGTGATGACAGGAACACTAGAATGCAAGATATCTGGAACACTTGATGATCTGGACAACTGGAATGCAGGATACAACTGAAACACTCTGGTACAACAGTGTAGCACGTGCCACATGTGGTTTTCTCACAGCAGGACAGTGCCTGGCAGAAGCTTTCCTCCTCCTGCAGTATTGGTACTGCAGCCTGAGTCTTGTTTACAAGCTCGCCACATAGAAGCCACTTGGTTTCACCAGGTCCTCTGCCAGCAAAACATGATAGCACCTGCGCCTGCAGCCTAATCTCTACAGCAGTCTCCCAGCTAGCAGAACCTGGCTCTGGGCTTCTCCAGGTTCACAACAAACAGGACCAGCAGCTACTTTTCTCATGTCCCTGCACAGCCCACAGCACATGGAAACACTCTCCCCTACTTTTTCTAGGCAGCTCAACCTCCACGTAAGTCCCCAGAGCTTCCCTCAACCCTGCGTGCATTCCAGCGCTTACCTGTGGCAAGGCCCAGCACTGAGTGCCTGGGAAAAGTAGAGGGAAGGGTCCCTTTGAACCACAGGCTGAGCAGAGAATGGAGGGACCCCAACTACAGGGTTGGAAATGTGGAGAGTTTAGATGCTAAACTTAGGAATGGACAAATTGGTTTTGTTAAATGATTGGTCACAAACAAGGGATTCTAAGCTCTCCTAGAAACCCTGTATGAATCTGTGTTTCAGTGCCAGACCTTGTAGCTGCTTATCCTTACTTTACCTTCACTCCACTGCCAGCCCATTACCCCATGGAAGCAAAGAGAAGCAAAGAGAAGACCTGTGTAAGCTCCAAATCTTATCTTGGAGTTTCCACAAGGCTGAAAAACTTTTCCCTGTCTCTACATCACAGCACTGGGTTCACAAGTGGCCAAAAACAAACAGCACATGGGATGAAATGAGTTTCAAGCTTACTATACCCATATCTGAATTCTCTTCTGAAAGCCAAAAAAGTTTGGGGGGGGAGTAAAGGAAGTGTAAGATATGAGAAGCTGATCAGAAGCTGATCACTTCAATACAGGGCATTTTCACCCACTTCCTGCCCGGGCTAATTTTTAGTTTTCAGCGCTGTCGCACTTTGAATGATAATTGCGTGGTCATGCAACACTGTACCAGCCATGTGAGTACACGGCCCTAAACACAGTCAGTGTGCTTTTGGGGAAATGCACTCACAAGGTTGTCAACTGACATGAATGGGACTGCCTTCACTGGGAAACACAAAACATCTGTTCATCCCCCTAAAGTCAAACAAAGTTCCCATACAGGTGCAGTACCTTCATGTGAACAAGGCCTAAAATATTACTTTGCCCCACATAATCAAAGTACAGGCTCATTTTAAGGGCTACCAAGTGGACTTTCTGATTGTTCAATCAAACATTGCTATGTATTACATTTGTATTTTACAGAATGACAACACATTTGCCATTTATTATTGTAATTTTGGTTTTAGTCAAGCAGTGACTATTCTAATGCCGCATACACACCATCACTTTATGTGATGGAAAAAAAACGAAATTTTCTGTGAAGTAAAAAACAACGTTTTGAAAAACGACACATAAAATTGAAGCATGCTTCAATTTTTTTTTGTCGTTTTTCAGAAGACATAAAACAACGTTTTCCCCCACACACGGTCATTTAAAGTGACGTTTTTAAAAACGTCGTTTTTTTTCATAACATAAAGTGATGGTGTGTATGCGGCATAACAATTACCTCCATGTTCTATGTATTCTGCTATATGCTATTCACACAAGGTGCAGATACTAGTAAATACAAGTAGTATCTCCAAGTGGTGGAGTTCGAAAAAAACTAAGTTGTGTTGTAGGAAACACACATTTATACACCTCCAACTTCCCCCATCCCCTCTAGATGATCTGTAAATTGTGTGTGGGCTTTCATTTATACTATATTTGTTGACTATATTAGAGAGACGAGAGACATAAACACACTTTTTAGAAACAGTATTGCATGTAAATAATGTTGGAATTGTGGTTATGTTGTTGCAATTAAGTAGGTTTATACATTTATATTACATAAATATTTATTAACCTTTATACACAAAACGCGTAGAGCTTACTTGATGCAGCCATACATATAAGATATGTTATTTTTACTATTACCATGCAAAACCCGATCATCATAGATTTTATGATATGGAGTACATATTGGCTCCCTTTATTTATTATGTGACTTGATGTTTATTATGTATATGTGTCAACACTATTGTGCAATCTTGATGCTATGGCGATTCGGCACTGCGTCGCTTTAACTGACTATTGCACGGTCGTGCGACATTGCACCCAAACAAAATTGACGTCCTTTTTTTCCCACAAATAGAGCTTTCTTTTGGTGGTATTTTATAACCTCTGTCGTTTTTATTTTTGGCGCTATAAACAAAAAAAGAGCGACAATTTTGAAAAAAAATCTATATTTTTACTTTTTGCTATAATAAATATCCCCAAAAATATATAAAAAATCAAATTTTTTCCTCAGTTTAGGTCGATATGTATTCTTCTACATATTTTTGGTAAAAAAAATTGTAATAAGCTCATATCGATTGGTTTGCGCAAAAGTTATAGCGTCTACAAAATAGGGGATAGTTTTATGGCATTTTTATTATTATATTTTTTTTACTAGTAATGGCGATTTTTATCGTGACTGCGATATTGCGGCGGACACATTTGACACTATTTTGGGATCATTGTCATTTATGCAACGATCAGTGCTATAAAAATGCACTGATTACTGTGTAAATGACACTGGCAGGGAAGGGGTTAACCACTAGGGGGCTAGGAAGGGGTTAAGTGTGTCCTAGGGAGTTATTCTAACTGTGTGGGGGCTGGGCTACGAGTGACATGACAGTGATCACTGCTCCCAATGACAGGGAGCAGTAGATCACTGTCCTATCACTAGGCAGAACATGGAAATGCCTTGTTTACATAGGCATCTCCCCGTTCTGGCGCTCCATGACACGATTGCGGAACACCTGGCGGCCATCGAGTCCACGGGTCCCACGGGTATGGTCACAGGGGTCGCGGCCTGTACTTTGCTTTGTCTGCCCGTGACATTCTGCCGACGTATATCTATGTTAGGCAGTCAGCAGGTGGTAAATGAGCTCACTTGGTGCCTTATCTGCATTCAATTGGCCTCAGAACCTGTATAATTTAAATGTGTTCTGGTTTAAAGGGATGAGGTGGCAACCCTAGGGTGTGCGGGCACCCCTGATCTGTGGTGTGATTCTGTAAAGCACAAGTCGGTCAGCCATAAATCATTGTTGATTGGCTTAACGAATCGCAGTACAGAGCCCTGTGTTTACTAACAACACAGGGTTCTGTCCATGGAGCGGCTATGTGGCTTGCCCAGCAGGGAGAAAAACGAGCCACATCGATTAGTAAAAGCAGCACATAATGCACATACTGTATTGCACATTGTTAGGCAGGGCTGGACTGGGACAAAAATTTGGCCCTGGACTTCATCCAGACTGGCCCACTTTGACAGGTCTCTCCCATGGCAACCGGACAACTCCCGCACCCCCCTCCCCCGGCCACCCGCACCCCCTCTTCCCCTTCACTAGTCACTAGCCATTCTATTTTATTAGAGTAGAACGGCTGGTACTGGTACTCTTATAGTCAGTACCAGTGGGGAAGCTAGACATTATTTCACCCGGGGCAAAGAATCAGTTTAGTGCCCCCCCCCCTTACGGGATAAGATTAGGCAGAAGTGAGAAACTCCCAGGCCATAGTTGTTGAGTCAGCCGTCTGTCCCCTCCCCCCATGCTCCTCTGTCGCCCCCCCTGCTCCTCTGGTCCCCCCCTGCATCTTTGTTCCCCCCAGGTGAGTGCTGCGGGGAGGGAGAGGAGGTGAGTGCTGCGGGAAGGGAGAGACAGAGGAGCGGAGGGGGGCGGCGGTCCGCTGTCACTGAAGCCGGCCCACTGAGCCATCGGCCCACCAAGGAAACTCCCTGTAGTCCCAATGGCCAGTCCATTCCTGTTGTTAGCCACACAGTTAACCCTTTGATTTCCCCTAGATGGTAACCCCCCTTCCCAGCCAGTGTCATTAATACAGTGACAGTGTTAGCACTGATCTCTGTATTAGTGTCACTGGTGATGTCGGTGTCAGTTAGTCAGTTCCCACCCAGTGTCAGTTAGTGTCAGATTGTCTGCCACACAGCCCCACTACAAGTCACTGATTACCACCATTACTGGTATACAAATAAATAAATAAATAAATAAATATAGTATATATACACCACCATTTGTAGACGCTGAGGGCCAGATTCTCAAAAGCGTTACGACGGCGCAACACCATTAGCGCCGTCGTAACTCCTCATCTGGCCCCGGGTATCTATGCGACTGATTCTTAGAATCAGTTGCGCATAGATACCCATTAGATCTGACATGCGTAAGGCTGTTACGCTGTCAGATGTTAAAAGTAATTTTTTTTCCCGCCGCTAGGTGTCGCATCGTCGTTTTCCCCGTCGTCTATGCAAATGAGGTAAGTACACGAGATTCCCGAACCTACGCGCGTCCGACGCTGAGAATTTACGTTGTTTCCGTAGCGTACGCGACGCGTAAGGTTGCCCCTGCTATTAGCAGGGGCAACCAATGTTAACTATGGCCGTCGTTCCCGCGTCGAAGTTTTAAAAAAATACGTCGTTTGCGTAAGACGTCCATGAATGGCGCTGGACGCCATTTACGTAAATGTCTAAGCGACGTCATTTAGCGCAATGCACGTCGGGTAAATTACCCGACGGAGCATGCGCAGTACGCTCGGCGCGGGAGCGCGCCTAATTTAAATGGTGCCCGCCCCATTTGAATTGGGCGGGCTTGCGCCGAGCGAATTAACGATACACCGCCGCAAGTTTGCAGGTAAGTGTTCTGAGAATCAGGATGTAAACCTGTAAACCTGCGGCGGTGTAGCGTACAGCACATACATTACGCTGCCCAGGAGCAACGTTAATGTATGAGAATCTGGCCCTATAACTTTTATGCAAACCAATCAATGTACACTTTTTTTTTATACCAAAGACAGAATATAATTTGGCCTAAATCTATGAAGAAATAACAAAAAAAAATGTATTTCTTGTTGTTGGATGTTTTATAGCAGAAAGTCAAAATGTTTCAATTTTTTTTTTTCTTTTTCCAATTACCAGTTTAAGTAGTGCAGTGGTGAATAGCAAAAATTCCCTGGTCATGAGGGGCGTAAATCTTCCAGAGGTCAAGTGGTTATACTTGCCCAGAGCAGTCCCAAATCTCCTGTTATTGAGACTCCAGCTCAGAGGTTAGCAACCAGTAGATCGTAGCCAAGTGCCTTACTGCGCATTACTATAATGCATGTGTAAGCACATGTCCTGGACTGAGATGAAGAAAAAAAGGGGAATAAATCGCACTGACCGCAATTTTTAGAAGAGATGAAGTAACGCATCCGGAATGCAGAAATTGTGCTGTGAACTGGGTCTAAAATGAATAGGAATAAAAGTGATAAAAAAAAAAACAATAAAAAAAAATTAAGCACCCCCATCATCTCATGCTCGCGCACAGAAACGAGCGCAGACGTAAATATGTAAACGCCGTTCAAACCACACATGTGAGGTATCGCCGCATGCGTTAGAGTGAGCGCAAAACTTCTAGTAACTCCTCTGTAAGGCTGGGTTCACACTACGGTTTTCCCGTCCGTCAGCCGCATACGATTTCAGTATTGAAAACGTACGGGCACGGACGGGAAAACGTATAGATAGAGAATGCATTGCAAATCGTATGCACTCAGATGCATCCGGGTGCGTACGATTTGCTGGCAAAACGTTTTTTAAACGTACGCAAAACCGTGTTCAACCACGGTTTTGCGGTCGTTTTTAAAACAGTATGGCAACCGCATACGTTTTCCTTTAACATTAATGTCAATGGAAAACGTACATATGTGCGGTTCCATACGTTCCCGTCCGTTTCAGCCGCATACGGTTTTACATATAAATCGTATGCGGCTGACGGACGGGAAAACCGTAGTGTGAACCCAGCCTAACTCTAAACATGTAACCTGTAAAAAAATGTAAAGTGTCGCCTACCGAAGTTTAGCACCATTCCACAAGTGTGCGCAATTTTAAAGAGTGACCTGTTGGGTATCTTTTCACTCAGCGTAACTTCATCTTTCACATTATACAAAAAACTGTTGTTATTTTTTTAATTCATGAAACTTTTCTTTTTTTTTTTACACGTTTGAAAAATTGTTGCGCGGAAACCGTGTGACATTAAAAGTTGCAACGACCACCAATTTATTTCCTAGGGTGTCTGCTAAAATAAAAAATAAAAAAAAAACATATATAATGTTTAAGGGGGTTCTGAGTAATTTTCTAGCAAAAAAAAACAAAACAATTATCTTTACGTGTAGGAGAGAAGTGTCAGTATGGCCTGGTATGGAAGTGGTTAACCCTATTTGGACACTGACTGCAATACAACAGCCTGGCCGCTCTCAACTGTGTGTCGAATGTGCGAGTGAGAAGTGAAAGGTTGACTCCACATTCTCTGGAAACTGCTGCGGCCAATCGGCAAGGAGAATCTGTTGTTATGGAAACAGAGAAGACGCCGTGGAAGGCATAGGCCTCAGTGAGTGTCACCTGTACGATTCTATGTGGCTCCGATCCGGTCCTGGAATAGCGATTAGCGGGCCCCTCATAGAATCCTTATAGAATAGGGGGGAGAGCTGCCTGACAGTCTGGAAGATGCTAAAGGCGAAAGTGCTGCTAGTGGGACCCAGCGAGGTGAGGACAAACACCCCATCCCAGGGACAGAACATGGCTGGGAAAACCTGTTGCTGCATTTTCTTATTACTGCAAATGTCCCTGATTTACAGACCCCCCACCATTTCTGTATGGCAGACCCCCCTTTCTGTACTGAAGATCCCCCTTAATGTACTGCAGATCTCCTTCCTGTACTGCAGATCCCCTTCCTGTACTGTAGACCCACCCTTCCCGTACTGCAGGCCCCCCCTGTCTGTGTTGCAAATCCCCCTTCCTGTACTGCAGTCCTCCCTCCCCTTTCTGTACTGCAGACCCCCCCCCCATTTTTTGTGTTGCAGATCCACCTTAATGTACTGCAGAAACCCCACTTCCTGTACTGCAGACCCCCCCCCCCTTCCTGTACTGCAGACCCCCCCCTTCCTGTACTGCAGACCCCCCTTCCTGTACTGCAGACCCCCCTTCCTGTACTGCAAACCCCCCCTTCCTGTACTGCAGACCCCCCCCTTCCTGTACTGCAGACCCCCCGTTTTGTGTTGCAGATCCCCTTTCTGTACTGCAGACCCCCCCCCTTTTGTGTTACAGATCCACCTTAATGTACTGCAGAAACCCCACTCCCTGTACTGCAGACCCCCCCTTCCTGTACTGCAGACCCCCCCTTACTGTACTGCAACCCCCCCCCCCTTCCTGTACTGCAGATCCCCCCTTCCTGTACTGCAGATCCCCCCCTTCCTGTACTGCAGACCCCCCTTCCTGTACTGCAGACCCCCCCCCCCCTCCTGTACTGCAAACCCCCCCATTCCTGTACAGCAGGCCCCACCGTCAGTACTGCAGACCACCCCTTCCTGTACTGCAGACCCTCTTCCTCTATATATGTCTGTTCTGATTTCATGAGCTGCTCCTAGATGAATATATGCTGCTTGCTGGACCAAAACTGCTTCCATGGGGCTCATTCTGTATGACCGAGCATCAAAGTGTATCTAGTAATATAGAAGTTAAAATAGAACTAAGGGCTTGTTCACACTAGCGGCTGAGGGACGGTAAGACCCCACAATTCATCTGCATTTTTATTTCCCCGCAACTGCCACCCCCTTTAGCTGTATTTCAGCCTGTCATTATTTTAACCAGCTGCTGGTAACGGGAATGGACTCTGCATCTATGGCCCTTTGCAACCAAAAGTGCCAGGTTTTTACACTGTACGAGCAAAACCACCCGTGTGCACGAGAGCTTTAAAATGCTAGGTGTCAGTGGGAGAAAAAAGTGCCTTGGAGGTCTTGGTGTGCGGATGTCTGTAGCATTCACACAGGCACCACAAACGATTATCTCCTATGATCATCCACTCCATCTAGTGGCCAAAATGTTGTACTTTTTAGCAATTTCAGGGGGAAAAACACATTAAAGCGGAGCTCCACCCTAAAGTAGAACTCTTGCTGATCGGAACCCTCCCCCCCTCCGGTGTTACATTTGACACCTTTCAGGGGGAGGGGGGTGCAGATACCTGTCTAAAGACAGGTATTTGCACCCACTTCCGGTCACACAGTTTCGGGTAAACTGCGGGCAGAACGTCACCTCCCGTCCTCCCCCCGCTGTGCTCTGGGAACACTCGGCTCCCAGTACACAGCGGGAGCCAATCAGCGGCACAGCGCAACTCGCGCATGCGCCGTAGGGAACCGGGTAGTGAAGCCGGAGCGCTTCACTTCCTGGTTCCCTCACTGAGGATGGCGGGGGGAGCAGCAGAGAGACTCCAGGACAGGTAAGTGTCCTAATATTAAAAGTCAGCAGCTGTAGTATTTGTAGCTGCTGGCTTTTAATATTTTTTTTTCGTGGCACATCCGCTTTAAGGCCACTAGACAGAGCTGGTGATCATAGGAAATAGTCATGTTGCAAACATGCATGGTGCCTGTACAAAGGCTTAAAGGGTCACTAAAGGAAAACATTTTGTTTTGCTGAAATGACTGTTTACAGGGTATAGAGACATAAAAGTTAACTAATTCCTTTTAAAAATGATTAAAAGTAGATAAAAATCAATCATATAATGTGCCTCTAGTTTCACTTTCACTTTTAAACTGGTTTCATGTTTATGTGAAGTAAAGAGACCCACAGAACAAAAACAAACAAATCCAGGGCAGTGTTTTGTTTTTAAAATGAATCTGATTGGTTCTGAGGAGTTTTAGACACACAGTAATGACAGAAAAAAAGAAGATAACTGTGCTAAACCAGAAACGTACACAAAAATGTACAGATCTTGTGATAATGTAAAAATACAATGGACGGGTGCCCAAGTGTATATCAAAAGTACAGGCCACAAAACGGTGGCCTATTAGTAATTAAGTGACTAAATACTAAACGATTGGGCTCCAGAGCCCTGGATGCCCAAATCTATAAGTGAAAAAAGAAAACAATATAAACAAATAAAAAACCGTAACAATGTGTCACAGTTATCAATCTATCACCAATTTTGCAGTAAGTGATATTGCACAATAAACGGAAATTGTGACATAAACGATTAATTTTGTGAATAGTCCAAGAAAAAAAGGAAGTCCATAATGGGCTGTTGGAAACACCCGTGCAGATTATTAACCATGCGATTATCCGTGAGATAGATTATCCAAAAGTGAATCCACCACCAGTGATCGTAAGCCGCTTACCAGATTAAAAGGTCCCTACGGACCAAGCCCAGCATGTAGCTCCTCAATAAAGCGATGTTGGTATCCAGATGCAGGCAGACTCCACAATGATATTCACATAAGCCAAATAAAGAAGAAAGGAAATGCTTCCATAGCATAAAACCACATGTGACTTTATTAAGATATATGTAGCAGATATTTCACTCACATTTCAGAAGATTCAATAAAACATTTCTGCCATGCAGCTCCGGCCGGACGCTGACAGGCAACAGGACTGCTCGTAGCGAGTAGACAGTTGAGAGGGGATGACACAGGAATGCCGCTCGCTCCACCCGACGCGTTTCGTGAAAGAATCACTTCGTCTTCAAATATTCAAATATTTTGCGCTGCCCTCGATTCACGGAGAAGTAGCTCCGTAAATTGCGAGGGCGCGCCGGCAAAATTGCCCGGCGTAAGCGCGCGCAATGTAAATGATCCCGCCGGGGGGCGGGAATCATTTAAATTAGGCGCGCCGAGCATAGAGCGCATGCTCCGTCGGGAAACTTTCCCGACGTGCATTGCGGCAAATGACGTCGCAAGGACGTCATTTGCTTCAAAGTGAACGTGAATGGCGTCCAGCGCTATTCACGATTCACTTACGCAAACAACGTAAAATTTGAACGTCGCGACGCGGGAACGCCGGGTATAGTTTAGCATTGGCTGCCCCTGCTATTAAAAGGGGCAGCCTTACGCTAAACACGCCGTACGGAAACAACGTAACTTGCGTACGCAGGGGGCGCGCAACATTGTGAATCGGCGTAAGTATGCAATTTGCATACTATACGCTGACCACAATGGGAACGCCCCCTAGCGGTCATTGCAAGAATGCAGCCTAAAATCTGCGTGGCATAAGAGCCTTATGCCACGCAGATTTTAGGCTGCAGTCGGCGTAACAAGTTCTCTGAATCAGGAGAACTCGTTACGCCGGCGCAAGTCAGCAATTGCGCTGCGTAACTATGGTTACGCAGGCGCAATTGCTTACTGAATCTGGGCCAGTGATAGTAAAAAATGCTCCATCATTGGTGTCAGTGATAGTAATAAATGCTCCATCATTGGTGTCAGTGATAGTAATAAATGCTCCATCATTGGTGTCAGTGGGAGTAATAAATGCCTTATCATTGGTGGCAACGGGAGTAATTCAACAGCTTCCTCAAGCATGCATTGAATCCTGTGTGACGGTATCGGTATGATATCCCCGTCAAGCATTCCCTCCTCTCCATACAAGAACATCACAGGATTCCCCACACATGAGTCAAGACTGGATGCTGGAACCAAGACACTTTATTGACACAAAAACTCAGCTTATATGTGGTTACAGCCTGTTAGGAACGCCCCCCTCACACAGTGGGGTTTCCCATACAGATTATAGGAGACAAGTCGGAGCCGACCCTGCAGACACGTTTCTTTAGATAAAGACATCACTGGAGTTAATTACTACACTGAAGCAATCAGAATAATTAACATACTACTTCTCTAATCATTTAGCCTGATGATACAATACACATCTTTTAAGGGTAAACACAGATCTTCTTTACACAACACAATAGATCAATTAACGTTTAGAATAGTGAGGGGACATTAGCACGTCAATAACCTGTCAGAGGAATGAATCACACATGAAATTCCTTTCTACCTCTACCCATGGCTAGCAGGGAGCAGTACACTGAGACATATGGGCAAATGTATCACAATGGCCCCCCTTTTGCTCCCTGCTCCGGCAAATCCGGTTGGACCTTCCCTGGTCCAGTAGGGTTGACGGGTTCAGAGCTTTTAGTCCGAGGTTAACTCCGTTTGGCATGACTGACCTCCCTTGACAACTGCTTCAGACTCAGGTATGTCACCGGGTCGTCAGATCACACGCCGGTCAGTCCCCAAGTCTTTGTGCGATCTGCAAAGTCACCAGAAGTCAGTGTGAAGACAGCGAATGGGTCTGTGCGCCGCCGTCTAGGTGTCCCGCTATGGGAGGGGGCAGGTTATGGCTCTGAAGTGACAATCACAGGAGATTCATAAAAAGGAAAAGTTATATTTGTTGTAGCACTGGTGCTCAGAGTCCGGGGGGGGGGGGAGAGGGGACTCAGAGCCCCATAAGGTCAGCCACCCCCTGCTCCCTCCGCAGCCGCCGGTTCTCCTCTTGGAGCTTGTCCAGCTCCATCTCCAGTTCATGGAGCCTGGGAGGGTCAGCCTGCTGTGACCTCAGGTGGTTGTTCTCCTCCTCCATGCGGCTTATGCACTCCTCCAGCTCTATGTACTCACGGATCAGCTCCTGCTTGCTCATGTCCTGCAGGCTCTCCACGTGGTCCTTCATCATCAGGAACTGGGTGGTGGTGTAAGGGGCCACCGGTTGGCCCTTGGCGAACATCTCGGCCCGCATCTGGGACGCCCGCTGCGACTCCCTCTCCTCCAGTCGCTTCTTCTCCTCCCAGGTCCGCTGGTTATATGACTTCCAGGACCTCTTCTTCTTGAAGGGTGGCCGGCGGTGCCTCTTTCTGCCCAGCTCCCTCCAGGGCCCCTCTGGCTCAGGGCTGGAGCCCATGACCAGCTGACAATGGTGTTCCCTGTTGTCCGTAATAGCAGATTGTACCATGAGGGCTTCGTAAGGGGTGCCCAATGGTTCTTCCCGACCCCGCTCCTGGGGATCCCAAGCCGAGTCTACACAATGGGCTGCTGCTGGTGGGCGGTACCCAGGTTGAGACCAATTTGACCTGGTGTTGTCATTCATGGGGCAATTCTGCTTGAAGTGACCCAACTGTTTGCACCGGAAGCAGCGTTGTTCGTTGTCCTCCTGGCGTGGATAGCGAGGGCTAGATGTCACCGGTCTGTTAGGAGGTTGGTATCTAGCGGCTGGTGGGTGTGAGGGCGCCGTTGGTCGTGGAGGTTGTACCCGTGGTGTGACCTGGTTTGTCTTGCGAGTATCCGCATATTCATCCGCCAACTTCGCGGCCTCTGGTAGAGTCATGGGCCTGCGATCTCTCACCCAATCTTTGACATCCGTCTGGATGTGATTGTAAAATTGCTCCAGGAGCATTAGTTGCAAAATGTCCTCTGCGGTGGTGGCCTGGCTGCTGTTAACCCAGTTAGAGGCCGACAGGGACAGCTGGCATGCCCATTCTGCGTAAGAGTCTTTTGTGGTTTTGCGTGAGTCCCTGAACTTCTGTCGGTGGGACTCTGGGGTTACTGCATAACGAGCCAGGAGCACTTCTTTAACCCGGGCGTAGCTATGGATATCCTGATCTGGCACGGTCCGGAAAGCATCAGAAGCTTTGCCTGACAGTTTGCCTGACAATATTGCAACCCACTCTCTTCTAGCTATTCGGTGCAGGTTACATTGTCGCTCAAAATCCGCCAGGTAGTTATCAATTTCACAGTCCTTTTCATCAAAAGCTTTAAAAGCGCTAAACGGAATCTTCCTTGCGTCTGCTGTGCTGTACTCACTGTTCGGAGAAGGTGCGGCTGCTTGTTGGACTGCTGCCAGTTTTAACTGTAGTTCTGCGTCCCTTATTTGTTTATCCTTCTGTAGTTCTGCGTCCCTTATTTGTTTAGCCTTCTGTAGTTCTGCGTCTCTTATTTGTTTAGCCTTCTGTAGTTCTGCGTCCCTTATTTGTTTATCCTTCTGTAGCTCTGCGTCTCTTATTTCTTTAGCCTTCTGTAGTTCTGCGTCTCTTATTTGTTTAGCCTCCTCCGCTAACAGGTCCATCACTTTCAGCACCACATCCGGCGTTGGGTTCGGGCCGAACCACGCTAGCTTCTCTCTCATTAGCTTGTTGGCTGGCGATTCCTCCTCCTGAATCACTGGTGTATCCATCTCTTGTACTGCTGGCGTTGCTGCAATCCCGTCCTCCTGGTCTATCTCCATTGATTCCGCTATGATGACCCGCTTGGTTTTGTTGCTAGCAATCCTTCCAGTAGTTCTTCCAGTGTCTGCTTGGAATCCGGGTGTGAAGGAGAGTAGAAGGGAAGATCCCACCGCTGCCACCAATTTGTGACGGTATCGGTATGATATCCCCGTCAAGCATTCCCTCCTCTCCATACAAGAACATCACAGGATTCCCCACACATGAGTCAAGACTGGATGCTGGAACCAAGACACTTTATTGACACAAAAACTCAGCTTATATGTGGTTACAGCCTGTTAGGAACGCCCCCCTCACACAGTGGGGTTTCCCATACAGATTATAGGAGACAAGTCGGAGCCGACCCTGCAGACACGTTTCTTTAGATAAAGACATCACTGGAGTTAATTACTACACTGAAGCAATCAGAAAAATTAACATACTACTTCTCTAATCATTTAGCCTGATGATACAATACACATTTTTTAAGGGTAAACACAGATCTTCTTTACACAACACAATAGATCAATTAACGTTTAGAATAGTGAGGGGACATTAGCACGTCAATAACCTGTCAGAGGAATGAATCACACATGAAATTCCTTTCTACCTCTACCCATGGCTAGCAGGGAGCAGTACACTGAGACATATAGGCAAATGTATCACATCCTGCATGTGGATTTTGCCAAGTCAGTCCCTTATGGGACACAGACGGCCCAAAAAAAACTATTAAAAAAAATTAAAGGGATTTCAACCATTCCCTAAACGAAAAAGTTGTAGAGACACGCTTGAATGCCTTAGTTCTACACATAGTGATTGTACTGTTACCTCTTTAAAACAAATTCAGACCTCACCAATCATCAATGTATTTTTGGCATAGGAAGAAGGATCGAGGGGAGGGATCACAATCAGATTTGTTTATTTCTGTACTTTTGATCCAGTTAGAATGTCTGCTTAGCATGCTTGATGAAGTGCATTGACTAAGTAAACATATTTGGTGTAACATGCACAGTTCTATTTTTCTGTGTCCATGCTTTATCCACAATGGCTGAAGTATAGCTATGCTCCTGCAGTGACACCCTTGGGAAACCCTGGTGATGATGGAGGTCCAGGGAGGTAATTTGGTCCTGGCCTCGCCTCACAGAGGGCATCAGTTTTGTCCAGAACTGACACCAATAATTGGGAATTTATTATTCCCACTGACACAAGTAATCGGACATGTATTATTCCCACTGACACCAATGATGGGGCATATATTATGCCCACTAACGCCAACGATGGGTCATACAGTATCTCACAAAAGTGAGTACACCTTTTCACATTTTGGTAAATATTTTATTATATCTTAAGAAATGACACTTTGCTACAATGTAAAGTAGTGAGTGTTCAGCTTGTATAACAGTATAAATTTGCTGTCCCCTCAAAATAACTCAACACACAGCCATTAATGTCTAAACCTCTGGCAACAAAAGTGAGTACACCCCTAAGTGAAAATCTTCAAATTGGGCCTATTTAGCCATTTTCCCTTTCCGGTGTCATGTGACTCGTTAGTGCTACAAGGTCTCGGGTGTGAATGGGGAGCAGGTGTGTTAAATTTGGTGTTATCACTCTCACTCTCCCATACTGGTCACTGGAAGTTAAACATGGTACCTCATTTCCAAGACCCTGAAACTGAGCTGCGGTATGGTGGCCGAGACCATACAGCTGTTTAACAGGACAGGTTCCACTGAGAAGAGGCCGTGCCATGGCTGACCAAAGAAGTTGAGTGTACATGCTCAGCGTCATATCCAGAGAATATCTTTGGGAACTAGACGTATGAGTGCTGCCAGCATTGCTGCAGAGGTTGAAGGGGTGGGGGGTCAGCATGTCAGTGCTCAGACCATACGCCGCACGCTGCATCAAATTGGTCTGCATGGCTGACATCCCAGAAGGAAGGCCACAAACAGTTTGCTAAGATGACCACTGCCTTGCTAAAGAAGCTGAGGGTAAAGGTGATGGACTGGCCAAGCATGTCTCCAGACCTAAACCCTATTGAGCATCTGTGGGGAATCCTCAAATGGTAGGTGGAGGAGCGCAATGTCTCTAACATCCACCAGCTCTGTGTTGTCATCATGGAGGAGTGGAAGAGGACTCCAGTGGCAACCTGTGGAGCTCCGTGCCCAAGAGGGTTAAAGCAGTGCTGGAAAATAATGGTGGCCACACAAAATATTGACACTTTGGGCCTAATTTGGACATTTTCACTTAGGGGTGTACTCACTTTTGTTACCAGAGGTTTGTTGTAGCAACGTGTAATTTCTTCAGTGCTGTCACATGAAAAGATATAATAAAATATTTACAAAAATGTGAGGGGTGTACTGACTTTTGTGAGATACTGTATATTACACCCACAATTAGTGTCAGTCTCTGGACTGAAGGTGAATATTGCTGCAAAAGCTGATTTTGTTATCCTATTTTTTTTTTTTCATGGACAATTAATTTTTTAAGTTTGCTTTAAAACAGTTTTTTTTATATTGAATGTTTAAAACAAACCCATGGCAACTTTTCTAAAGATTTCTTATAATGCGTACCTAAATTTTTTTTTATTTTCAGTGTGGAAAGAGCATTTTGGCAAACTTTTTAGCTGATGCCACAGAGAACATTGGCGGAGAATACAGTCCAACGCAAGGTGTAAGGTAATCTGACAGTATTTATCTGGATTGCTGTTATGCTTTATGAGAAGGTATACCTGGCAGCCAATCAGAATTCAGTATCCAGCAAGTACGAATAGAAAAAGAGATGTTTCATTATGAAAGGTTCACATCATTGTTCTTGCACTAGTCCTTCGATGTGGTGTTTTTTTTAAGCACTAACCCCTCTCGTTATATTCATAACATGGGGTTTGGGGGGAGGGGGGGACGTTCTGTTATACATAAAGAGAACTGAATGGGACTGATAACAATGCTTGGGGATTCAGTGCAGCACAGGCAGCTTGCTTCTTGGCCTGTTGGCCATGATCGAGTGTAGTATCTGTTCTTATCAGTGTCCAGGAAGCTCTTCCACTACTCTGGCCTATTGGCAGGAAGGATTGGCTGTATAATGCTCTTACTGGTATGATGAGGGTCCTGAAGGACCTTCCCCATGTCAAGAAATCCAAATTAAGAGCCCACTGGGTGAGGTGGGGATTGCGAGTACCTACCTTGTGTGGAGGGTTTTAAGAGGCCCAGTGAGAGAGAGAGAGAGAGAGAGAGAGATTCATACCCCTTGAAATTTTCCACATTTTGTCGTATTGCAACCAAAAACGTAATGTATTTTATTGGGATTTTATGTGATAGACCAACCCAAAGTAGCTCATTATTGTGAAGTGGAAGGAAAATGATAAATGGCTTTCAATTTTTTTTTATAAATAAATATCTGAAAAGTGTGGCGTGCATTTGTATTCAGCACCCTTTACTCCGATGCCCCTAACTAAAATCGAGTGGAACCAATTGCCTTCAGAAGTAAATTAATTAATAAATACAGTCCACCTGTAATGTAATCTCAGTAAAAATATAGCTGTTCTGGGAACCCTCAGAGGTTTGTTAGAGAACTTTAGTGAACAAACAGCATCATGAAGGCCACAGAACACAACAGGTAGGTCAGGGATAACGTTGTGGAGAAGTTTAAAGCAAGGTTAGGTTATAAAAAATCTCTCAAGCTTTGAACATCTCATGGAGCTCAGAACTGTTCAATCCATCATCCGAAATTGGAAAGAGTATAGCACAACTGCAAACCTACCAAGACATGGCCATCCACCTAAACGAACAAGCCTGGCAAGGAGAACATTCATCTGAGAATCAGCCAAGAGGCCCATGGTAACTCTAGAGGAGCTGCTGAGTTCCACAACTCAGGTGGGAGAATCTGTTCACAGGACAACACTTAGTCGTGCGCTCCACAAATCTGGCCTTAATGTAGGAGTGGCAAGAAGAAAGTCATTGTGAAAGAAAGCCATTTGCAGTTTGCGAGAAGCCATGTGGGGGACACGGCAAACATGTGGAAGAACGTGATCTCATCAAATCAGATCAAAGTTTTACTTTTTGACCTAAAAGCAAAACGCTATGTGTGGCAGAAAACTAACACTGCACATCACCCTGAACACACCATCCCCACTGTGAAACATGTTGGTGACAGCTTCATGTTGTGGGGACGCTTTTCGTCAGCAGGGACAGGGAAGCTGGTCATGGGAGTTGATGGGAAGATGTATGGAGCCAAATACAGGACAATCTTAGAAGTAAACCTGTTGGAGTCTGCAAAAGACTTGAGACTGTGGCAGAGGTTCACCTTCCAGCAGGGCAAGGACCCTAAACATACAGCCAGAGCTACAAGGGAATGGTTTAGATCAAAGCATATTCATGTGCTAGAATGGCCCAGTCAAAGTCCAGACCTAAATCCATTTGAGAATCTGTGGCAAGACTTGAAAATTGCTGTTCACAGATGCTCTTCATCCAATATGACAGAGCTTGAGCTATTTTGCAGAGAAGAATGGGCAAAAATTTCACTCTAGTGCAAAGTTGGTAGAGACATTCCCAAAAAGACTTGCAGCAGTAATTGCAGCGAAAGGAGGTTCTACAAAGTATTGACTTCGGGGGCTAAATACAAATGCACATCACACTTTTCACATATTTGTTAAAAAAAAAAACATTTATGATTTTCCTTCCGCTTCCTAATTATGTGTCACTTTGTGTTGGTCTATCACATAAAATCCCAATAAAATACATTTAGGTTTCCACAAAATGTGGAAAACTTCAAGGGGTATGAATACTTTTTTTTTCAAGGCACTGTACAGGTGATAATCGAAAAATGTGAATATCGTGCAAAAGTTCATTTATTTCAATAATGCAACTTAAAAGTGAAACTAATATATGAGATAGACTCATTACATGCAAAGCAAGATAGTTCAAGCCGTGATTTGTCATAATTGTGATGATTATGGCTTACAGCTCATGAAATCACCAAATCCACAATCTCAGAAAATGTGAATATTACATGCAATCAATAAAACAAAGATTGTACATAGAACAATATCGGACCTCTGAAAAGTAGAAGCATGCATATGTACTCAGTACTTGGTTTGGGCCCCTTTTGCAGCAATTACTGCCTCAATGCGGCGTGGCATGGAAGCTATCAGCCTGTGGCACTCCTGAGGTGTTACGGAAGACCAGCGGCCTTCAGCTCTTCTGCATTGTTCGGTCTCATGTCTCTCATCTTTCTCGTGGCAATGCCCCATAGATTCTCTATGGGGTTCAGGTCAGGCGAGTTTGCTGGCCAATCAAGCACATTAATCCCAGGTTTTGGTGCTTTTGGCAATGTGGGCAGGTGCCAAGACCTGCTGGAAAATGAAGTCAGCTTCCCCATAGAGCTCGTCTGCGGAAGGAAGCATGAAGTGCTCCAAAATCTCCTGGTAGATGGCTGCGGTGACTCTGGACTTAAAGCGGGAGTTCACCCATTTGTAAAAAAAAATGTGTTCTCCCCTTAGCTTCCTGCTCGTTCGGTCTAGGGGAATCGGCTATTTGTATTAAAATATGAGCAGTACTTACCCGTTTTCGAGCTGCATCTTCTTCCGTCGCTTCCGGGTATGGGTCTTCGGGAGCGGGCGTTCCTTCTTGATTGACAGTCTTCCGAGAGGCTTCCGACGGTCGCATCCATCGCGTCACTCGTAGCCGAAAGAAGCCGAACGTCGGTGCGGCTCTATACTGCGCCTGCGCACCGACGTTCGGCTTCTTTCGGAAAATCGTGACGCGATGGATGCGACCGTCGGAAGCCTCTCGGAAGCCTGTCAATCAAGAAGGAACGCCCATTCCCGAAGCCCATACCCGGAAGCGACGGAGAGGATGCATCTCGTAAACGGGTAAGTACTGCACATATTTTAAAATAAATAGCCGATTCCCCTAGTAAAAACGAGCAGGAATCTAAGGGGGAAAAGTGCCCTCTAAGGGTGAACCCCCGCTTTAATGATGCACAGTGGACCAACACCAGCAGATGACATTTCTCCCCAAATCAACACGGACTGTGTAAACTTCACTCTGGACTTCAAGCATCTTGCAGTGTGTGCCTCTCCATTCTTCCTCTATACTCTGGCTCCTTGGTTTCCAAATGAGATGCAACATTTGCTCTCATCAGAAAAGAGGACTTTGGACCACTGAGCAACAGACCAAGTCTGTTTTTCTTTAGCCCAGGTAAGACGCCTCTGACCTTTGTTGTTCAGGAGTGGCTTGACAAGAGGAATACGACATTTGAAGCCCATGTCCAGGACCCATCTGTGTGTGGTGACTCTTGATGCACTGACTCCAGCCTCAGTCCACTCCTTGTGAAAGTCCCCAACACTTTTGAATGGCCTTTTCCTGACAATCCTCTCCAGGCTCCATTTCTAATAATGTGCTTTGATACAGCACTTTGGGAACATCCAACTTCTTTTGCAATTACCTTTTGAGGCTTTCCTTCCTTATGGAGGGTGTCAATGATGGTTTTCTGCACAACTGTCAGGTCAGCAGTCTTTCCTATGATTGTTATTCCTACTGAACCAGACTGAGAGATCATTTAAAGGCTCAGGAACCCTTTGCAGGTGTTATGGCTTAATTAGCCGATTAGAGTGGGACACTTTGGCCCAGATTCTTAAAGGACTTACGACGGCGCAGCGCCATGTACGCCGTCGTAAGTCCTAATCTGACCCATTGTCTCTTACGCCGTCGGATCTTAAGTGCATTTATTTTTTTTGCCCGCTAGGTGGTGCTTCCGTCGAAATCCGCATCGAGTATGCAAATTAGCTAGATACGCGAATTCCCGAACGTACGCGCGGCCGACGCAGTAAAGTTACGACGTTTACGTTAGGCTTTTCCCGGCGTATAGTTGCCCCTGCTATATGAGGCGCAGCCAATGTTAAGTATGGCCGTCGTTCCCGCGTCGAAATTTTAAAAGTTACGTCGTTTGCGTAAGTCGTCCGTGAATGGGGCTGGACAGCATTTACGTTCACGTCGAAACCAATGACTTCCTTGCGACGTCATTTGGAGCAATGCACACTGGGATATTTTACGGACGACGCATGCGCAGTTCGTTCGGTGCGGGGACGCGCTTCATTTAAATGATACACGCCCCCTACCCCCCGAATTTGAATTCCGCCGGGGGATTTACGCTGCCGCAACTTTGCAAGTGAATAAAGCACTTGCCTGAAAAACTTGCGGCGGCGTAAGGTAAATGACATACGTTACGCCGCCGCAGAGATACGCCCAGTGTACAAGAATCTGGGCCTTTGAGCCTAGAATATTGCACCTTTTTCACAATATTCACATTTTCTGAGATTGTGGATTTGGGGTTTTATGAGCTGTAAACCATAATCGTCACAATTATGACAAATCACAGCTTGAACTATCTTGCTTTGCATGTAATGGGCCAGATTCACATAGGTTACGCGGATCTTTAGATCCGCGTAACCTATGTGATTTAAGATCCGCCGCCGCAAGTTTTTGAGGCAAGTGGGTAATTCACAAAACACTTACCTCAAAACTTGCGGCGACGGATCGTAAATCCCCGGGCGGAATTCAAATTCCGCGGCTAGGGGGAGTGTAGTATTTAAATCAGGCGCGTCCCCGCGCCGATTTAAATGCGCATGCGCCGTCCGCTAGGACGTCATTGGTTCCGGCGTGAGTGTAACTTGCGTCCAGCGCTTTTGTGAATCGACGGTTGCAAACGACGTAAAAAAAAAAATTGGACGCGGGAACGACGGCCATACTTAACATTGGCTGCGCCTCATAGAAGCAGGGGTAAGTATACACCGGGAAAACGCTTATGTAAACGACGTAAAGTGACTGCGTCGGGCCCGCGTACGTTCGTGAATTGGCGTATCTCGCTGATTTACATATCCTCGCCGTAAATCAGCGAGAACGCCCCCAGCGGCCATTTTTAAATTGCAGTTAAGATCCGACGGTGTAACACAGTTACACCTGTCGGATCTTAGGCATATCTATGCGTAACTGATTCTATGAATCAGTCGCATAGATACGACCGGCCTAACTCAGAGATACGACGGTGTATCAGGAGATACACCGTCGTATCTCTTTGAGAATCTGGCCCAATGAGTTTATCTTGTATATTAGTTTCACCTTTTAAGTTGTATTAGTGTAATAAATTAACTTTTGCACGATATTCACATTTTTCGAGTATCGCCTGAACAGTGCCTTGAAAAAAGTATTCATACCCCTTGAAGTTTTCCACATTTTGTGGAAACCTAAATGTATTTTATTGGGATTTTAGGTGATGGATCAACACAAAGTGACACATAATTAGGAAGCGGAAGGAAAATCCTAAATGTTTTTTTTTACAAATCACGGCTTGAACTATCTTGCTTTGCATGTAATGAGTTTATCTCATATATTAGTTTCACCTTTGAAGTTGCATTAGTGAAATAAATTAACTTTGCACAATATTCAAATTTTTCCCTGAAAATGTGACTAGGTCTTATATTCATTTTGGCTACAAAAACACACTAGGGCTTATCTTCAGGGGATATCTTATTTATTTATGGTTTGTACAATAATTAAAATGTATTCAAATACTGTCATGTCATCTTCTGGAACATCGTCATAACTCTCCAAACCCTGAATTCCGGCCTGAATTTCTTGCGCTCCATTGCCTTTTGAACCATTGTTCCTAATCTCTCATGTACCGCAATAGAGCTCTCCTTAAACAAGTACCGTATTTATCGGCGTATAACATGCACAGGCGTATAACACCCACCCTAACTTTAAGAGGGAAGTTTCAGGAACAAAACTTTCCACAGCCCCCTGCGTATAACATGCAGGCACAGTTTACCCTCTCAGTGCCTTGCGAAAGTATTCGGCCCCCTTAAACTTTGCGACCTTTTGCCACATTTCAGGCTTCAAACAAAGATATAAAACGAAAAAAAAGAATCAACAACAAGTGGGACACAATCATGAAGTGGAAGGAAATTTATTGGATATTTCAAACTTGAAAAAAAAAAAAAAAACTGAAAAAAATGGGCGTGCAAAATTATTCAGCCCCCTTAAGTTAATACTTTGTAGCGCCACCTTTTGCTGCGATTACAGCTGTAATCGCTTGGGGTATGTCTCTATCAGTTTTTCACATCGAGAGACTGAAATTTTTGCCCATTCCTCCTTGCAAAACAGCTCGAGCTCAGTGAGGTTGGATGGAGAGCGTTTGTGAACAGCAGTTTTCAGTTCTTTCCACATATTCTCGATTGGATTCAGGTCTGGACTTTGACTTGCCCATTCTAACATCTGGATATGTTTATTTGTGAACCATTCCATTGTAGATGTTGCTTTATGTTTTGGATCATTGTCTTGTTGGAAGACAAATCTCCGTCCCAGTCTCAGGTCTTTTGCAGACTCCATCAGGTTTTCTTCCAGAATGGTCCTGTATTTGGCTCCATCCATCTTCCCATCAATTTTGACCATCTTCCCTGTCCCTGCTGAAGAAAAGCAGGCCCAAACCATGATGCTGCCACCACCATGTTTGATAGTGGGGATGGTGTGTTCAGGGTGATGAGCTGTGTTGCTTTTACGCCAAACATAACATTTTGCATTGTTGCCAAAAAGTTCGATTTTGGTTTCATCTGACCAGAGCACCTTCTTCCACATGTTTGGTGTGTCTCCCAGGTGACTTGTGGCAAACTTTAAACAACACTTTTTATGGATATCTTTAAGAAATGGCTTTCTTCTTGCCACTTTTCCATAAAGGCCAGATTTGTGCAGTACACGACTGATTGTTGTCCTATGGACAGAGTCTCCCACCTCAGCTGTAGATCTCTGCAGTTCATCCAGAGTGATCATGGGCCTCTTGGCTGCATCTCTGATCAGTCTTCTCCTTGTATGAGCTGAAAGTTTAGAGGGACGGCCAGGTCTTCGTAGATTTGCAGTGGTCTGATACTCTTTCCATTTCAATGTTATCGCTTGCACAGTGCTCCTTGGGATGTTTAAAGCTTGGGAAATCTTTTTGTATCCAAATCCAGCTTTAAACTTCTCCACAACAGTATCTTGGACCTGCCTGGTGTGTTCCTTGTACTTCATGATGCTCTCTGCGCTTTAAACGGACCTTTGAGACTATCACAGTGCAGGTGCATTTATACGGAGACTTGATTACACACAGGTGGATTCTATTTATCATCATTAGTCATTTAGGTCAACATTGGATCATTCAGAGATCCTCACTGAACTTCTGGAGAGAGTTTGCTGCACTGAAAGTAAAGAGGCTGAATAATTTTGCACGCCCAATTTTTCAGTTTTTTAAAAGTATGAAATATCCAATACATTTTGTTCCACTTCATGATTGTGTCCCACTTGTTGTTGATCCTTTTAAAAAAATTACAGTTTTATATCTTTATGTTTGAAGCCTGAAATGTGGCAAAAGGTCGCAAAGTTCAAGGGGGCCGAATACTTTCGCAAGGCACTGTACAGTACTTCTTGTCCATATAGCCTGCTTGTAGTGCTTTGGCAATACAGCTGTCAATGATTTATTTTTATTTTTTTCCCATGAATTCTTCACCCATGTCATGATCTCTTGCGGGCTTGGCTTCACAAAGTTTCCACGCTGATTTCTCTCCAATCTATTTTCAGTGTATTCATTGATTTCCTTGCGCAAATGGTCCTTAAATTACTTGTTTATTGCAATATCAAGCGTCTGGAGATAAGCAGCCATTCCTGCGGGAACCATTACCTAATCTATACTTTCTGCAAGGAAGTTCTTCATGTCTTTTGCAGAGTCTGTGCTGTCTGAATCCCAAACTAGCAGACCTCTTTGGCCACGTCTCAAAACAAGTGGCAGCATTAAATCGACCCACTTCCTTGTAACTGCTTGTGTGCACCAGTTTTTTTTCGGTTTCAAGAACATAAATTGCTGAAACATGTTCAATCTTATCTTTCTTGCCCTTTGCGATGATTAGAGGTGTGGCTTTCTTTACTTCCGAATTGCCAAAATACAGGTAACACGTACACTTTCATAACCAGTGGGGGGAGCGTAGATTGATGAGGCTCCCCTCTGATCAGTTGTCATTTTGAGATTCTTGGCCCATAAACACTGCAGTTTTATCCATAGCAATCATGTTGGAGAGTTGGTATTTAGAAAAGTCAATGCCATCAACTAAGAACTTGAATGCAATTGCAAGTTTAACAACTTCAGTATCTTTCTGCTTGAACATTGTTGTTGATCTTCTTAGAGACGGTACATTTCGCTGAAGGAAGCCGTCCAGCCAGTGGTGTGATGCTTTTAATTTTTCTGGGGATATTTCAAACTGTGGTGCCATTGCAAGGTCAAATGCTTGAATATCATCCCTGCTACTCCTATTCGCATAACAGCTTCTGTAGAATAGACCACGTACTGATTCCACCTCGCTTTCTCTCCTGTATTGAAAATATTTTGATTCGTTCTTCACCCTGGTTCGATCATGACCCCTCTTATTTTTTTCCTTTCGCTCGCCTGCTCACCTCGTCTCCCCCCCTCATTGGAGACTTAACAAGTCACTCCTTACATCTCAAGATTCCTGCCTTGATATACACGCTCGCATTCAAGCCTTTTTTACAGACAATGTTGGCTCTGTTTCCTCTGTGATTTCACTTTGGTGGACCTATAAGGTCACCTTGCGAGGCCACCTCATTCAAATCGCATCAGCACATAAACATGATCGAGAGCGGAGGCTTCGAGACCTCAATACTCAATTGGTTGCTGCAGATGCAGCCTGGAAATCCTCCCCTTCGACTGCGACGCAGGAAAACTCGAGCTGCCCTTTTTGCTGAATTTGACTTTTTGGCTACTGATCAAGCTGAAAAGGCCATTTAATGAATTCTACTCTTGTGCGAACAAGCCAGGGGGCGATGTTGCTCGGAAGCTGAACGCGTCTGGTCAACCCCATAAACCTATCCTACTCTGATCTGCCAGTGGCGACCTCACCTCGGATCTGGATAAAATTACAGTTTTTCGCGTATTTCCTGTCCTCCCGCTTCTTTGCCTACTGAGCTGGCTGATGCTTTTTTCCAAGATCTTGGGCTCCCCTCCTTGCCCACGACTGCCCGGGAGGCATTAAATGCGAACATTTCTGAACTGGAAATGTTCCTGGCTATCGAATCGACCCGTCTTGCACAGCCCCTGATGGCTTCTCCTGCCTCCCATTACTGCAAATTTTCTCAATTATTGGCTCCTCACCTGGCAGCCTACTTCAACACAATAACACCCTGTCCTGGGACTATTTATGATATGTGTTGCAACATTGGGGCTTTGGAGAATCCTTCCTGACCTGGCTCTCAGTCCTATACTCCTCCCCTACAGCATCAGTCTATGAGGGCTTCTCCTCCACTTCCTTTCCTATATTCTGAGGAACGCTTCAGGGCTGCCCCCTCTCCCCGGCCCCCTTTATCCTGGCCCTGGAACCTCTGGCGGCGGCCCTCCGTGCTGGCCCCAACATTACAGAGATTTCCTATGCTGGTGTGTCCTATAATGTAAACCTATTCGCAGATGATGCTCTCCTGATCCTCTCTAATCCCAACACCACGCACCCAAACTTGCATGCACTGCTGTCCCGCTTTGCAGTCATCTCTGGTTTGCAGATTAATCCCCAGAAAACAACCTCCCTGAACATCTTTCTTCCGGATTCCATGGTCTCTCAACTCAAAAGGTTCTTTCCGTACCGCTGTGCTGGCCCCTCCCTGGAATATCTAGTAGTCCGTTTGACCCCCTCTTACTCTTCTCTTTTTGCCACCATTTATTATCCCCTCCTTCGTGCTATCACTACTCTTATGGACTCCTGGCGATTCCCTTCGCAATCATGGATAGGCCGCATCAACGTGGTTAAAATGACTGTGCTCCCTTAGATCCTATACTGTTCCGAGTATCGGCCTTCTCCTTGCGCTCACTCCAGAATAAAATCGTAATTTTCATTTGGGCCTACAAACGCCCCCATAGTAGCCCGTATCGCTCTCTTTGCCCACAGACTAAGAGGCGGTCTTGGCATCTGTAACATCTCAAAGTACTACTTGGCTGCACAGCTCTCCCAGCTTACAATGTTGCATGCGACCTTGGACGTTCCTCTATGGGTGCTTCTGGACATCCCTAACTGTGCTTCTGTACCAGTCTCGGCCCTTGTGTAGCTTTCACCAGCCTCACGACCCCCCCCCCCCCCCTTAGCCCTCTCATAGCCCATAGCTTGCGTCAAAGAAATCATGGGTTAGCCCTTTTGGCAGAGACCGGGGTAACTTTTGCTTCCTGGCTGGAAGGCCTAGCCATTTTATAGCACATTGACACCTATTTATTTTTCTCTCAACGTTTTGTATCATTTCACCTTTTTTGTGTGTTGCTTTTCATTTCACAGATTGATAAGTGTGGGTTTTCAAGCCTACCCTAAAGTCTAGGGAAAGGATGTGTGGCTATTAAGGGCTGTCCTGCAGAAGAGGAAAGAACCTACCTAGTACTTGGTGGTTGGCTGATCATGAGTAGAGGGGTCTGTCAAGCATCTTGTCCCTGCCAAAAGTCCTGCACCTGAGGGGCCAGGGAAGTGTCCGCCCTCTTCAGGGGAGGAACCAGTGACATGCCCAGTGCATTTTTTGTGTGTGGTTCATATGCTTTTTTTTTCACTTGGTGTTTAGTTTTCTGCGCACCCAGCATTGGTTCAAAAAGTAAACAGGTATACAGCACAGGAAGTTAGGATCTTCCTGGATTTCTGCCAGAATAAACAGGTGTTTTTACAGGTTTTGAACAGACAAAACAAATACATTTTAATATTTAACAGATTAAAAGGGATTAAGTAAGAGATTTTCATAGGGCATACAAACATTGAAAGCTGAACTCTGGGTATGAACTTGGTTGCATACTGGTTTCGTTTGTACCAATGTAAAAATGTGTATTTAATATCTGAAGGGACAATGGGGAAGCCATCAATTAGAGTACTGTAGTAATTGCTACTACACTGCCATACCGTGATAGCTGCCATCTTCTGGGTCGTGTACTTGGCACTGCCGCCATTTGCAGAATGCCTTTTATTTATTTTTAATGAGTATAAGACGTTCTGTAATTGGATGAATTGGTAATTGTGACATCACAGCTCTTTCTCTCTACCTTTTCCAATCAGTGCCTTGTATTCATTAAAAAAAATAGGCATTCTGTGAATGGCAGTAGTGCCGAGCAACCCCTAGTGTTTAGTGTGCAGTGGAACAGCCGTTCAGCACAGGACCTGGAAGATGGCAGCTATCACTCTGGTAGAGCTGACTACTACAGTAATTTTTGGCTTCCACAGAGGCTCCTCAGGTATGCATGCTTGCGTTGGTCCAAGCTGTAAGCAATGTAAGTATGCAGTTAAGATCATACATGCAGTTCCTCTTTAGATATGTTCAGAATAGTTACTGAGGTCAATGTATCAGGGATCTATTCTGTCATAGCTGATAAGGTTTGGAGACCTTGCAGAATTTCTTCAAACCCAAGTAGCATACTGTAACACAAAAGCCAGTCTAGTCAAAGGGCTGGGATAGCTTTATAGTAACCAAGGAAGGTGGAAGGTTCTCTTGACAGTAGAAAAGACTTTCAAAATGTGGTGCTATCATTCTAAAATATTATTTATTTGCACTGAATACCTGGGTCTTTGGAGCTTGGAGTGGGTTATCAATACTGATATTTTCTGGCTGAAAACTTGCAAATTGTAGCTATCCTTTTGGGCCTCATGCACACATGATGTTATGCTAACTCTCCTAGACTACTTTCCTAATGGCAGCAGTTTTGTCAGAAAAAATGCTTGACGCTTGTAAACTCGTGTAATGCCAGTGTGTCATGATCTTACGGGGTAAAAATGACCGCACCAATCAAGCAGATACTGGCTGGAAAAAGCACCCAGAGGCGATTCAGTTTGCATGCGTTGCGCTATACAAGTCATTCATTCATTCATTCAACGTGTTTTCGCGGTTCAAGCACATAGGTTATAGAGTAGTTTATTTTGGCTATTGAAATGAATTGATGCTCAAGTACTAAAACGGCTGCGGGGAGCAGGGGTTTGGTTTCCATTTCTAAACGCCCTTGCCTCTAAACTCTTCCAAACGCCTATGTGTGCATGGACACATAGACTAACATGCAGGGGCATTTAGAGTCGGGAAAGAAAACAGTGTGCATGAAGCCTCAAAGGGGTTGTAAACCCTCGTGTTTTTTCACCTTAATGCATCCTATGCATTAAGGTGAAAAAACACCTTGCAGTGTCCAGCCCCCGAGCCCTCGTTTTACTTACCTGAGCCCCGAATTTCCATGGACGCTCTCTCCACGGCTTCTTGACTCTTCATTGGATAGATTGATAGCAGCGCAGTCATTGGCTCCCACTGCTGTCAATCAAATCCAATGACGGGGCCGCCGGGGGGTGGGGCAGAGTCATACACTCGGCAGCTATGGACGCCGAGTGTATGACAAGGGAGCGCGCCTTCAGGGTAACCCCCTCGGGATAGAGCTTCCCAGAGGGGGTTATCTAATGCGGGAGGAGCCGCCGTCGGATCCCAGAAGAGGAGGATCAGGGTCACTCTGTGCAAAACGAACTGCACAGTGGAGGTAAGTATGACATATTTGTTATTTAGAAAAACAAAACTGAACCCATAGTATCACTTTAAAGCGGAGTTCCACCCAAAAATAGAACTTGAATTTGAATTTGTTTCAGGTACATTTACATGCTTGTTTTATTCGGAGCATATGTTCAGGGTTCTTGCACAGTGCAGATTGCTTCCTCCGCTTGTTTATGATGCACTCTTCTTTCACACAAAGGCTTTGTCTAACAGGCATACACAGATGTGCGGAGTTTAATGAAATCCCTCATAAAATGTATACCCTGTGGCTTCTTCAGCTGTAACTCCATCAGCTGCAAGATAATAGCCAATTTGTTCAATAATATTCACACAGTGATGTTTGTTAAACATCAATATACCCTTCTCTTAATAACCTGTCTTTTTTTATTTACAGAATATTAGAATTTGAGTGTCCTAATGTAAATGGGAACAAAGGACCTGGATGTGAAGTGGAACTATGGGACTGTGGAGGCGATCACAAGTAAATAAATATCAACTATTTCCTATGTAAAATAATACCCTAAAGCAATAATCCATGCATTTCATATATAGAATTTGCATGTCTGGGGAACACAGAAAACATCTGCTATCACTGTAAAAAGCTTTTAGACTCGATATATGTCAACAGGCTATCTATGTCATCTGTTAAATGGGAATTCCAGGCAAATAGCCAGATACACAAGCAAAATGAATATATTTGAACTGTTTTCTTATACATAATTCTGTTTAGCCAGTCTTCTGATTCACACCCTTCTACCACACAGTACAGCCAGACAAGGGACACCACTATTTCCAGATATAACTTCCTAATGCCTGGTACACACAATGAGAATATCAGACGAATGATCGTCCATGTTTATTTGCATGCTAGTCTCGTATCGAAGATAAGGAAGTTACGAAAATTCTCATATGGCAGAATAAAAATTCGGAAGTGTCATGTTTTTGTATTGTATTTTTGGATGACGACTGTACTGATTTAAAGAAAATCATACGATCTGATATCGTTCGAGAAAAGTTTGTTTTCGTGCTTGTCCTATCAGATAAGTTCACATGAACTGTTGTGATCAGCTTTTAAAAACTGTGTACGAACGATTAGATTATCGTACGATCAATTCAAAAGCGGTATTTTTCATAAAATTTTCTGATCGTGTGTACGGGCCTTTAGTCACGCTTGTACTCCAAGTCTGCTAATTGATCAATAATTCAGTATCGTCGTACCTGTGATCCAGTGACACAGGAAGCTCTAAAGCTGAACGAGGAAACGTGGTCATCATCTAGTTGGTATAGTTGTGTAAGGTTCAATAGTAGATAAAAAAAAAAAAAAAGGTGGGCAGGTAAAATATGCCTTTTAATCTTTGCATTTAGCTAATTGGTGGAAGTTGTAATTGAACTGCTTGCTACACAATCACGTGTGTATGTGTGTGTGTGTGTGTGTGTGTGTGTGTGTGTGTGTATTAGGGTTGTCCCGAGACCACTTTTTTAGGACCAAGTACAAGTACCGATACTTTTTTTCAAGTACTCGCCGATAACGAATACCGATACTTTTTTTTAAATATGTCCCCCCACAGATGCAGCCATGTCCCCCCACATATGCAGCCATGTCCCCCCACATATGCAGCCATGTCCCCCCCCATATCCAGCCATGTCCCCCCCCATATGCAGCCATGTCCCCCCCATATGCAGCCATGTCCCCCCCATATGCAGCCATGCCCCCCCCCATATGCAGCCATGCCCCCCCCATATGCAGCCATGTCCCCCCCAATATGCAGCCATGTGCCCCCCATATCCAGTCATGTCCCCCCCATATGCAGCCATGTCCCCCCCATATCCAGCCATGTCCCCCCCCATATATGCAGCCATGTCCCCCTTACCTACATGCTGCCGTGCCGCGCCACCGCTTGGTTAATACGGGCGGGGAACATTACAGCTTTCATTTGAATAGCTGTAGTCTTTCGCGCCGCGCTGCGTATAGACACTCCCCCTTGCTCGGGATTGGACAGTTTACCCGAGCAAGGGGGAGTGTCTATACGCGGCACGGCGGGAAACACTACAGCTATTCAAATGAAAGCTCGCCCGTATTACCCAAGCGGCGGCGTCAGCGGGGATGCGGCGTAGCGGCGGCGGCGGGGCAAGTACTCTATTTAGGCATGGGGGGTATTTGCGGGAGTATGAGTACTCCCGCAAATACTCGGAATCGGACAACCCTAGTGTGTGTGTGTATGTGTGTGTGTATATATATATATATATATATATATATATTACACGTAAGTGTATTCAAGTGGTTATACCGGGGCCATGGTGCAGCTGTCAGTCATAACACCAGTATTACAATTTTCAGCCAGATTTTCCCTTTCTGCTAAAAGCGATCCGAGTGGCTGATAAGCCGCTGGATCGCATTTAGAACCAGTAGCAGGGGTCATACCCCTTCTCTGCTGCCGCTCTTAAGTGTGGCTTTCGATCCCTATCCTGATCCAATCTGGTGGTATAATATTTGCAGGGACATCAATTATTTTAATATTTAATTTTCTGCAACTGCTGCAAAATAAGAAATGTTTCATTTTACCTAGGTGCCTGTAACTTTCATTGTCCTGTTATGTCTGAATGCTCGGCCATTCTTAGGCGAGTGAGCAATCCCCAAACACTTCTTGATGGCGTTAGTTGATCCCCCCCATCCCCTTCACCTTATCCACATTTCTCATGAAACAGCCTGACATGGTGATAGTCGAATAGGAATGGGAGAGGGTAGGAGGAAGCAGGTAAGCTCTGACACTACCTAGAAATGTCAGGGCTTTCCCTGTTTTGAATGGCCTGGCATGTGGGCATAGGAGAGGGAAATGAAAACCGCTGCAGTTACATACAGGCATCTCTACGTGCCTACACTTCATTCTTGATAACAGCCTTTCCTTTATTTTTTTTTAACTATAATTTGCTATAACAAAAATAAGTTGCTTAACATGTGTGTGTGTTTTTTTTTTTTGTACTATAGGTTTGAAAGTTCCTGGCCCGCCATAATGAAAGATTCCCATGGGGTAATGATCATTTTTAATGCAGACATTCCAAGTCACCTCAAGGAAATTGAAATGTGGCACAGTAACTTCATCCAACAACAAAAGTTACAAGAAAATCAGTGCCTGCTGATAGCACACCACAAGCCTGGATCAGGGGATAATTCAGAGAAACCAGATTTGTGTAAGCATGTTCTCAAAACATACAGTGAGCCTGCTTGTGACTTGTATGTGTAAGGGTTTATTATCTGTGATACAGGTAACTAAAAGTGCCTATAGAGATTAACATTCAAGTTGCCCAACCTCTTCTGACTCCAGTGGTCCGAGTGTAAATGTTGTAGCGAGCATTATACAAGTACTGTATGCTTTTTTTTTTGCTTTTTTTTTTATATATATATATGGAAAGGCACTAACCTTTGACACCCCATTCCTGGTCTATCTTGAGGAAAGTTTCTACCAGTGAACCAAGAAACATATCCCTTCCAATTAACCACATGGCCAAGAAAGCTCAGCCAGGACTGTTGGAGACCCCAATCCGACCATAAACGGCTGGATAGTACAGTTCAAATACTCTCTTATGTATGCTTAGGACTGGTTAGGTTTTAGGAGCTGCTGACTCCTTAAAGGTGGTCTGTAAAGAAGCCAATAATGTTTTATATATTTATGAAATGTATTTATTGCAGGTCAATTTAAATCCCTTTCCTTCTGGATTGTTGTCTGTGACCCCCAAACAAACCCACCACCGCCTTCTCTAGTTCTACCATGACATCTATTTTGCTGTGAGCTGTATTTCTTTGTTTCCTTGAGGGAGTGCATTCTCTACATATTGCTATTACAGATTACAGATGCATTATGCTGTCACCGGCCTTCTGGGTCATGGCAATCTGCTATCTCAAACAAGCGCAGGTGACAGGTAGACTACGAACAGGTCCCTGCGCCGCTGACGCCTGGATTCTAGACGGCAGCCCTTTTCCCCATTCCAGCCTCCTCTGCCGCGCCTCCTCTGCTGCTGTCATCTGCTCAGGACGGAGGCTGGGAGGGGGAGCTGGCCAAATTAACATTTCAAGTTAAATCGCAAGTGATTGATTCTGAGGACAGGGTGGTCCTAAGCAACCAATCACCAGCTCAATATGAAAAGTAACTTTGCCCCCACCCTCTATCCAGCACTGGGCTGCCTTCCACTCTGTCCTCCGTGTACACAAGTAGGACACTGCTTATGTGTGGGGGGTAATGTTAAGGAAGCAGAGGACACTGCTATGGGGCACTGCTATTGGAGGAAAAGGGGGGGCAGAGGACACTTCTTGGGGGGGGGGGGAGCGGTGCCAGAGTGCTATGGGGGGGGGGGAGCAGTGCACACTACGGTGTGCATGTGTGTGTGTGCTGGGGGCGAAATGTGAAGGGCAGTAGAAGACACTACTGTGGGGGGAAATTATGTAAGGGGGCAGAGTATACTGCTATGGGCAGGGCCACCCCATAGAAGTGTCCTCTACTACCCTGCACATTACCCCCCCCCCCCCCCATAGAAGTGTCCTCTATTGCCCTTTACATCACTCCTCACAGTCGTGGCCTCTGCCCCCCATAGCAGTAACCACGGATTGACACCATCCACTTCCCTACTGACTGACACTGTCCACTTTTAACTACTTCAGCCCCGGACCATTTCGCTGGCCAAAGAACAGGCCACTTTTTGAGATTCGGCACTGCGTCGCTTTAACTGACAATTGCGCGGTCGTGCGACATGGCTTCCAAACAAAATTGACGTCTTCTAACGTGCTTCTAACTGTCAGGGGGTGTGGCTTTGTGACATGTCACTGATCGCTGTTTCTGATGACAGGGAACAGACGATCAGTGACATGTCACTAGGAAGAACGGGGAGATGTTACACTGACATCTCCCCGTTCTTCAGCTCTGTGACCCGATCGCGGGACACCGGCGGACATCGAGTCTGTGGGTCCCGCGGGCACGGTCATGGAGCTTGCGACATTAAGGGGACGTATATACACGCCCATATGCCCAGCCGTGCCATTCTGTCGACGTAAAAGTGCGTGTGGCGGTCGGCAAACGGTTAAGGTAGGCTAAGTATGTATTCTTACAGTGACATTTGTTTTATTGTTTTCCTTACTATTTTGCATCTTTAGGGGTTAATACGGCTTCCCATTATGATCCTCCAACTGGTCTTTTTGTAGGAGTGAGAGGACCCGAGTCTTGAAGTCATATATCTGGATGCACTTTTTCAGGCTACCACATAAATACAAAGTGGAAAAAACAGCTGGAGACCTATTTACTGTAGATTTATTTTAGAAGCATTTACTTACCAGGAAAAAAGGTTACTTACCGCTCACTCAACCTGCCCTAAAAGTCTTAAGCCTCATACCCACGCTCGTTTTTCTCGGCCAGAAACAGCAAGAAAACTGCTGGCAGAGCTTTCTTGCCGAGTAAACCGAGCGTGTGTACGAGGCTTTGAGGATTCTTGTCAAGAAAACTGCCCAAAATCTCGACAAGAAAAATAGAGAACCAGCTCTCTTATTTCTCGTCGTGATTCTTGGCAGTGTTTTCCTGCCGAGAAACCCGAGCGTCTGTATACTTACCTGTTGCCGTGGAAACCCGTGCATGCTCTAAATGACTTAGACACATGCGCGGTAGCTTCCAAGGCATAGGTAGAGTGTAGAAAGATGGCGGCGACGGCATTGAATGTGACGAGCACATGCTCGTCATAGTCAATGACATCACCGCGTTCTTTTGAATGGAGTGTGTGTTCACTCCGGCGGCAAGAGATTCTTGCCAAGAATCTCGTCCGGAAAGACGACATTTTTTTTCCTGACGAGATTCTGGGCCGTGTGTACAGGGCTTGAGTCTATAGGGTGGTTGTGGGAATTCGGCTCTGAATTGATTAAAAAATAAACATAAGGCTGTGTGTGTGATTGGAAGGTGTGTTTTTAACCTTTTGACACTAGATGGCAGTAGAATATCAGTTTGTGGACTCGCTTTAGCTTGCTGCTGGTAAGGCTTTAATGGTTTGGTGAGACTCTCAAACATCATTTCATTCCAATACAGCAAAGTAAATGTGCTGCAAGGCTTGCATCGTAATTTTTTTATTTTTTAAATATGTTCCGTTTGAGTCTGCAAAAATGCACATGCATAGAACACGAAAAAATATTGAGAATTATGAAATGTTGAGCATATGATATAGCATGAAATTCATTACTGCTTTTTTTGAGCAATGTACCAGAAGTTGAAATTTTTATCTTTTATGAGTTCATGTACATTGTTATTTCAGCTCAGTGTGTGTGTGTTATACTCCATATAATGCATACCTGCTTGTGTGTATTGTGTAGAGGTGGTGCATTGTGTTATTACAATGCAATAACATTTTTTTTACTGTTTTTTTTAACTGCATTGAAATATCACAAATTGATATTTCATTCACCTCTATGCCCTGCAGCACACTGGGATGTACTGGTTAAAAATGCAACCTGTCCTACTTTTTTTCTGCGTGTACCAACATGTTGCATTGGTGTGAACAAAAACAATATACTGTATTTATTGGCGTGCAACACTCACTTTTTCACCCTGCAAATCGGTTGCAAATGATGTGTGCGTGTTTAATGCCGATACTCCATTTTGGCTGCCTCTGAGAGAATGGGGAGGGGGCCGTCGGATTACATGCAGCAAGAAACTCCTGTTTACTCAGCAGCCTCTGTAATAGGAAGTCCCGTCTCCTGGGCCGGCATTGGACCAGTGTTCTGTCTATCATAGAAGCCGGTCCAGGAGGTGGGACTTTGTATTAAGGAGGCCGCCGAGTAAACAAGAGATTCTCGCTGTATGTAATCTGACGGCACTCATCCTGCCCCCCTCCCTGAGATAGGCATTGATCAGGCTGCATTCATGGCAATGGGATGGCTGCAGATGGTCATTAACCAAGCTGCATTGATGGGCAATTGTGGGGGTACAGATGGGCATTGATCAGGCTGCATTGATGGGCAATTGTGAGGCTGCAGATGGGCATTAATTACGCTGCATTGATGGGCAGTTGTGAGGCTGCAGATGGGCATTGATCAGGCTGCATTGATGGGCACTGACCCTTATTTTCAGTGCCCAAAGTTCTTTATTTAAAATTTTACGTTTTTTTCCTGAAACTTCCCTCTTAAAATGAAGGTGCCAATAAATACGGTAAGTCAAATGACCTTGTCTATGCATTGGACAGCCAGACTCATATACTGCAACTGAGCCATTAGTGTACACTGTTCCTTTAGAGCCATTTTAAAATTCATACATTGTTTTACATGTGTCTCAAAAACACTTAAAAATGTAAGAAGCAAGCCACAAATTGGCTCTTGGTCTGACCTGCATACACTGTGAAGGACTACAAATCTCCTATGACCTCTGTATTCTTCAAAGCCAATCCATAATCCTGATCTGTGTCTTTGTTCAAGAAAAATCTCAATCTTCCCTCCTTTGCTACTTCAGTGCTAGATCAGTCAAATATAAATTAATAATATATTAAATGAAGCTACTGTAGTATTGTTGTACTGTATACATTACTGTATTGTAACTGTACTGCCTTCCCCTTGTAAAGTGCTGCGCAAACTGTTGACGCTATATAAATCCTGTATAATAATGATAATAGACAGATGTATTAAACCACTTCAGCCCCGGAAGATTTGGCTGCTCAATGACCAGGCCATTTTTTGCGATACGGCACTGCGTTTCTTTAACTGACAATTGCGCAGTCGTGTGACTCTGCCCCCAAACAAAATTGATGTCCTTTTTTCCCCACAAATAGAGCTTTATTTTGGTGGTATTTGATCACCTCTGCGTTTGTTTTTGTTTTTTTTTATGCACTATAAACAAAAAACAGAACGACAATTTTGAAAAAAAATATATATATATATTTTGTACTTTTTGCTATAATAAATATCCCCAATTTTCTTAAAAATATAAAAAAAAAACAATTTTTTCCTCAGTTTAGGCTGATATGTATTCTTCTACATATTTATGGTAATAAAAATCGCAATAAGCATATGTTGTGCAAAAGTTATAGCGTCTACAAACTATGGGAAAGATTTATTTATGGCATTTTTATTATTATTTTGTTTTTACTAGTAATGGGAGTGATCTGCGTTATTTATTTTTTTTTTTTATCGGGACTGCGACATTATGGTGGACAGATGCTTTTGACACATTTTTAGGACCATTTAGGCACCGTACACATGACCGAACATGTTTTGCTGAAACTGGTCCGCGGACCAGTTTCCATGGACATGTTCGGTCGTCTGTACGGCCGACCGGACCGAATTCCCGGCCGAGCGGACAGGTTTCCAGCGGACAAATGTTTCTTAGCATGCTAAGAAACATGTCCGCTGGAAGCCTGTCCGTCGGACATGTTCGGTCGTCTCTATGACTCACCGGACATGTCCGCTCGGCCGAAAGCCCTCGCATGCGTCTAAGTGATTTGACGCATGCGTAGAAGCATTGACCTTCCAGGGTCGCGCACGTCGCCGCGTCATCGGCGCGGCCACGTCACCGTGTATCCTGTCCGCGGGGAATTTGGTCTGATGGTGTGTACAGCCATCAGACCAAATGATCCCAGCGGACATGTTCGATGAAGACGGTCCGCGGACCGTTTTCATCGGACAGATCCGGTCGTGTGTACAAGGCCTGACATTTATACAGCGATCAGTGCTTGCGGCGGGGCAAGTACTCTATTTAGGCATGGGGGGTATTTGCGGGAGTATGAGTACTCCCGCAAATACTCGGAATCGGACAACCCTAGTGTGTGTGTGTATGTGTGTGTGTATATATATATATATATATATATATTACACGTAAGTGTATTCAAGTGGTTATACCGGGGCCATGGTGCAGCTGTCAGTCATAACACCAGTATTACAATTTTCAGCCAGATTTTCCCTTTCTGCTAAAAGCGATCCGAGTGGCTGATAAGTGTGTGCTGGGGGCGAAATGTGAAGGGCAGTAGAAGACACTACTGTGGGGGGAAATTATGTAAGGGGGCAGAGTATACTGCTATGGGCAGGGCCACCCCATAGAAGTGTCCTCTACTACCCTGCACATTACCCCCCCCCCCCCCATAGAAGTGTCCTCTATTGCCCTTTACATCACTCCTCACAGTCGTGGCCTCTGCCCCCCATAGCAGTAACCACGGATTGACACCATCCACTTCCCTACTGACTGACACTGTCCACTTTTAACTACTTCAGCCCCGGACCATTTCGCTGGCCAAAGAACAGGCCACTTTTTGAGATTCGGCACTGCGTCGCTTTAACTGACAATTGCGCGGTCGTGCGACATGGCTTCCAAACAAAATTGACGTCTTCTAACGTGCTTCTAACTGTCAGGGGGTGTGGCTTTGTGACATGTCACTGATCGCTGTTTCTGATGACAGGGAACAGACGATCAGTGACATGTCACTAGGAAGAACGGGGAGATGTTACACTGACATCTCCCCGTTCTTCAGCTCTGTGACCCGATCGCGGGACACCGGCGGACATCGAGTCTGTGGGTCCCGCGGGCACGGTCATGGAGCTTGCGACATTAAGGGGACGTATATACACGCCCATATGCCCAGCCGTGCCATTCTGTCGACGTAAAAGTGCGTGTGGCGGTCGGCAAACGGTTAAGGTAGGCTAAGTATGTATTCTTACAGTGACATTTGTTTTATTGTTTTCCTTACTATTTTGCATCTTTAGGGGTTAATACGGCTTCCCATTATGATCCTCCAACTGGTCTTTTTGTAGGAGTGAGAGGACCCGAGTCTTGAAGTCATATATCTGGATGCACTTTTTCAGGCTACCACATAAATACAAAGTGGAAAAAACAGCTGGAGACCTATTTACTGTAGATTTATTTTAGAAGCATTTACTTACCAGGAAAAAAGGTTACTTACCGCTCACTCAACCTGCCCTAAAAGTCTTAAGCCTCATACCCACGCTCGTTTTTCTCGGCCAGAAACAGCAAGAAAACTGCTGGCAGAGCTTTCTTGCCGAGTAAACCGAGCGTGTGTACGAGGCTTTGAGGATTCTTGTCAAGAAAACTGCCCAAAATCTCGACAAGAAAAATAGAGAACCAGCTCTCTTATTTCTCGTCGTGATTCTTGGCAGTGTTTTCCTGCCGAGAAACCCGAGCGTCTGTATACTTACCTGTTGCCGTGGAAACCCGTGCATGCTCTAAATGACTTAGACACATGCGCGGTAGCTTCCAAGGCATAGGTAGAGTGTAGAAAGATGGCGGCGACGGCATTGAATGTGACGAGCACATGCTCGTCATAGTCAATGACATCACCGCGTTCTTTTGAATGGAGTGTGTGTTCACTCCGGCGGCAAGAGATTCTTGCCAAGAATCTCGTCCGGAAAGACGACATTTTTTTTCCTGACGAGATTCTGGGCCGTGTGTACAGGGCTTGAGTCTATAGGGTGGTTGTGGGAATTCGGCTCTGAATTGATTAAAAAATAAACATAAGGCTGTGTGTGTGATTGGAAGGTGTGTTTTTAACCTTTTGACACTAGATGGCAGTAGAATATCAGTTTGTGGACTCGCTTTAGCTTGCTGCTGGTAAGGCTTTAATGGTTTGGTGAGACTCTCAAACATCATTTCATTCCAATACAGCAAAGTAAATGTGCTGCAAGGCTTGCATCGTAATTTTTTTATTTTTTAAATATGTTCCGTTTGAGTCTGCAAAAATGCACATGCATAGAACACGAAAAAATATTGAGAATTATGAAATGTTGAGCATATGATATAGCATGAAATTCATTACTGCTTTTTTTGAGCAATGTACCAGAAGTTGAAATTTTTATCTTTTATGAGTTCATGTACATTGTTATTTCAGCTCAGTGTGTGTGTGTTATACTCCATATAATGCATACCTGCTTGTGTGTATTGTGTAGAGGTGGTGCATTGTGTTATTACAATGCAATAACATTTTTTTTACTGTTTTTTTTAACTGCATTGAAATATCACAAATTGATATTTCATTCACCTCTATGCCCTGCAGCACACTGGGATGTACTGGTTAAAAATGCAACCTGTCCTACTTTTTTTCTGCGTGTACCAACATGTTGCATTGGTGTGAACAAAAACAATATACTGTATTTATTGGCGTGCAACACTCACTTTTTCACCCTGCAAATCGGTTGCAAATGATGTGTGCGTGTTTAATGCCGATACTCCATTTTGGCTGCCTCTGAGAGAATGGGGAGGGGGCCGTCGGATTACATGCAGCAAGAAACTCCTGTTTACTCAGCAGCCTCTGTAATAGGAAGTCCCGTCTCCTGGGCCGGCATTGGACCAGTGTTCTGTCTATCATAGAAGCCGGTCCAGGAGGTGGGACTTTGTATTAAGGAGGCCGCCGAGTAAACAAGAGATTCTCGCTGTATGTAATCTGACGGCACTCATCCTGCCCCCCTCCCTGAGATAGGCATTGATCAGGCTGCATTCATGGCAATGGGATGGCTGCAGATGGTCATTAACCAAGCTGCATTGATGGGCAATTGTGGGGGTACAGATGGGCATTGATCAGGCTGCATTGATGGGCAATTGTGAGGCTGCAGATGGGCATTAATTACGCTGCATTGATGGGCAGTTGTGAGGCTGCAGATGGGCATTGATCAGGCTGCATTGATGGGCACTGACCCTTATTTTCAGTGCCCAAAGTTCTTTATTTAAAATTTTACGTTTTTTTCCTGAAACTTCCCTCTTAAAATGAAGGTGCCAATAAATACGGTAAGTCAAATGACCTTGTCTATGCATTGGACAGCCAGACTCATATACTGCAACTGAGCCATTAGTGTACACTGTTCCTTTAGAGCCATTTTAAAATTCATACATTGTTTTACATGTGTCTCAAAAACACTTAAAAATGTAAGAAGCAAGCCACAAATTGGCTCTTGGTCTGACCTGCATACACTGTGAAGGACTACAAATCTCCTATGACCTCTGTATTCTTCAAAGCCAATCCATAATCCTGATCTGTGTCTTTGTTCAAGAAAAATCTCAATCTTCCCTCCTTTGCTACTTCAGTGCTAGATCAGTCAAATATAAATTAATAATATATTAAATGAAGCTACTGTAGTATTGTTGTACTGTATACATTACTGTATTGTAACTGTACTGCCTTCCCCTTGTAAAGTGCTGCGCAAACTGTTGACGCTATATAAATCCTGTATAATAATGATAATAGACAGATGTATTAAACCACTTCAGCCCCGGAAGATTTGGCTGCTCAATGACCAGGCCATTTTTTGCGATACGGCACTGCGTTTCTTTAACTGACAATTGCGCAGTCGTGTGACTCTGCCCCCAAACAAAATTGATGTCCTTTTTTCCCCACAAATAGAGCTTTATTTTGGTGGTATTTGATCACCTCTGCGTTTGTTTGTTTTTTTTTTTATGCACTATAAACAAAAAACAGAACGACAATTTTGAAAAAAAATATATATATATATTTTGTACTTTTTGCTATAATAAATATCCCCAATTTTCTTAAAAATATAAAAAAAAAAATTTTTTTCCTCAGTTTAGGCTGATATGTATTCTTCTACATATTTATGGTAATAAAAATCGCAATAAGCATATGTTGTGCAAAAGTTATAGCGTCTACAAACTATGGGAAAGATTTATTTATGGCATTTTTATTATTATTTTGTTTTTACTAGTAATGGGAGTGATCTGCGTTATTTTTATTTTTTTTTATCGGGACTGCGACATTATGGTGGACAGATGCTTTTGACACATTTTTAGGACCATTTAGGCACCGTACACATGACCGAACATGTTTTGCTGAAACTGGTCCGCGGACCAGTTTCCATGGACATGTTCGGTCGTCTGTACGGCCGACCGGACCGAATTCCCGGCCGAGCGGACAGGTTTCCAGCGGACAAATGTTTCTTAGCATGCTAAGAAACATGTCCGCTGGAAGCCTGTCCGTCGGACATGTTCGGTCGTCTCTATGACTCACCGGACATGTCCGCTCGGCCGAAAGCCCTCGCATGCGTCTAAGTGATTTGACGCATGCGTGGAAGCATTGACCTTCCAGGGTCGCGCACGTCGCCGCGTCATCGGCGCGGCCACGTCACCGTGTATCCTGTCCGCGGGGAATTTGGTCTGATGGTGTGTACAGCCATCAGACCAAATGATCCCAGCGGACATGTTCGATGAAGACGGTCCGCGGACCGTTTTCATCGGACAGATCCGGTCGTGTGTACAAGGCCTGACATTTATACAGCGATCAGTGCTATAAAAAATGCAATGATTACTGTGTAAATGGCAGGGGAGGAGTTAACACTAGGGGGGGATCAAGGGGTTAACTGTGTTCCCTCATGTGTGTTCTAACTGTAGGGGGATGGGAGTGACTAGAGGAGATGACAGATCGTTGTTCCTAGCTAGTGGGAACACACGATCTGTCTCTCCTCTCCTCACAGACCAGACGCACGCATCCCTGTTCTGGCTCTTTTGCCCACGATCGCACATGCATTGGGTCCCCTGCAGTGCAGCGGGCCCGCGCCGCTATCTTAGCTTAAAGGGCCGACGTACAGCTACGACGGCTCGTGGGATCGCGCCGACCTGCCTCAGTATAATGACGGGGGCTGGTCGGCAAGCGGTTAACAGAAAATATTTCAGCATTGTCCTCCTTTTATTTACTGCTGTATTTCACCATTATTGTTGGACTCAATTAATAATATTATAATAATAATAATAATAATAAACATTTCCTTCTGTTTTATTTTACAGCTCCAGCCTTAAGCAAATTAACATTGGTGCAATCCAATCTGGAAGAAGATCCTGAGGATGTAAGAATGGAATTTGTTAAATATCTCCGAGGTGTCGTCACTTCATTGTCAGAGAGCAGGGACCGGGAAGAGATGTCAATTATCACATAATATGCGCTGTGACGCAAGTAATGTGTCTGTTCCTGATGCGTTTCCTTATGGAGAAATGGACTTCACATGGCACAGTTTATGGAAATACTAGAGCTTGTTCACAAGGAGATATTCACGTTAATAATCACAATATACATTTACAGACTAAAGGATTTATGCTTCTTAAATTGTGTAGTGATATTTCAACATTAAATTATTATTATAAAACAATATTGAACCCTTATTTTTTAAGCACTTTTAGCAGCTGATTTAAAGGAACACTAAAGGCAGAATTTATTTTTATTTTATTTTTAAATAACAAACGTGCAGCTCGTTTTGCACAGTGTCCTCGAATCCGGTCTTCTGGGGTCCCTCGTCGGCTGTCTCGGCTTCTCCTCGCAAAAGCTTTCCACCTTCATGCGAGCAAGCTCGCATGGTGGAAAGCTTTTGCGAGCGCGCTCCTGTGATACAGCGGCAGGCATAGCCATCGACTGTATCACTCGGCCCCGCCTCCCTGGCGCACCGCGTCATCAGCTGTGATTGACAGCAGCGCCAGCCAATGGCTGCGCTGCTATCAATCCATCCAGCCTAGCCAATCAACGGCCAGGCTGGGAACCGAAGAGGATCACGTGGACGCACGTGGCACTTTCGAGGGGTCAGGTAAGTAAAACGGGGGTTCGGGGTGGACCGGTACCGTCAAATGTTTTTTCACCTTAATGCATAGGATGCATTAAGGTGAAAAAACATTTACCTTTACACCCCCTTTAATTACTTACTGAGTATGCAGCTTCTTTATCTTTAAAAACCTTACCTATGTTCCTGTTTAGGTCGGTGCCATGACAGTTGCCCCAGGTTTTAGGGTGGCTCTTTTCTTTTGCAGCATTCTATGGAGCTACCCTAGGACTAGATCTGTAACTTCTTATACTTTGTGCAACATTTGACCCCACCCCCGCAATGGGGCAAAGTACGTGTAGTACTTTGTTGCTAGGTGCTTCCTAGGGCAGGCTATAAATGATTCATTTTTCCTTCCATGGGTTTGCTGGAGGAAAGAAAGCTGCTCAAGTCCCTCATCAGCACACAGTCAGTTTTGATGGGGGGATCCCTTCCAGCCAGATGGGGAGGGGGGTGGAGAAGAGAACACAGTGATTATTGCTAGCGACTATAGTTGATGGCAATAATTGCATGCAAAAATTAGAGCCGCTGGTTGGTCCATCAATTGTCTTGAGTACAATTATGCCCGTACACATGATCGGAATTTCTGATGGAAAGAGTTTTTCCAACGGATATTCCAATCGTGTGTAGCCCCATCTGAGTTTTTTCATCGAAAATTCCGATGAATTGTATCGGACTTTAGATATAGAACATGTTCTATATTTTTCCAATGGAATTCCATCAGAATTCCGATGTGATTTGGCCGAGCAAAAGCCTGATCGTGTGTACACGGCATCAGCCTACACATACATGGATCGTATCTCAGCTGGTCCCTGCTGAACTTGCCAAGATTCGAACCATCTATGGCCTAGTTATGAGGTCCAACCTGCTCCCTTCTCCTACCACCACAGCAAATCCGACAACAGCTAGGAAGGAGATGAGCTCATAACAGTGGCTTGTCTCGGCTCAAAGCACTTTTCCAAGATGAAAGGAAGACACAGAGAGGGGGGACATGTCAGCCTCCTGTCTCTTTGCAGGAGACAGTGACACACTGCAGTTAAGATGAGATCATCTCCTTCCTGGCTGTTATCGTATTTGCTGTGGGAGAAAGAGGGATATGAGTAATAATTATTGACACTTACACCTACACAGGTCTAACTGGATGGACTATGGTCTTTATTCATCCTTACCTACTATGAGCTTATGAAATTATTAAACTATTCCTCCCGCTGACACTAACGATGGTGCACTATTCCTCTCACTGACACCAATGATGGGACACTATTCCTCCCACTGACCCCAGTGATGGGATACTATTCCTCTTGCTGACACCAATGATGGGACACTATTCCTCCCATTGACACCAATGATGGGACACTATTCCTCCCGCTGACACCAATGATGGGACACTATTCCTCCCGCTGACACCAATGATGGGACACTATTCCTCCCACTGACACCAATGATGGGACACTATTCCTCCCACTGACACCAATGATGGGACACTATTCCTCTCACTGACACCAATGATTGGGCATTGTTGACAATGGAAGGACATTTATTCCTCCTACTGGCCACAGTCTGGCCCCTCTAAAATCTGAAGGATAATGAACTGGCCCTTTGTTTAGAAAGTTTGAAGACCCCTGCACTGGATCAACTGTGGTTATGTATATATATTTTTTTTGTTGTTGTTTTCCCCTTTTTATTGGTTGAACTAGATGGACTTGTGTCTTTTTTTTAAACAATGCCAACTATGTAACCACGTAAGGTAGATGAAGCTGTGCTTTCCCAAGGTAGAGATGAACATGTATTTTATATTGCTATTTATTTATTTTGCAGAATTATTTCCACAAATATATACATATTTAAATCCTTACATTCTATTCCAAATAAAATGCTCCAATATTATGTTAACAAACAGTGTTGTAGTGCATAAAGGCCCTTTTGCTTCCCACCTTCATGTTGCAATTGTGGGTAAATTGCAATCCATGATAACATGCAAAATTGCACACATTATTGAATGTGTAGTAACACACCGCAACTGGAACGCAAGGTTGTGAACTGGCCCTTCATGCTTTCTTATACTTCAAATACTTTTTCTTTAAGGGCTCTTGGTTATGTTATCATGCATCGTGCCATTTGTTGTCCAATACGTATGGGAGTATGGGAACATTCTTCATTTTTTGTAGAATCAATTTTGGTTCCAGTTTCACGTTCCAGTTTTATGAATGGTAACTTTGAAAAATGCAATGCATTTAAGAATGCATGGAGATACACAGTGGGGAATGTGAGATCATTGCCCTGTGAACATGAACATAATTCTAAATCTTTGGCAAGTAAAACAGTTCATATACTGTATGTATTTCAATTGTCTATTTATCTGTTTCACTTTAAATCTGAAAAACTCTCTACATTTCCAGTTTCCACGTGCTATTTAGAACCATCAGTGATTTTTGGATAGGTCTACGCTTTGCTCAGTCTACGTCAGGGGCGGCTCTCTAAATTAGGCGGTTGCCTAAGGCCTCGCAACCACCTAATTTGCCGAATTGAAGAGCTAGATGTGGGTAGGAATAGCAGCGCCTGGGTGGCTGGATGAAGGGGTGAGTAGCAGAGCTCCCGTCTCTACCGCACTGGCTGCTCTGTGTCACATTCCCTACTTGTGTGTTTGGCCGGTCACCAGCTCCTCTGTGTCCCTCGATCCTTCCCCATGCAGCGCCGCTCAGCCCAGAGTCCTCCCCATCCAGAGCTCCGCCCCCTGAGGACAGGGACTGCCCATCATCTCCCCTGGGGGCAGGGACCTCCTTCATCTGCCCTGGGTGGGGAACTGAGAAAAAGTCCCCCGACACCAGCACTGAGAACATGCTGACACCAGTGCCAAGAGAGTGCACTGACACCAGCACTTTAAGGCGCTTAATATATGCAATGTATGCAGTTAATTTTTTTACCCCTTTAATTTTTTCTATTACGGGCATGAGCGGGGCCTCATGTCTAAGTTACGCCTAAGGCCTCACAAACCCTAGAGCCTGTGGTGTACGTAGTTTACAATGGCTAGTATTTTCCTAAGTATAAACAGAAATCATTGTGTAAGTGGGCCTCTGGAGTTATAATAAGTACAAAATCATTATGTATCCTTGTCTGTGAAAGTTCTCGTTTTATACAGGTCAGGGCATAGCTAGTAGTACTGTAGTTAGTAGGGATGAGCTCAGGTGTGTTTGAATCTTCGTCTGAATCCACCAGAGCTATTCCACTAGAAAACTGTCATCCCCATTGCCCAAACCAATCATAAGTGGTAGAGGCTCCCCCCCACCCCACAGTTCATGTAAAAAAAGGGGCATGTACACTTGTAGCTGCGGGACAGGAAATGCCTCAGCCACTTATGATTGGCTTTTTTTGCAGTGACTGCTTCCTAGTAAGTTAGTTTAGATATGTTTGGACTGGGATCCAAACATGCCTGTGCTCATCTCTGGTAGTTAGCCACATTTAAATGGACTTAATCTGTAATACTGAATATGTTTTGTAACTTATCCAAGCCGCTTCTTCAATTTTAATCAGTGTCCGGAACATACCCTAGTATGTATGGATATTCAGGTATATATACAAGGTAGCAAAGACACCTTAATCTAATCACCATGGAATGTGTATGGTTGAGTGGAACAGGAAGGGCGAGACACCAAGTCTGTTTTAAGCTGGCCATAGAAAATCTCTTGATTCTCCCCATCAACATAGTCAGTGTTGATGGGGGAATCCCTCCTGTGGAGCCATTGGGGGTTATTTACGAACGGCAAATCCACTTTGCACTACAAGTGCAAAGTGCACTTGAAATTGTGCTGAAAGTGTACTTGGAAGTGCAGTTGCTGTAAATCTGAGGGGTAGCTCTGAAATGAGGGGAAGCTCTGCTGATTATCCAATCGTGTGCAAGCTAAAATGCTGTTTTTTATTTTCCTTGCATGTCCCCCTCGGATTTACAGTGACTGCACTTCCAAGTGCACTTTGCACTTGTAGTTCGCACTTGTAGTGCAAAGTGGATTTGCCTTTCGTAAATAACCCCATTGTGTTCTCCCAGCAGGGGGAGAGGGGGAAGCTGTCCCTGCCAAGAGAACATAATGATTACTGCTTGAATGGCCCCTAGCAAGAATCACATGTAAAATCCAACAGGTTGGTTGTACCCAAGTTGATCGATCAATCAACTTGGGTACATTCAGCCTGCTCATTCATGGTTCAAAACTTGGGCGGTCCCTGCTGAACCAGCCAAGAATAGAACCGTCTATGGCCAGCTTAATAAAGGAAAAAAAATGTTTTCTTTAAAATAACAAACATGTCATACTTACCTCCACTGTGCCGTTAGTTTTGCACAGAGTGGCCCCGATCCACGTCTTCTGGGGTCCCTCGGCGGCTGTCTCTGGTCCTCCCCGCAAGAACTTACCACATTCATGCGAGAGAGCTTGCATGGTGATGAGTCCTTGCGGGCGCGCTCCCGTGATACAGCGATCGGCCTTAGCCACTCGCTGTATCACTCGCCCCGCCCCTCGGTGCGCCGCGCCACTGGATGTGATTGACAGCAGCGCCAGCCAATGGCTGCGCTGCTCTCAATCCATCCGCTCTAGCCAATCAGCGGCCAGGCTGAGCGGCGAAGAGGATCTCGGGACCGAGCGCGGGACTTTCGAGGGGTCAGGTAAGTAAAACGGGGGCTCGGGAGGGGGGGGGGCGGCATCATCAGATGTTTTTTCACCTTAATGCATAGATTGCATTAAGGTGAATTTTTTTTTCCTTTACAACTCCTTTAAGTACATAGGGCCAGATCCACAGCCAGCGGGTGTAACTTAAATATTCGGATTTAAGTTACACCGCCGGAAAATTTCTACCTAAGTGCCCGATCCACAAAGCACTTACCTAGAAATTTTCTGCGGTGTAACTTAAATCCGGCCGGCGCAAGGCGTGCCCAATCTAATGGGGCGAGTCCCATTTAAATTAGGCGCGCTCCCGCGCCGGACGTACTGCGCATGCTCCCGACGCGATTTTCCCGACGTGCATTGCGCGAAATTACGTTACGCCGAGTTTTGTGAATCGCGCCGGGTCAAAAAAGTTGCGGCGGGAAAAAAAAAATTTGACAGCGTCGCGGGAAAAAAGTGTCTACTTTTACATGGTGTACTAACTTTACACTTTGTAAAAGCAGCCCTAATTTTGCAACGGCAAACTAATACTTACGGAGAAAAAACGAAGCGTAAAAGCTTTGTGGATCTCCGTAAGTGCTAATTTGCATACCCGACGCTGGATTTCGACGAGAAATGCCCCCAGCGGCGGCTGCGGTACTGCATCCTAAGATCCGACAGTGTAAGTCCCCTACACATGTCGGATCTTCTGCCTATCTATGAGAAACTGATTCTGTGGATCAGTTCCATAGATAGAAACAGGGATACGACGGCTTATCAGTAGATACGCCGGCGTATCAGTATATACGCCGGCGTATCCCTTTTGTGGATCAGGCCCTTAATCCTTATTATCAGCAGGTCTGCAAAGGTGTGAATCCTTCAATGCATGAAATGTTGATATGAAAAAAAAAATACGAATCAGTGTTACTGAATTTTGCACTTTGTAATAATTCAACTTGATCTGAAGGAGATGCTTATGCAATAGCAAATTAAAGCTCATGAGTTTACCCAAAGCAAAGCTCAGTGTTTCCCCCAATCCTTGTAAAACAACATTTTTAGGCCAATTTGGGTGTGCAGTCACGGTGAACTTACGACACCAATAAACACATTTTTGAAGTGGAAGACAAGAGAAAGCAGAAAAGGAGATACACAAAACTAGCTTTCAAGAAAGATGTCAAGTCACAGGTGCACCAAACGTGACCAGGTGCAAATATGCAGCCGTCTGGAGATCAGAGAGCTCGGGTATACTGCTCTGTATCTATGTCTAATTCATAACATTTCTCATTAGCTGCAAAGTATGTCAAATATTTCCTTTCAGATATCAAGACTACCTACAGCTCCAGGAATATATTAGCAACGTGATATCATTTATAAGAGCTGGTCATGCTCATCATTTACAGTAATATATTTAGTTTGAGATCTGATATTACTAAATAGTATAAAAGAAGTATCTTTGTTTCAACCCTGTTAACCTGTTCACGTTTTTGTTCTCTGTACAGATTATTCCTAGCAGCACAATCAGTTTTAGCTTACAGAAGTATTTCCTTCATGTCAAGTATCATTATTTCACTGTAGGACTTATAATGAATGTCGTACATTTTATGCAATTTTGAATGATCTTTTAAAGCAATAAATCAGAGAGCTGTTATACAATTGTCTTTTTTACTGCTGTAAGAGATACTTACATAAGCATTCGCTACTAATTTATTTATTGATATTGATCAGACTTTTAACCACTTCCATACAGGGCACCTACGCACCTTGCTGCCCAAGCCAATTTTCAGCTTTCAGCACTGTCGCAATTTGAATGGCAATTGCGCGGTCGTGCTACACTGTACCCAAACAAAATTGGCGTCCTTTTTTACCCACAAATAGAGCTTTCTTTTGGTGGTATTTGATCACCTCTGCGATTTTTTTTTTTTGCGCAACAACTAAAAAAAGACTGAAAATTTTGAAAAAAAATTAAATTTTTATTTTTTTCTGTTAATTTTTTTGTAAATAAGTAAGATTTCTCTTTCAATTACGGGCACTGATATGGCGGCACTGATGGGCACCGATGAGGTAGTACTGACGGGCACAGATGAGGTGGCACTGATTGGCGGCGCTGGTATGCGGCACTGATGGGCACACATAGGCGGCACTGATGGGCACACATAGGCGGCACTGATGGGCACACATAGGCGGCACTGATGGGCACACATGGGCGGCACTCATGGGCACACATGGGCGGCACTCATGGGCACACATGGGCGGCACTGATGGGCACTCATGGGCGGCACTGGGCACTCGTAGGTGGCACAGATGGGCACTCATGGGCGGCACTGATGGATAATTATGGGTGGCACAGATGGGCACTGATAGGTGGGCACTGGGCATGGATGGGCACTGTGGGGTGGCACTGATGGACACTGTGGGGTGGCACTGATGGACACTGTGGTGTGGCACTGATGGACACTGTGGTGTGGCACTGATGGACACTGTGGGGCGGCACTGATTTACACATGTTGCCAATCAGTGCCCATTTGTGGGCACTGATTGGCATCTTTTTTTATTGCTTTTTTTTTCAGACTTTTTTTTTTTTTTTTCAAGACTTTTTTTTTTTTTTTTTTTTTTTGGCTTTTTTTTTTTTTTTGCCCGCTTCCCTGGTGGTCCAGGGTGGGCTTCCCTGGTGGTCCATGTGGCGATCCGAGGGGGGGCTGCGCTGATAAACAATCAGCGCGAACCCCCCCTGTCAGGAGAGCCGCCGATCTGCTCTCCTCTACTCGCGTCTGTCAGACGCGAGTGAGGAAGAGCCGTCGGCGGCTCTTCCTGTTTACATCGTGATCAGCCGTGGTTGGACACGGCTGATCACGTGGTAAAGAGTCTCCGTGAGAGACTCTTTACCGAGATCGGTGTTGCGGGGTGTCAGACTGACACCCCGCAACAACGATCGCCGCGATGCGCGCCCCCGGGGGCGCGCAGCGGCTGAGAATCCTGAGGACGTCATATGACGTCCGGTCAGGATTCTACAACCACTTTGCCGACGTCAATTTGTCATTGGCGGGCGGCAAGTGGTTAAATATCATGAAAACCATTGGTGTGCGCAGCCTATTGCATTAGGGTGTGCAACCCGAAGCGCAAACATAATTGCATGTGTATATACAGTATACTGATGGTGTCAGAGCGGTGGATGGTGTTAGTAGGGCAGAGATTGATGTCAGTAATTTTTATTATTTTTTTTATTTTAGGAGCCCTATTAGGGAGCTTTGGTGAAATATCAGGGGTCTATTTCTGTGCGTTAGTGCATGTTTAATGCAGTATATTCCAGTGCATTGCTGCACGTTTAATGCAGCATTTTTCTGTGCATTAGTGCACGTTTAACGTTGTATATTTCAGTGTGTTATGTGCCGTTTAATGCTGTATTTTTCTGTGCGTTAGTGCACGTTTAACACAGTATATTTTGGTGCAATCTTCACCACACAGGGTGATTAGGGTGTGCCCAGTATTACAGGCATACCCCACTTTCAGGTACACAATGGGGCTTATTTACTAAAGCTGGAAAGCGCAAAATCAGGCTCACTTCTGCATAGAAACCAATGAGCTTCTAACCCCAGCTTGTTCAATTACGCCTGCTAATAAAACATGGAAGTTCATTGGTTTCTGTGCAGAAGTGAGCCTATTTTTGTGCTTTCCATCTTTAGTAAATAAACACCATTGTGTACTTAAAAGTGGGGTATGCCTTTGTATAGCACTACAGTAAACCATTCTCATCAGTTTTTGCATTAGAGGAGCTTGTAATCTAATGACCCTAGGACAGTTGTACAAACATATGCCAAGCCCAGGATAGACATAAAAGTAACATAGGAGAAAGAAGGGGCTTGCAGTGTACAGCATCATAATTTTACACTAAACTAAAAATTAAAAGGCACCCAACAAATATAACAGAATTTTTGTAAAAACATAGTAAAAAGTCAAATCAAACACTTTGGCAAATCAACTTGAAAAGCACATTGGACTCACCTGAAGGGTGTGTCACACCTCTAATATTTATATACCCATATTAGAAGATTACATACATCCAGTATGGATACTTAGTATGAGAACATCAACACTTGTAACATTTTGAACTGGAGTCGGGACTAACCCTTGACTTAACGCATTTCCTGGGATCATGTTTTCTACTTCTTCAGGAGAACGAATGAGAATCTGAGATAGAATTAAATATTACAATGTAACAACCATTTCATACCATAACTAATAATATAATGGGACCAATCCCTGCATAGACCACCAAAGGGCCCATAAATGTGGGGTCTCCAAAACTCAATACATACATAAATTTTAATAAACATTCTGGGGTGCTAGGAGCAATTGTCATCAGATGTCTGCTGGGTGAGGCAACAGGAAGGGCACCAACACCCGATACATGGGTCACCAATACACCTTTATATAAGTAGTGCAACGAACACAAAATAATCCCATTATTTGAATTACCAGTGGGAAAAAGAGGCATCCAATATGTTATGTACTAATAAGTGCCTGCCTATAGAGCAAAGTCTTGAGGGTGAGGTGCACTATGGCAATTAGTATCAGTGCAGAGCAATTAGGCCTTCCCAAGGGCCATATATAGAAAAAAGACAAGGGAATTGCTGCCCAAAAATTGTATGAAAAAATTTAAAACAATACAAGAAATTACATTGTTTAATTGTATGACATTGTATAAGTGCCTAAACACACTGAAAGTGGGAAAAGGGTAATCAAATATGTCAAGACATTTATTTATTTATGCCAGCTATGTATGTTAGTGTTGATGTTCTCATACTAAGTATCTATACTGGATGTGTGTAATCTTCTAATACGGGTATATACTGTATATCAGGGATATGCAATTAGCGGACCTCCAGCTGTTGCAAAACTACAAGTCCCATCATGCCTCTGCCTCTGGGTGCCATGCTTGTGGCTGTCAGAGTATTGCTATGCCTCATGGGAATTGTAGTTCTGCAACAGCTGGAGGTCCGCTAATTGCATATCCCTGCTGTATATATTAGGGGTGAGACATATCTTTTTAATGAGTTCAATGTAATTTTGATGTTGGCTACCAATGTGCTTTGATTTTAATTTAAGCTTTTTTATTAATTGTACAATAAAATGGTATGTTTTTAAATGTATTTGTTGGGTGCTTTAAAAGTCAACTAAGTGCGTTTTTGAAATTTTTGTTCAGGATAAAGATAAGTCAATTAACATGCATAGGGGCTGTGGGAAGAAAATTGAACCACATGAAGGAAACCATACAAAAAGGAGTAGAACATAAAAATGTTGTACACATAAAGGCTTATTCCATGTATGTACATTGCAAGGCTTAAAGTACAGCCCTCATAGCAAGCAATCAGAGTTTACATTACTGAAGACACAGCAGTACAGGGATTCTAAATGCTGTAAGCACTGCATTTAGGTCTTGCCACTGTTTTATTAAAAAACAATTCCAGACAGCAGGCAATTATCAGTCAGGGAGCTGGTAATGCTATACAGCAAATGCAAATGCTGCATCCGTCAGAAAGTTTACTCAAAGCCGAACCAAACTTTCTGTTTAATTGTCCTAACAATTCCAGGTGCATTAAAACAAAATTCCCTGTCCGATGTTGGGCTTTCACAAAACCCTGAGTTGTTGTGGGTGTCTATGAGCAAGGGGATTATCAGAATCTGGTTGCTGCCTTTAAAAATAAAGGGGCCCCAACATACCGATCTCCCCACCACCTGAACGAGTAGGGGTGCATAGTACAGCACACTTTTTGATAAATCCCTTAATAAAAAATAAAAATACCCCAAAATTGTACCTTGGTATACATTCATCGTCAATCATGTTGCCATCGATGTAGATTCTTCTCAATCATGACAAAAAACTGTTGCCAAAAGAAAAAGCCCACCAACCAGCCAACACCACCAATCTGGTTGCTACACTCAAATGACAACTGTCCATGTTGCTAAGGCTAAATAAAGGGGTAAATAAATCAATTGATGTCATTGCCCGAATATTGCCAAATGTCCATATTTGAGTAATGTTGTTAGCCAATATCCCTGCTCCTTTGTTTACATGACCAGGGACTCCCAGCCAGCAATTTAATGGGCTCCTGTGATGTCTCTGGTTGCTAAGGACATGGCAGGTGTTAGCACCCACTGCTTCCTTACCAGCCATTGACAGTGGGAGAGGGAAACTGTCATATATAGTAGAAAAAAGGCAGCTATATACAACGTTTGGCTCACGCTAAAGGGGCCAAAAGACCATCTGAATGAAGCAAAAGTTCTAATCTTTAGCTCATCCCTAAATTATACTGTATATCTCTCAGGGACTCCAGATGCAATTGGACCAATTTGGAGTTGAAAATCTTCATTCAAAAAACTGTTTTAATATTTAATTCAGTTGTTTCATCGTGTGAAAAACAATAAACAAAGAGGTCGCAAGTGCCTAGTGCATTATCCCTGATACTTTATTAAAGGGGGACAGAAAACATATTACACTCACAAGCCAAAAGTAAAGGATGCCATGACATAAAACACAGAGTCCATAAGTCCGTTTGCCAAAAGCAACAAATGTGCAGATGAAAATACTAACTTACGCGTTTGGGGGAACTTTCCCCTTTCCTCAGAGCAGTGGATGTGAATATTCACAATTTGTTGAGTGAAGATTCTCAAATCCTTTTGTAAATTAGCTTTACTATCATGCACTGTTTGGCCACCACTCTCATCAATATGAAAAGGTACTGTATCATTTTTTTCAGATCTTACATTATGGATTGTGCAGCAGAAAAATAAAAATCCTGTGGAAAGGGCAGAATTAGTAATAGACCCAAGATCTCAGATAGCCTGAATAGATGTAAGAAACCAGTGTGGTTTATTCAGTACACCTGTGTGTAATCATAGAAAAAGAAATACACGGGCTACCATTACTGACCTATCCATCTGAAAGTGCTAGTTTCCTAGCTAGCATACTGATTTTTTTATTTTATTCTGCATGTGTCTCTAACTCAGATCAAGTATTCTAGCCTTGCTGGCTGTAAAATGTTATCAGGATAATGACTCCTAGAGCACTGACATCATTCATATGGCACCCCAAGGCAAGCAGCTCTACTTACTGTATTTAAATAGTATATAGAAGATATAACAAAACAGTTTATATTTAACTAAAATTTACTCAAAATAATTAGTGTTTCCCTTTCAAAAAAAAAAATGCCTTTTGTGTGTAATGAATGAAAGATCTCCTCCATTCATAGATCGCTTTTCATTTGTGTGTAGCGCCTGGTTACTTCCAAGTACGGGTGCTATTGAAATTTAGAGGGTGATCAGAGTGCTAATGACTCTGATTCCAATTACAATGTTCAAGTAGGGACTCTGTTTCAGCTTAGCAGTACTGTGGGCTCATTCTGTTGTTGCTGGGGTGTTATCCCACCCCAGGACGACAGGTGGCAGCAGTGGAAATGAGGCTTGGGCGTCCTTTACCAGCAGCCAATCAGGAGGGAGTGTCCTCGCTGGGCATGCTGGGAGAGGGTACTTATGGAACAGATGCCATTGAGTCTGGGTTCTTCTTCCAGTGTGGCACTCACCTTTAGGGTGATCACATCACGGCGCCCTGGCGTTATGTCTTACCTGGCCGGGGCGTGCGTGCCACACGTTCCTGGTTCCGGGACCATGTTGGTCCGGAACATTTAAGCAGCGCCGGGGACCCAGTGATCGACTGGGTTCCCACCTTTGAGGAACCCAAGCGGTATAGCTGTTTCGGTGGGGAGTCCGTCTGAGGAGCGCCAATGAGAGGCTGGCGATCCAAAAGGATTTCGACAAACCATCGGGGATTAAGGTAGCCGGATACTGATCACCTGTCAGTCGGTACCTGGGCGACGTTAAGAAGGAGATCCAGGCGTAATTCACCTAAGGAGGATTGCCTCCATAACTGCAATCAGAGGGGGCCTGTGGCAGAGGTGTCTCCCTGACGTCCATTTCAGGAGGGTCTGTGGCAGAGACTTTTTCCTCAAGTTCAAGTTCATTTCAGGAGGGTCTGTGGCAGAGACTTTATCTTAAAAAGGTTCGAGTGATACTCCGGCTGCCAAGTCAGTGAGAGAGGCCTGTCCGGGTACACTAAACCCACTCAGGCAGGAGTGGTACGGAAAGTGTTACATATGGGAGCAGGACTGTTCCAAATGCTACGCCTGAATCTGCGGTTCTCCTTCTTCTTTCAAACTCTATCCTTTCATCACCAGTTCATTGTTTTTCTACCTGGCTGGGTAATAAAGAGCACAGAAAAGACACTTGTTGCAGACATTCCTTTACTATTGCTATATGCACCATTCGCCCCTAGGAATTCGGAAGAGCCACGAGGTAAATGTGCCACCCAAAATAAACCAGCAGCTCCTTAAGGGGTAGTGCTACATGTGGAAGCAATAGTACAGCTTCTATAACTGGAGGGAAGAAGGCTGGTGTAGTTGGCTTGGCACTCTTGACAACAGTTCAAGCCAGTGTTGCCTACCCACCAAAGTGAAATTTACTGATAGGATGCCAACATTTACAAACAGCACCATTTTTTTACTGCCAGAAATTATGAAAATTACTGACAGAGCCAGATGTTTAACTGACACTGCAAAAAAATACACAAAATTGCTGTTTTCAGTGCTAAACAGTGCAAATAGAAATATTTAAACTTTAAACGTGTAGCTAGTGCAATTAGTCAAAAACTATATTTCTCCATTTACTTGAAGGTCGGGTTAATATAACCCAGCCAACACAGAGTTCCCCCATACATTAGAGTCTGCAAGGGAAATCTGATGTAAAGGGAAACACTGCAAATCATGATCTAAAGGTGAACTCTGATGTAAGGGGGGCTCTGGTGACCAGAGACCACCTTATATCAGAGTCCACTGCATTCCCCTTTACATAAGAGTCCACTGCATTCCCCTTTACATAAGAGTTCCCCTTCACATATGGGTCTGCAGAGTTTCCCCATATACCCATAACCTGACCTTTGGGTTGCCCTTTTCATATCCTGTACCACCAAGTAACCGGCCCCCTAGTGGTAGAAGAGAAAAGTGCAACAAGCCCAAATTTTGGGAGAAATCAATAGATCTCTATAATCGACCTAGATAACTACTCTTGGCAAGTAAATTTGTGAGGAGCTCCCAGACTAAACCCCTTTACATCAGTGACTCCCCCTCAGACTGGCCTGGTGGTGCTGCCACTGACCTCCTCTCAGGTGCACTGTGCAGGGCTCAGTCAGACGGTCCTCTCCAGGCTCCAGCTTGGCGGCTCTGGCTTTATCCTATTGTCTCTTCTCCACATGTGTGGCTTCTCCCATGATCCCTATCCCGGTGGCGCTCTCACTCTTGACTCCTCACCCGGCTCCCACTCAGAGACTGCAGACTATGATACAAGACACGAGATTGTCAGAGATTGCGGACATGATACAAAAGATAATTAGAGGCTGCAGATATGATACAAAGAGATAGAGATTGCAGACATGTCACAAGAAATGGTTCAAGGCTGTGGACATGATACAGGAGGAAGTTGGAGGCTGCAGCCATATTTTTCACAGATGGCTTTGGTTTGTACCGGGCATTTAAGGGTTGCCGATAAATTCCAACCCATAAATTTACAGGCGGTTGGCAATGCTGGTTCCAGCTAGTCATATTAACCTCCACAGCACCAAAAGGGAGTTAGAGAGGTATTGGGGGGGGGGGTGTCAGAGGACTTTGTATTTCAACATTTAAACTGAGTGAGCAGTCGGGAGCATAAGGGACACTTTGCATTGAAGGTAAGCGCTTTCCCTTGTCCTATTTTTTTTTTTATAGCTAAACTTAGGCTTAAAGTCTGATATGAATAAAATCAAAAATTCCTCTTCTCCTCCTACTTCCATCCTCTACCACTTTTGGAAACTTTTTTCCTGAGAGCAGTTACAGAGTCTTGACAGATACCCGCTTCCATATTCGCTTAGATCGCCTAGGCCCACCTCCCGAAAGCCCCCATCTCCCACCCACAACATCCTGGGACATGTCATTCACAAAACCCAGCACAACTCGCACATGTGACTTCCTGAAACCTCCCAACTATATCCCACAAGCAAGATAACGGTGCCAGGGACCCAGAAACCGGCACAAAACCAGCCCGGGTGAAGACATCGCTGGACTTCTTGACTGGTAAATGTGTGTTTATTAGATTTTACCAGCTACAATATTTGTAGCTGATGACTTTTCAATTTTTAGAAACAACTGTAGCTCCGATTTAAATATCAGTTTCTGGTCATGCTACAACAATTATAATGCCAACTCTGAAAGGCAGCTGGATCACTTTAGCATTACATAGAAGGCTTTCTCCCTCAGATATCATACTGGTAAACTTGACATTCTTTTAACTTTTGATAATTTTATTGAACTAAAAAGCCTGTATTATTTAAAATCGTAAAAACATTTTTTTATAGTATGATCAATTAAAAAATAAGATTTATTGAATCACATTGAAAAGGATACAAACATTTCATTCAGTACATCAGAGTCCATTGAAAATAAAGTACACGACTTTTTGAGTTACATTGCTGTTTCCACGTTCTTAATTCAACATGTTTTGCCGTAAGGCTTTTTCAGGAAAAGGCGTGGTGTCATAGCTCAATGGATGAGGAAATTAAGCCAAACATGCGTAGAGGAGGAGTCTGTTCAAGTGGCCCTGCACGCCCAACCATCTATTATCTTATCGTCCACATATACCATATCCTGCAGGGAGGGGTGTATCATCATAGAGTATATGATGGGTACCAATGTAATACTTCTATAAAGCTTGTACAAGGGATGCTGGTAGCCTGATTGTTCACTAGATGTTGCCAAGCATATTTATTTATTTCAGGTACTTATATAGCGCCATCAATTTACACAGCGCTTTACATATACATTGTACATTCACATCAGTCCATACCCTCAAGGAGCTTACAACCTAAGGTCTCTAACACACATTCATACATATATTAGGGTCAATTTAGACAGGATCCGATTAACCTACCAGCAGAGTGTGGGAGGAAACCAGAGTACCCGCAGGACACCAACGCAGGCACAGGGAGAACATGCAAACTCCAGGCAGATGGTGTTGTGGTCGGGATTTGAACCAGCGACCCTTTTTGCTGCTAGGCTGATAGTGTTAAACACTACACCACTGTGCTGCCTATTGTTAACAGCAGCCAGCACTAAAAACTTTGTATTGGAGACTTATCCTCTCAATACTCCAAGGGTCTATTATGTCAGAGAAGGAGGCAGCTCGGTGGTAAAAGGCTCATCTAAATCTGCTTGCGTGTGTGGTGGAATCAGGCTCGCAGGTACTGGGGAGGACGGAAGAGAAGACAGAGAAGGACAGAGCAGGGCTGAGGATGACGAAGGCATGTAAACTGACCATGGTGTCATAGCTTAGCAGCCATGATGAACCGTGGTCAGTTAAGAGGGGCAGGGTATAGCCAGGCAGGATCAGCCAAGTTTTGTAGGTGATAGAAGAGGCCAAATTAAACAGCACAAGCACTGTGCTGTATAACATGCTTTAAGGCAGTGATTCAGAACTCCTGTCCTCAGGACCCACCAACAGGCCAGGTTTGCAAGATAACTGAAATACATCACAGGATAGCAACAGGAGCTCAAATCGGCGCATGATCCTAGCAGTAGGACATGTGGCTCATAGCTCCAGGCAGGCAGGCAAGCTTCCAGCTTCCCAGCTCTCAGTATTCAGCATCCAGCATCTACGTCCACGGATATTTCCACCAGCCGTAATTTCTCTTCCCCAGCCCGCCCTAATCACACAGGACCCAGCCTCAAGCCTCAGCCACAGTCTGTTACCTATGGGCCCCAGAGCAACTGATAGGCAGCCCAGGCAGGTAGGACATACTGTGGCTGCGGCCTAAACACACGCCGTCTCTCCCCTTCCTCCTTCCTTTACTCCTAACTTTCTCCTCCTGCAGGTCCGCCAGTCCTCCAGACGCCATTGACACAAGAGTCCAGAGTGCAGCCCGAACCAGGAGCCGGCCCTAGGAGGTCGGTGAAAGCCGCCCGCGAAAGTCTGCGGCTGCCGCCAGGAAAGGCCATGGCTGCGGCCTAGCGGCAGGCCGACCGCCGCAGCGAGCACTCCACTACCGCAAATCCAGCTCCCCCAGGCATCCCCCTGCTCTGAGCAGGTTAGGTGGAGCCCCCACCCTCCCCCGGAGCCCCCCCCGAGCTGACGGCCAGCCACCCCCCGTGGGAAAGTCGGTGGCTCGGGCCTACTACCGCTCCGGCGGCCATTTTGGTACACCCGGACCACCTAAGCCTGCTGTCACCAATACAAAATATACCACTACCACAAAAAGACGAGTTCAGTGACCAGCAGGTCCCCCAGCAGGGACCCCCCTCACACAGGCCCCCCTTCTTTTCCTTTCCTCACTTTTTTTCCTCACTTTTCACCGCCGCACCTACCGCAGATCCACCAGAGGATAACTAACTGCACCACATCCAACAAACAGCCGTGACGTCCCACGTCAAACAGGACCCAGGTCCATTCATCATAGTTAGTCTCCAGAGGGATCAGGAAGGAATTTTTCTCCCCGGCTGCAGCGTATTGGCCTCGCTCTGCGTTTTTTTTTTTTGCCTTCCTCTGGATCAACCGGGGTTAGATTGGGGGGCCACAAATTCTGTCTCTGATCATCATTATCAGCAACGTTCTTACCAGTCAGTCTCTGCTGCCGTTATTCGCTAGTGCTTATCACGGTTAACCATCACGCCACTTTAGGCGTCTTTTTGTATCATTCTTAGCATGAAAAACACAGCAAAAACCATTCATGGTTTAAGGAAGACCACCGCAACGTTACCAGTCCACATACTATTATGCTACAGACCGCCAGGCCCAAAGATGCACCTTCCTACATCGCTGACAGAAGGTATCGCTACTTACACTCTAAAAGCCAAACATCTCCTGCTGGGATTTCAACCTCTGGGCCAACTCCGCACAGGACCCCATAGCCAGCGCTTGCATTGACCAGCTAGAAGGACTTGGTCTGCAGCAACTGATATGCACGCCCACGCATACCTCAGGTCACATTCTTGACCTGATCTTCAAACATGAAATGGACGTCAATATTTCAGAAAACAGACCACTACCCTGGACAGATCATCATGCGATTAAATTCACAATAACCACCAACACCATCTCAAAAAAAACTGCAAACCAGGAAAGGACATATTGGACTAGATCCCTGTCAAAACTACACTATTAAATAAAATGACATCAATAAAGCCAACTCAATCAGCAGCAGAAACCCTCAACTCTATTAATAAACTTTACTGCAGACCGCAGATATAATCGCCCCAGTGACGCAGAACCCTTATCCGTAAAAATAACTCCAGCTGGTTCAATGACACTCTTATGTCATTGAAGCAGGAACGCAGGAGAGCGGAAGGCGCCTGGAGAAGAAACGCTACAGAGGAAAACCACGCAAATTATAAATTAATCACTAAAAAATATCACAAGGAAATCTTCAAAGCAAAAAAAGAGCATTTTTCACATATGCTCGCAAAAGCCGGGAATCGACCGCGAGAGCTCTTCAACATAATTGTCAGAATATGAACCCAGCCTGCCTAGAGGCTCCAAAAACTAAACACAAGAGTTTTGCAATGAATTATTGGATTTTTTTCATTAATAAAATCGAAAAAATTGGTGAAACAATTCAGCAAAAAAAAAAACCCAACCTCGCCCCCACTAATCAAAAAGAAAATACAAACGCTTTTAAATCAATAAAATGTTCTCTAGAGCCAATTTCCATCGATACCACAAAAAATATCGTACATCTCCCAATGACATCATTCCCACAAAATTGGTGAAAGAATGTGCCAATATCTTGGCACCGGCAATCACTCACCTTATAAACCAATCGTTTAAAGAGGGTTTTACACTGGTATGACAAACGCTCCGACATTAGGAGCTCATGTCACATGACGTGTGAAAATCAATGTTTCCCTATGGGAGTCATCCTAACTGGTCCAACACAAGTCGGTCCGACTTTGAAAATGCTCCCTGCACTAATTTGGTCCAATTTTGATCCTACCTCAGCCCAATGAATATCATTGAAGTCGGGTCAAAGTCGGATCGCCGTCCTGCCTGATCCGACTTTGGCATGCGACTTGTGCTCTGTAATCTTGAGGGGGAACCCCACGCCAAATGTAAAAAAAAAAACAGCAAGAGCCTACCAGGCCCTTCTGTCTGGTATGTATTTTAAGGAAAAACCCCTACGCTAAAAAAACTGCATGGGGGTACCCCCAAAATCCGTGCTAGACCCTTATCTGACCGGCCCGGGCTGCATGCTCGCATAAGGGTCTGGTATGGATTTTCGGGGGGGACCCACGCCGTTTTTTCAGCGTAGGGGGTTTCCCTCAAAATACATACCAGACTGAAGAGCCTGGTATGCTCTTGGAGGGGGAACCCATGCCATTTATTTTTTATTTGGCATGGAGTTTCCCCTCAAGATTCATATCAGACACAGTGCTTTGTATTGATGGGGATCGAGGTCGGATCCCTGTTCATTGAAGTCTGTTTATTTTTTTATTCTTTTGGGGGTTAACAAACGTTTTAAGGTTGTTACTGTTATCTTGACCATGAGTGGCAAAGCAAAACTGTCTGTAAAAAGGGTATCTTCCAATCCCCATATACTCACTTTACCTGCTCTCCCATGATCTCTTTGCTTTTCTGCAACCAGTATTACAATATCCAGGTATGAAGGAGCAAGGTACATGCTCCCCTGTAACGATGCCCAGTGCATAGCAGCCACTTTCTAGGCCTAAGCCCTGTCACTTGACCAGAGGAATGATGTCACCATTGCCCTGGGTTGTCAACACTGTCGATCTAAGAGGTGGAGCAATGAGCCATAAGGTAAGGTAAGTATATGGGTGTAAAAAGATTCCCTTTCCAAAGATACTGTCACCTCACCCTGCACTGGGAAGGTGACCATATATTTAGAAAAGTGTTGATTTAGCCCTGGTTCACACTGGGTACGATTTGGAACGATTTGAGATGCGATTTGAAATCGCATCTCAAATCGGCGGCAATTGTCGGCAATAGCACTGTCCTAATCAGTGCGACGCCGCATCTGCGTTTTAAAAAAGTAGTTCCTGTACTACTTTTTGCGATTTTGGGACGCGATTTACGATTTACATTAAATTGCGGCCGAAATCGCGGCAAAATCGCAGCCGCGATAAATTTTACCGCGATTTTGAATTCGCAGCAGTGTGAACCTAGGCTTAAAAATGATTTTGCTGCTCAGATTGGTGGACCAATGTTTAGCACGGTTGCATTATTAGATTTTACACTAAGGCCCCATTCACATCTGAGCATAGCATTTTCAGGCAGAAAGTCGCAAAATTTTACTGCGATATTTCCGTGATTTTTGTGGTGGTTTTTACCGCGTTTTTGCCGTGATTTTTTCCCTCCAGCGTTTTGTAGCTTCAGGCTTCAAGCTTCAAAACGCTCAGGTGTGAATGGGGTCTAACAGTTGGTAATATCTACATTTAGTTTCTATGCCCTCCTCATGTTTATGTGGGCAGTGGGGGGAAAGAGGGGTGCTGTTTTAGCACATTACTACGTTTACATTTTTTTTTAGCTTTATTAAAAATGTATAAAGTTACACTCCATTCAAGTCTCCAGACGATGGCGACCTGCCCAGCCTACCGATGCAATGTTGAAAAATATGAAATGCTTGCTTTTTTCAGCGCAGCACATTAACACCACACACTAAGGCCTTGTACACACGACCGAGGAACTCGTCGTAAAAAAAAAACATTGTTTTCCTCGATGAGTTCCTTGTCAAACTTGTCGCGAATCTTGACAAGCTTTCTTTGCGTACACACTGTCAAGCCAAAATCTCGTCGTTCTCAAACGCGGTGACGTTCAACACGTACGACAACAGGGGAAGTTGGATTCCACTGGCACAACCCTTGGGGCTGCTTTTGCTAATCTCATGTTACTGCGTGTTAAGTAAAAGTTTGCACTTTTTAGTCTGTTACAGCGTGACAAATGTGCTATCTCCATTACGAACGCTACTTTTATCGAAGGTGCGCTCCCGTCTCATACTTTATTCCGAGCATGCGCGGGTTTCTAAGCATACACACGAACGTGTTTCTCGTCGAAAACCAGCCCGACGAGGAACACGACGAGGAAATTGAGACTCCCGACGAGCAAAATGAGAACTTGTTCTCTTTTTTTTCTCGTCGAGATCCACAACAGTTTTCTCGACGAAAAACATACACACGACCGTTTTCCTCGGGCAAAAAAGCTCTGCCACCAAGTTTCTTGATGGATTCTTTTGAGGAAAGCGGTCGTGTGTACAAGGCCTAACACCAGCATTGTGGTGCTTAACCAGCTGATTTTCATTCAGTCTATGGCCAGCTTTAGTCACAGTAAACCTGCAGGAACTACTAAAGTACACACTTATCTGAAGAAATGCCAGGGATGCTTCCTAGAAAAATTGTTGTGTGACTTTGATTCCCTTGCAACAACTTTTGGAGATAAAGGTATAATGGGGTTTAATTAGTAAAAAATAGATATACTTTGCAAAGTGAATATTTATTGAGTTTAGAGAATAAGGTGAAGCTGAGTTCTCTTCAACCATGCAATCTTTTGCATGCAAAAGTCCTGTTTTTTCTTTTTATTACCCTTGCACATCATTGGGCATGCAAAGTGAACACACCATCACTGTGTTTACTAAGTTAAGTGTACATACACTTTTTTTTTCAAAGTGAACAATCATGCTAAGTAAACAGCTTCTACTTCTATAGCAAATCAAGTCTAATTTATTTTTAGCATACACGTAGCTATATTAAGTTCTGAGTTGATTTTTGAAGGAGACTTTTTTTATATATGCCATATCTTGATGACTGTATTTTTTATATGGCAGTGCGTGAATTAACCTCCAGTAGCAATCTGTTTATCAGTACTTTTGATGAATGACTTTAAGGTTATGGGGGGAATTATGGGTTCGCTAGTCACCTTTTAGGATTTCATCAGGCCTCTGCACTATCTAGCACTGTCTCAGTGAACTTCCTCCCTCCCTAGGCCACTGTGCCCATCAAACTGACAGGTGTATGGCAGAGGAGCTTTCTAGTAGGGTGGATGGAGCCGGATGTGTAACTGGGACACTAGTTCCCCATCAGGTCTACCTTGCTGTTGATTGACAGTGCACAGGAGTGGGAGTGGAAGTTTAATAATGGCTTTCAAATACAACCACTGCCTTCACGGATCGGGAACTAGTGTCTCAGTTCACCATCAGGCGCCACCAACCCAATGACGACACCAATCAAGTCATTCCCCAAAAATGTAGTATTGTCATATTTGGGTAATGGGTAATGATGCCATCAGTATCCCAGATCCATCTGTTCACCTTTCAGCTGAGGAATCCCCTGGCCAACAGCTGAACAGCGTCAGGGATACAGTACTGTGAGGGAAGCTATCACATTCATTACAGCTTCCCAGTAAAGCCGTGTACCACTCTGAGTATTGGTGTGCCAGAGTACAGAGCTGATCTTAAGGCTCAGTTCACATATATGCGAATCGGATGCATTTTGAACTCCATCTGATCCGCATAACATGTGAACCAGATCAGCTTTCAATGTAATCGGTTCACATATATGTGGGCCTGTTGCGGTGCAAATTTTAAAAGGGTCCTGTACGTTTTTAGTCAGGTTCAGATGCAATTTCAGTTTTACATTCGCACCTAAATTGCACCTAAACCGATGAATGGAAACCAACCTGCATGTATGTGAACTAGGCCTTAAGAATTACCACTAGTTTGCAAGTTAGAAATTATTTACGAATCTGTCACTGCCATAGCGTCAGGTTCTTAAAGTAATGGTAGCTAGAACTACTTTTATTTGTCCCATGTGTTGCTAATGTTACCAAGACTGCCACAAACGCTTGCCTGAATCAGGCACAGGTAGATTTAAAGCCAACTACTGCCAAAAAAGTGAAGTTAGAGCTTTACTGAACTCCTCTGTGTCTTGCTCAATGAATCATTGTAGGTAAACTATAGACTTGCATTGGCATGAGGGAAGCAGGAAAGTGAAATCTCTGTTATATTACACTGCAGAAAGCACTCCACATGATAATCTGCTTTAATCTTTGGTTTTAATTAATTTGTACAGTACCTGGATTTACTAGAAATAATGTAAAACAACTAAATCAAAGATGTCTTGGGTAAGGCGGAAAAAAGTACACATTTACTTACTATATATAACATTAATACAATTAATGCCCCCCGCTTTTTGGCTTTTTTGGTTTGGGGATCAAAAATCCAACTTCTTTTCAATTAACACAATTACCGGTAATACAATAATACAATAATTAATACAATTGATTACATTTTCAAACATATCTGAAAGAAATGTAGACTATAAATAATATAATATGACAATATGAGTAAACAGAAAACTCAGAAAATACCAAATAAGACCCACATTACGAATCCTAGTCGGTCACTGTATCTTGTTTATTTTAATATCATTCATATATTACACAAGATATCATGATTTTATAATGTATGTTCTCTACATTTGTTGCACAATGTAAACTACTTTTCCAGTATTTATTCAAGAAAAAATATTACATACAATAAAAAAACAAGCTCTGATAAAATTCAGATAAATTGCAGAATAATATTGTACTTTATAAATATCAAAGTACAGGTGCGGTCAGATATTAAAGGAAAGATGTATTGAGATATATACCATGGCTGCTAATACTGACCTCCCATGAGAAGAAATTTTACTGGACCAGAGGAAGAATGCAGATTAGAAGATATATCTGCACAGTGGCTTTATTTGCTGCATGCTTGTAATATGCCAGTAACTCAGAAGACTATCAGACAAATAGCATTTTCACAAGATGGTCATCAACAGCGGTCTATCCATTATACTTAATACAGGTTTCCTTTGGAGATGTCAGGATCAGTAGCCGGGCAACTGGACCAGCCAAGTTGCTGTCAGGGAAATATTGTAATTCCCAACATTCTCAACTTCATTCCCCCATTGCAGCTGCCATGGTGGCATTTGGGCTCCAATAGCAGCCTTACCCACAATTTCCTACTGTTACACAACACTCCTCTTCTTCCGACTACTCATCCACTGCCACTCATAATTTGGCCAACATAGCAGACAGTGCTATTAAGCATCTCTCATTTAATAGTGCTATGAAAGCCTCTACATGAATGCAATGATTGATTCAGAAAATAAATGTAATTTAAAAAAACTGCAGTTAAGTGGTACTGCTCAACATTTAGAATTTTCTGGAAGAACAGCTTAAATTTTTATCCATTTTCAAGAATCAGCCTTAATGGTTTTAATCAAAATATTACTATAGGAACAATCAGGGTTCATCTTTCAAAAAATATATGGAATCCTGTTGAGTTGACTGTTGGTTTGGTGCAGTTTTTGTACCATTTTATTTTGCAACTTTTTACAAACCTGCCTGCTCAATATTCTTAATGCTACAGGTGAGAGGCTGGTAGAAAGGAATGAAGTGGGATGTGATTCACCTAGAGAGGTAAAAAGCTGCAGGACCAGTACTAGGGTCTATTGATCCTGTACTGTGCCTCTACATGAAAGGTCACTTAGAGACAGCAGAATACATGAACACAAAAAAAAGGCCCCCCTATTTTTTATTCCTTTGAATACCTACTACATTTGTTGAGATACTCTGGGATTAATGCCGCGTTTTTTATGTCATTAAAAACGATCGTGTTTGGGCTCCAGAGCATTTTTCGCGACGTTAAAAATGGCCATTAAAATTTGGAACATGCTCGAAATTTTCACATAGTTTTTAACGTTGTCGTTTTTAACGTCATAAAAAATGGTCATGTGTGGGCTTTAACGACGTGAAAATAACCCGCATGCTCAGAAACAAGTTATGAGACGGGAGCGCTCGTTCTGGTAAAACTAGCGTTCGTAATGGAGATAGCACATTCATCACGCTTCATCAGTCTGTTACAGCATGACGAATGAGCTATCTCCATTACGAACGCTACTTTTACCGAAGGTGCGCTCCCGTCTCAAATTTTATTCTGAGCATGCGCGGGTTTTTAAGCATACACAAGAATGTGTTTCTCGTCGTAAACCAGCCCGACGAGAAACACGATGAGGAAATTGAGACTCCCGACGAGAAAAAAGAGAACTTGTTATAAAGACAATAGGAAAAATATCATAGAAAGTGTAGACAAATATATGTTTCATCAAGGCTTAGATTATTGTCAGATTTAAAGGAGTTGTAAAGATTTTTTTTTTTCACCTTAATGTAATCTATGCATTAAGGTGAAAAAACATCTGATGAAAGTCCCACGCGCGGTCCCGAGATCCTCTTCGCCGCTCAGCCTGGCCGCTGATTTGCTAGAGCAGATGGATTGAGAGCAGCGTAGCCATTGGCTAGCGCTGCTGTCAATCACATCCAGTGACGCGGCGCGCCGAGAGGCAGGGCCGAGTGATACAGTGAGCGGCTATGGCCGCTCACTGTATCACAGGAGCGCGCCCGCAATTACTCACCACCATGCAAGCTCTCTCGCATGACTGTGGTCAGTACTTTCGGGGAGGACCAGAGACAGCCGCCGAGGGACCCCAGAAGACGTGGATCAGGCCACTCTGTGCAAAACGAACTGCACAGTGGAGGTAAGTATGACATGTTTGTTATTTTAAAGGGAAAAAAAATCCTTTACTAACCCTTTAAGTGGTCCTATATTGCAGTGTGAATGACTGTAAGTAGACTAATAACCATCTAACTGAAAATCAGTTAGAACATTGTCAGATGTATTGGTGATCGTAGTTAGAAGAAGATTTCAAAGCATTGTCAATTTTATGTAATTACATTAAAAACTCAATAACACAAAAAATACTACTTGGCCATGACCATGCTATCAGTTTATCTGATCACTAGAAAATCCAATGGAACCACATTTTTCTGAACAAATCTTTTTAGTCAAAATCGGTACCTTAAATTGTACTGCTGGTATTTAACATAGTTTCCAAAATTATATCTATGTGTAATACTTCGTTATATTCCTCAAAAGAGATATATTTCTATAAATATATAAAAAATATATTAAGATTGATTTACATTATTTACACAATTTTACTATGAAAATCAATTAGAAAGTGTACTAATTTGTAATGAAAACCAAATACAGGTATCAGTTGGATATCTGTAAACCACAAAATGGCAATAAAGTAAAAATATATTCCTACTCTTATTCTGGCCATACACTATACAAAAAATCGGCCGAAATTCGGTAGAGACAGAGCGGGGAGATGCTAATGTAAACATGCATCTCCCCGCTCTGCCTAGTGACAATGACACTGATCTCCGCTCTGTGTAATCGGAGCGGAGATCAGTGATGTGTCACAGACAGCCCATCCCCCCTACAGTAAGAAGCACTCCCTAGGAAACATATAACCCTTACAGCGCCACCTACTGGTTAACCCCTTCACTGCCAGAGTAATTTTAACAGTTATCAGTGCATTTTTATACCACTGATCGCTGTAAAAATGACAATGGTCCCAAAAATGTGTCAAAAGTGTCTGATTGTCCGCCATAATGTTGCAGTCGCGACGAAAATCGCTGATCGCCGCCATTACTAGTAAAAAAAAAAATTATTAGAAAAAATACCATAAAACTACCCCCTATTTTGTAGACGCTATTACTTTTGTGCAAATTGCGATTTTTTTTTACCAAAAATATGTAGAAGAATACGTATTGGCCTAAACTGATGAAAAACATAAATTATATATTTTTGGGGGATATTTATTATAGCAAAAAGTAAAAAATATTGCAATTTTTTCAAAATTGTCGCTTTATTTTTGTTTATAGCGCAAAAAAAAAACGCAGAGGTGATCAAATACCACCAAAAGAAAGCTCTATTTGTGGGAAAAAAAAGAACGTAAATTTTGTTTGGGAGCCACGTCGCATGACCGCGCAATTGTCAGTTAAAGTGACGCAGTGCCGAGTAGCAAAAAGTGGCCTGGTCTTTGACCAGCAAAATGGTCCGGGGTTGAAGTGGTTAATTTATTGTTCACAAAATAATAATGTTATGGAGCTTGTGTGAGAGCACAAGATGTCTGATCACAAAAATCTAAGATTATGAATACTGTAAACCTGCTATCTATAACACAAACGTGGTCACAAGTTAAAAACAATAAGTGCTGGATGCTGTACTAAAGGAAAGAACAGTATATTGTAAACATATGATCGCTGCATGATAAATAGGCCTGTTAGTGTTTCATATCCAGTATGTAGCGAATTCTACAACAGACTTGCATGCAGGTGCATGAACTTTAAGCCAGACATGCACAATGCAGTTTTTGAAAGACGTAAGCAGCGTTAAAATAAAATGTATCATTACGCCACAGTTTGTCTCATAACAGAACTCCTTGGTGTCTCATTAAGCACCTTCTTGAGCTGCCCACGGATGCCAGATGAGTTATCTGTGGGGGACACAGGCACATACTGGGTATTTTGCAACATTGATTGGCAAACTAAGCACTGGACTCAACCTTCCTGAAAAACCTCACATTGGGATTCTCCAATAAAGTCTTCTAAAAGCCTTGAATTATGCATAGTAATCCCCAGCGTGGGAAGAGGAGACTTTTTTTTATTAAGGCTGTTTTTTTTTTTAAGTTACACTTCATTTGAAGTTTGTGGTTTCTAAAATCGCTATAAAAAAATTCCAAACAAAACATAATAAATACAAAAAATATTACATAAATGTTGTGGCGCAAAAAGAATCTTAGGTGTAGAGCACATGGTTTTGTAGACTTTAGTGTCTTCAAGATTGGTAAACTAAGAGTAAATTTCCATAAACTGATATTGATAAAGGTTTCACCAAAGTATCATTGTTTGTTGGCTTTGGGTTTCCTGTTCTCTGTGTTGTTGATGATGAATATTGTATGATTCTAGAATAGCTTGTTTTGCATTTAGCTTGTCATCATGCTATATTTAACTAAAATTGAACCACATATTGATGTTTCAGATTTCCTCCAATTATATTCTGTTCAGGAGTGAAACAAATACGTTTTTGCCAGGGAACCAGCTGGGTGAAATTTAGATTCCATTCTGCAGTTGTAAATGTTTGTGGCCTGTTCCAAAGATATCTTCATGATAACGCATTTCATTCTGCAAAGCAAACACAAACAATGACAATGTAGTGATTACTCTTTGTGTTCTGAATGTAGGATTCATTTCATAATACTAGGCACATAACACAGCTGTCGGAATAACTGTATATCATGGTGAAATAAGTGACTGCTTGTCTTTTGATCTAAGCCTGTTTCACAAATTGTGGAATATGTATCACTGGCTGTTCCTATTTCTGTAAGTGGCACATGGCAACCATTACGATTTATGTAGAGCAATGTGGAAGGACATGCGCTCTCTAGTGCCAATGCTAGCTGGCAGGTAATGTACGGTGCATATTGATTTAGCCCTGAGTTTCTGGAGGGGCTTCAGCTTGAAATTAAGAAGACATTTTCATGAGCGCACTATCCTGGCTTCTGTGTACCTGGGTTAAAATGTGGCATATCTGAATAGCACATATGGTACTTAAACACTTAAAGCAAAATCCACGACAGTACAACAGGTCTGGCCATTGTTTACTTTACATTAATGGGCAGATCTGATTTTCTCTGATCTGCTCACCCTGTTTGATTCATACTGTCTACTATGTTTGAATTAAACAGCAAGCTAACTGCAGCATAGCGTCATTGCTCTAAGGCCTCGTACAAACAACCGTTTTCCTCGACAGAATCCATCAAGAAACTTGGTGGCAGAGCTTTTTTGCCGAGGAAAACGGTCGTGTATATGCTTTTCATCGAGAAAACTGTTGAGGAACTCGACGAGGAAAAAAGAGAACAAGTTCTCTTTTTCCTCAACGGGAGTCTCAATTTCCTCGTCGGGCTGCTTTTCGATGAGAAACATGATCGTGTGTATGTTAAGAAACCCACGAATGCTCAGAATAAAGTATGAGATGGGAGCGCACCTTCGGTAAAAGTAGCGTTTGTAATGGAGATAGCACATTTTTTTCACGCTGTAACAGACTGAAAAGTGCAAATCCTCTCCTACAAAACTTTTACTTAACACGCAGTAACATGAGATTAGCAAAAGCAGCCCCAAGGGTTGTGCCAGTGGAATCGAACTTCCCCTGAACGACGAGATTTGGTCTTGACTGTGTGTACGCAAAGAAAGCTTGTCGAGTTTCTCGACAAGCCTAACAAGGAACTCGTCGAGGAAAACGATGTGTCTTTTCCGACGAGTTCCTCGGTCGTGTATACGAGGAACTCGTCAGAAAAGACACATCGTTTTCCTCGACGAGTTCCTTGTTAGGCTTGTCATGTTTCTCGTCGAAAACCAGCCCGGCGAGGAACACGACGAGGAAATTGAGACTCCCGTCGAGGAAAAAGAGAATTTGTTCTCTTTTTTCCTCGTCGAGTTCCTCGACAGTTTTCTCGATGAAAAGCATACACACGACCATTTTCCTCGGCAAAAAAGCTCTGCCACCAAGTTTCTTGATGGATTCTGTCGAGGAAAACAGTCGTGTGTACGAGGCCTAAGAGTTTGGGCAAAGTTTGGTGTCATAAATAAAATAGATCTTTAACATGCAGTTCTGGCATCATGATCATAAAGATATATATTTTTTTTATAAATTTACATAATACATTAGGAACTGCATATGCTATTAATGTAATGCTGTGCTGAAAGACAGTAATTGTAAATAAGGCAACGGCGAGGGCAAAAACGGTGCAGTGATTGTACTGCAGTAGGAAAAGCAAGTTACTCTATCAAAGGAAGTGCCCATCCAATGGTTCTACTGATAGAACCAACAGGGCACATTGGGCGATATTTATTAAAACTGGTGCACACAGAATCTGGTCCTGCTGTGCATACCGTGTTTCCCCGAAAATAAGCCCGGGTCTTATATTAATTATGCCAAAAAAAGACACAGTAGGGCTTATTTTCGGGGTAGGTCTTACCATGTAATGTGCTGTCTTCTCTCCCCCTCTCCCTCCATGCCTGTCAGGAATCCCCCCCAGTGTGAACAGAGTTAAAATGCTTGTACAATCCTATAATCCACTCTATTACAATATTATATAATGTACAATGGGTGTGTTTCTGTAATATAATTGTGCCAAATACATTTGTTATAGTGCCGCTCTGCACTTCTGTTACCCGCCGGAGCTCTCTTCCCCGCAATTATATTACAGAAACACACACATTGTACATTATATACTACTGTAATATAGTGGATTATAGGATTTTACAAGCATTTTTAACTAGGGCTTATTTTCGGGGTAGGGCTTATATGGCAGCCCTCTTGGAAAATAATGCTAGGTCTTATTTTCAGGGTAGGTCTTATTTTTGGGGAAACAGGGTAGTAACAAATCAGTTTATACGTTTTATTGCCAAAGCTTAATTGAACAAACTGAAGTTAGATGCTGATTGGTTATTATGCACAGTGGCACCAGATCTAGTGTGCACCAGTTGGCTCCCCCATTGTGATTTTATAGTTCTGTTTTTATTGCTATAACAATTACTTTTCATTCATTAGTTACATAGGTAATTAGTTACTGGTCCACTAAGACGTAGTATACCTTCAGCTGGGAAAAATAGTTTTCTGCCTCCTCCTCATTCAACCCCTTCTTCATTGCAATAATCCATTTAATTGTTTTGGCCACATCTCTAGCCATCTCAATGTTTCCACAAACATAAATGTGTCCTTCTTCTCTGAAGACAATCCTGATCACATCATCCACAAGGTGTTTCCTCAGAATATCCTGAACATAAGTCTAAAAGTAAACACAATGTTTAGCAAATCACTTGTCTTGGAGATAACAAAAAATATGCAAAACAATTGATTAATTGGTTCAATATGTGCTACAGGTCTTGATTTTTTTTTTCATAAAATGTAATTAAAAGAGAAATTTTGTGAAGTAATGCTCATCAACCAATCAGACTTCCCCTTTTGGACAAAAAAAACTGTTTCAGAAAATGTAAGGCCATGACCACTGGTGGTATTTGTCTCTACTGCAGGTGGCACTTGGCAAAGATCACAATGTATCTGTAATGATGGCTTGTGGGAGAATATTCTTTGGCTCTTTTTACACAGAGAAGTGTCCACTCTGCTTAGCAGGGGATCTGTGAGGGGATCTGTGAGCATATTGCCTGCTGAATCGGAACTGAATGGGATGGCTGTGAGTGTTTTGACATTCGTGCCTGTTTAGTTTATGGCTGACGCGCATGGGAAGACCCATGACAGCTCTATGGGCAGTCTGATGTAAATGGACAGTGGAGACCATTTACATCAGGCTACCTCTGATCTGGTCTGCAAAAATCGAAAAGGATGCAGTCCTTTTCGTTTGGACCTGGACAGACCAGGAGGTAGGCAGTGCTCTGTGTAGTGGTTTTGCACAGAGCAGTCCAGATCCTCCTCTTCTCGGGTCCCTCATCGGCACTTCTGGCCCCTTCCCCCTGCCGAGTGTTCCCCCACAGAAAACCACTTGCTATGAGGGCATCCAAGCTGAGCCGCTGCTCTGTTTGTCCATTCAGACACGGAGCCATGGTTTGGCCCCACCCCCTCTCTCTCCTCATTGGCTGACTGACTTTGATTGCCAAGACTCCCGCAACATCGCTGGATTGAGATTGGTTTAGGTAAGTATTAGTGAGGCTGAGGGGGATGCTGCACACAATAGGTTTTCTATCTTAATGCATAGACAGACCCCTTCATTTGTATATAGGATGAAATAAAATACATTAGCAAAGATACAAAGACAAAATATCATTCATGTCATAATCATAATTTTACGGTTTCTTACCTTTGCTTGCCCTGGTTCCCGGGAATATGCTGTAAATGCGTCTTTTAAAATGCCTCTGCTTTTCATGTATTCCTTTTCTTCTTTATAAATTTCATCGAAGGATTGCTGGCAACCAGACACCAGTATCATAGGACCTACCTGTGATCCTGTTAGTAAACCAATCGTATATAATTAGATCAAGATGGAGGAATTATATACCATATTTATCTGCATATAACACGCACCTTCATTTTAAGAGGGAAGTTTCAGGAAAAAAAATAAAATTTTCAATAAGAACTTTGAAGCAAATTAAGGGTCAGTGCCTATCAATGCAGCCTGATCAATGCCCATCTGCAGCTTCACAATTGCCCATCAATGCAGCTTGATCAATGCCCATCTGTAGCCTCACAATTGCTCATCAATGCAGCATAATTAATGCCTATCTGCAGCCTCCCCATTGCCATGAATGCAGCCTGATCAATGCCCATCTCAGGGAGGGGGGCAGGATGAGCGCCATCAGATTACATACAGCGAGAATTTCCTGTTTCCTCAGTGGCCTCTTTAATACAAATTTCCACCTCCTGGACTGGCTTCTATGATAGACAGAACATTGGTCCAATGCTGTCCCAAGAGACGGGACTTCCTATTACAGAGGCCGCTGAGTAAACAGAAGATTCTCGCTGTATGTAATCTGACGGCGCTCGTCCCGCCCCCCTCACCGTTCTCTCCGAGGCAGCCCAAATTGCAGTATCGCTGTATAAGACTCACACACTATTTGCAACCGATTTGCAGGGTGAAAAAGTGAGTGTTATATGCCAATTAATACAGTGTGTATATATATATATATATATATATATATATATATACAGTACAGACCAAAAGTTTGGACACACCTTCTCATTCCGAGTTTTCTTTATTTTCATGACTATGAAAATTGTAGATTCACACTGAAGGCATCAAAATTATGAATTAACACATGTGGAATTATACATAACAAAAAAGTGTGAAACAACTGAAAATATATTTCATATTCTAGGTTCTTCAAAGTAGCCACCTTTTGTAGCAGACACATCTCTAGAACTGTTAAGAGGAGACTGTGTGAATCAGGCCTTCATGGTAGAATATCTGCTAGGAAACCACTGCTAAAGAAAGGCAACAAGCAGAAGAGACTTGTTTGGGCTAAAGAACACAAGGAATGGACATTAGACCAGTGGAAATCTGTGCTTTGGTCTGATGAGTCCAAACTTGAGATCTTTGGTTCCAACCCCCGTGTCTTTGTGTGACGCAGAAAAGGTGAACGGATGGACTCTACATGCCTGGTTCTCACCGTGAAGCATGGAGGAGGAGGTGTGATGGTGTGGGGATGCTTTGCTGGTGACATTGTTGGGGATTTAATCAAAATTGAAGGCATACTGAACCAGCATGGCTACCACAGCATCTTGCAGCGGCATGCTATTCCATCCGGTTTGCGTTTAGACCATCATTTATTTTTCAACAGGACAATGACCCCAAACACACCTCCAGGCTGTGTAAGGGCTATTTGACCAAGAAGGAGAGTGATGGGGCGCTGCGCCAGGTGACTAACTCTTGAAGCTCACCAAGAGAATGCCAAGAGTGTGCCAAGCAGTAATCAAAGCAAAAGGTGGCTACTTTGAAGAACCTAGAATATGAAATATATTTTCAGTTGTTTCACACTTTTTTGTTATGTATAATTCCACATGTGTTAATTCATAGTTTTGATGCCTTCAGTGTGAATCTACAATTTTCATAGTCATGAAAATAAAGAAAACTCTTTGAATGAGAAGGTGTGTCCAAACTTTTGGTCTGTATTGTATGTATATATATAGATCTATATATAGATCTATATATATATATCTATATATATCTATATATATATATGTATATATATGTATATATATATATATATATATATATATATATATATATATATATATATATATATATAAAGCGTTATTGTACAAATAAACATTAAATCACAAAGGATTTCCAGACTACACTATACTATAGTTTATGTAGACAGTACAGCGGTAGCAGCCTGATTGCAAACGATGGAAAATCTGAATAGCCGCACTCCAAGATAATACATTTTATAGAATATAAACAGTCCATACAGTAACAGAGTCACAGAGTAAGATATCTAACGCGTTTCACACCCCTTTATCGGTGCTTAATCATAGCTGGTAACAGCCTGCTTGTTTTGCCTGATTTATATTGACTGTATATCTAAAAACATTGAGGGCCCATTCACAAAAGGTTGTGTTGTAATAATACATGCAATGCACTTTAATACGTAATGTGGTGTCCTATGTTAACGCAACCCATTGATTTTAAATTGGTTCTGAAGACAGAGAACTCACATCAGCCCTATTTTATTTATTGAAGCGCACTAAAACCCACATCATGTGCTGCGCTCTATCACATATGCACTCTTTGGACTGCAACGCAGCGGTGTGAATGGGCCCATACATTCCCTTTAAGGCTTCTAACAGCCCTACATATCTCTTGTTATATTGTGGCTCACGTGTTAAAAATACCAATGTACAGACAAGTTAATGTATTCATAGCTCCCAGTCATAAGGCTTTCCTCTAGTATAGGTAAAATAGTGAAAATTAACCGATTACTGATTGTTAAGAATAGCAGCACTAAATGATTTGGTCCAGGTTTAACAACTGATCCCCAATAAATCTTAATGTGAACATAGAGGCCACTTTATTACCTACATGAAATATAACTTTATGATAAGTCTAACCTAACTAATATTTCTTTCACAATTTATTAGTCATACCTTTTTTCTCCAGATCATATAATCTTTGTTGCCAGAACGCTCTGAATGGTGAAATTCCTGTACCTGGACCAATCAGAATGCAATGGGTTGAAGGACTGTCTGGGAGATGGAATGTGTTTGTGCTGTAAAATAGATATATTGATATCATTACTGTACAACCAATAAAGATAATGTAAGAATAAATCATATCTTAGTGGATTGTATTGTTGCCTCATAGCTAATGAAATCAGGTGACTGACTTTTGCATAATTTGCTCTTTGGCTAAAAGCAGACTGATAAATAAAAGAGATGCCTATTTAGGGTTCAACGTGAACCAAAGATTAGAACAAAAATTGTCATATCTAGCAGCTTACCAATATTAATGCTAAAGTTGATTTAATTCGATTTTTTTGGATACAGCACCATGGACATTAGTTATGCAGCTTTTGCTAAAAATCCTCCCTTCACTTTCACCCCACTACGTAGACTATGAATCCTGCATTATTATGGTAGATACATTGATTTTCCAATTTAATTTGGTTTATCTGATCTAATTAATTTTTATACTTGGCCAAACAGGTTTCAAATTATCACATTTTCAATTAAAGCATTAAGAAAAAAATCAGCTAATGGTAATGAAAGTCCTATTTGAATAACCTTCAATCAATGATAAATGAAGGAATCAAATCTAGAAAAAAAATCAAAACACATCACAATATAAAGATCAAACATTTTTCTGTTAGAAAAATATAATATTTTTTTTAATAGAAATCAAAACAATATAAAGGCTTACACAGTTTCTTTACTTAATCAGAATATAAATTGGGTGGATAAAATTAAAGTGTATGTATGGTAGTATAGTGTAAGGGTATAGAGTGTATAGGGTACATTATTGTATATATGTATATATATACACACGCAGTAAAACCTTGGACTGCAAGCATAATTCGTTCCAGAAACATGCTTGTAATCCAAAGCTCTTGTATATCAAAGTGAATTTCCCCATAAGAAATAATGGAATTCAAATGATTTGTTTCACAACGATTTATTCATAGGTCCTTTAGTAAGTTTATTGTCCATATAAAAAGATTTTAGCAATGTGACCAGGTTATGTAACCATAAAATGTCCATCCACAAATGGAAGCCACCACAAGGGGATTAGAAGTAAAATCCAGCAGGAGCTACAGAGTATAAAAGAGAAGAGTAGCAGTATGTTGCTAAATGTTGTACCTTCATTAACCACTTGAGATCCGCGCTATAGACGAAATACGTCCGCAGCGCGGCTCTCAAGTGCCAAGTGGCCGTTTAAAAACGGCCTTTATGTGCATTACCCGCGCGCGCCACTGGGTGGCGCGCGGCGGGTAAAAACTGTCCCGACGCATCGCCGAAGACCCGATGCGTGTACCTGGCGGCCGCGATGTCCGCCGGGTACACGCGATCGTCGGTGACACGGCAGGTGACAGCAGGGACGTGGAGCTCTGTGTGTAAACACAGAGCTCCACGTGCTGTCAGAGGAGAGGAGACCGATCTGTGTCTCTTGTACATAGAGACACAGCATCGGTCCCCTCCCCCAGTCACCCCCCTCCCCCCACACAGTTATAACACACCCAGGCTACACATTTAACCCCTTCCTCACCCCCTAGTGTTAACCCCTTCACTGCCAGTCACATTTATACAGTAATTAGTGCATTTTTATAGCACTGATCGCCGTATAAATGTGAATGGCGCCAAATTTGTGTCAAAAGTGTCCGATACGTCCGCCGCAATATCCCAGTCCCAATAAAAATCGCAGATCGCCGCCATTACTAGTAAAAAAAAAAATAATAAAAAAAATCATAATTCTGTTCCCCATTTTGTAGGCGCTATAACTTTTGCGCAAACCAGTCGCTTATTGTGATTTTTTTTTTTTTTTTACAAAAATACGTCGAAAAATACGTATCGGCCTTAACTGAGAAAAAAAATTGTTTTTTAAAAAAAAATTGGGATATTTATTATAGCAACAAGTAAAAAAAATATATATTTTTTTTAAATTGTTGCTCTTTTTTTGTTTATAGCGCAAAAAATAAAAACCGCAGAGGTGATCAAATACCACCAAAAGAAAGCTCTATTTGTGGGGAAAAAAGGACGCCAATTTTGTTTGGGAGCCACGTCGCACGACCGCGCAATTGTCAGTTAAAGCGACGCAGTGCCGGACGCTGAGATTTTGCCTGGGAACGAAGGGGGTTTATGTGCCCAGTAAGCAAGTGGTTAAATGTAACAATATTGCTACACGTATAGTAACCTCCCTTCTCTTTTCTACTCAGTTGTGACATGATGCTACTCTTATATCAAGACATCACTTGTATATCAAGGCAAAATGTATTAAATATTTTTGCTTGTCTTGCAAAACGCTCACAAACCAAGTTACTCTCAAACCAAGGTTTTACTGTGTATATATATATATGTATACACACACACACACTAATACATAAACCAAGATAATACTGGAGGGCTCATTTACTAAAACTGGAGAGATGCAGCCCTGCATGGTAGCCAATCAGCTTCCAACTTCAGCTTGTTCAATTAAGCTTTGACAAGAAAAAACCTGGCAGTTGATTGGTTTCTATGCAGTGCTGCACCAGATTTTGCACTCTCCAATTTTAGTAAATCAACCCTTGTATGTCTATATGTCAGCATTTTGTAGGAGCACATGTACATGTACCAAGATACCACTGTATGCTAGGATATTGTACGTACAGTAGCTATTTTATACATACATTCTTATAAAACAAGGAACCAGTTCATTGAGACCGATGGTATTAAACCACGTACTGCAAACTCCATGGTGAAGAGGACCGTGACCTCCTATAACAAAAAAAATAAACATTTTATAGAAATATATTTATTTATATGTAGACATATTTTCATGGTTTCCTTTTCTTTTTGGTTTGCATACTGTACATGGGCAATTTTTTATACAGTACACCTGGTATACAAGCCAACATCCAGTAAACAGAGGAATCAATGGAACTATTAGTGTACACAGAAGCACTGGAAAACTAACAATTTTAGTATCAGAGACTACAGTTATATCATGCCAATGAATACCACACAACAGTAACAGAGTTGATTTGAAAATAAAAATTAAAATACTCCCAATGGTCTGGAGGGGCAAAAGCCAGCATCACTATTAGCAGCCTACTACCACAAAGGAAATTCACACATATTTAAAGCTTTTATTTGGTACACTGTGTTGATAAAAAAATAATTATTGTAAAAAATATAAATGTAAAAAAAAAAGAAAAAATATATTTTTATAATGTATGTATTTTTGTAATTCTTTGTGGTATCTGACAATTAGAGTAAATACCAGATGGCACTGCAGATGCTATTGCAGTCTGAAGGTGACAGTATTCATCTGCATAAATATTCCTCTGATTTTTGTCAATGAAACCTCCTGTCTGATTATCACTAACATAACTGACTAATTATCACTATCAGCCACCACTCTGACTGGTTCCCGATCATCAGTGAAGCCTCGTACACACGACCAAGGAACTGAACGGGCGAAACACATCGTTTTCCTCGTCGAGTTCATTGTCAGGCTGTCAAGGAACTCGACAAGGCAAGTTTCTCCATTCCCGTTGAGGAAATAGAGAACATGCTCTCTTTTTGGCTCGTTGAGTTTCTCGACAGTTTCCTCGACAAAAATGTACACACGACCGGTTTCCTTGGCAAAAAAATATCTCCCAGCAAGTTTCTTGCTGGTTTTTGCCGAGAAACTTGGTCATGTGTACGAGGCCTGACAGTCAGGATTGAGAGAAGCTTGTGGTGGGAGGGGGTTAATAGTCTATTATTACCTTTTGTTTTGTAGTTTACAACAGCCACTGTCAGGTGCATCTCCCCTGGTGTCAAATCGTTTGACGAACTTATAGAGTAGTACCGTGCCTTCAGTGGTGGGAGCTGAGTTAATACAAATGTAGCAGGCACCTCCAAAGATGGAAACTCTTCCAGAACCTCAAGTAATGATGGCCAAGCGTAGGACTTCCATGTTTTATATTTTTCAATGTTCTAAAAAAGTTAAGAAATTGGCTGCATTACATAGGAAAAAATGGTAAATAAGCAAGCCAAAGTATAGAAAACTGAAAAAAATAAGCAGCATAAAATAAAATAAAAAATGAAATCTCTGATGGTTTTAAGATTTAAATTGTGATTATTTTGCAAGCCTTAAAGAGGAACTTCACCCTCCGGGGGTTAATTTAAATATTAACTCCTTCTTACCTGGTATGCTGGGTTGAACTTAAATAGCATACGCACTCGCCCAACAAAATCAGTGCTGTCCAGCTATAATCCACCAAAAGCAGCCACACGCCAGATCCTGTACTGCCATCTTCTTTGTGACATCATCAGGAGGTCTGCTGTCTTCTCCGTCACCTAGCAACCGTCCTCCTGATGATGCTACACTGCACAGTGGGTTGGTTCTACACAGCTCTGAAGCCTCCTGGGATAATAGGTGTGTGCAGGGGGTGTGCCAGGTGTGCCTGGGCACACCCTAATCACTACGTGTGGTGCCAATTTCCCCTACTGCCTTTCCCCTTTGTTGTCCCCCCCACCTGCAGATTTAGGAGGGAATCCTCTCCTCTCCCCGCAGCTGCAGTGGAGGATGTTTCAGGATATAGTGTGGAGGAAGGGGCTAGTAAATATGTAATTTACCAGTGCCTTCCTTTTCTAAATGAACACACTCACTCACTGTGTTCATTCATAACTGAAGTATAGTAAGCTTCAGTTTGTAAATGAACAGGAAGCCTCTGAGCACAGAGCACTTCCCATTAATTCAGTGTCCCATGCAGCTGAGGCTGCAGAGAAAGGCATGTGTGTTTGAGCTTTGGGGTGCACACCCTAATGCAATAGGCTGTGCACGCCTATGCCTGGGATGCATGGTGTGGCTGTCTCAGGGTACTTTGAGCAGGTGGAGATGTCATTCTCTCCTAGGCCAAAAACATGGAAGCATAGGCTCCATGTGCTCCACAAAAAAAAGGCAAATCACTGACAGGGGAGGGGAAAAGAAGTACAGTTAAATACAGTATAAAAATTTAGCAAAGGTCCATTAGAGGTTAAAGGGGGGGGGGGGGGTAACTAATAAGATTGAGATGTTCATCAGTATAGAGAGGCATAGCTGAATCACCAGGTCAGGATTAACTGTTTGGGTGGCATTGCTGTTGGCCCCCCTGTGCTGGTGATGGGGTCATGAATGGTACCAGTGAACTGCACAAATTAGAGATCAGTTGTAATAAAGGTAGGCAGAGGAGGCAGATTGTAAAGCCTGGCCCTAGCAGTATATGTAAGTGTCACTTGAGGTTTATTATTCAAAGCAGTGCAAATACAAAAAACACGGTCACTTCCAGCGCTAATAGGTCTTCCAAGGTGTGACGTAACAGATATCAAATAAAATGGTGATGTAAAAGGTATATATGGTATCCCAAAGCTAAGTGGATACTGTCTTCCTCAGATGGGGTAATCCAAAAGGAACTACAAGAAAAACAGAAATGGAAGGCGCGCACATCTAGTGCATTACCAGAGATATTTTATTAATAAAGAATGTTTGTATAAAAGTGGGTACTGACAAAAGGCCATAAACACAGTGCATGGACATGCATGGAACACGGGGTACATCTAACACGTTTTGGGGGCTCACCCCCTTCCTCGGAGCTAGGCTTAGCTCTGAGGAAGGGGGTGCGCCCCCGAAATGCAATTAGCTGTACCCCGTGTTCTGTGCATGTCCATGCACTGTGTTTATAGCCTTTTGTCAGTTGCATTTTGTGAGTACCCACTTTTATACAAAAATTCTTTATTATTAAATGGTAATGCACTAGGTGGGCATGCCTTCCATTTCTGTTTTTCTTGTAATTCAAAGCAGTGCAATCAATGCTAAATTATCTCTTAGCTAATCTGACTGCAGGAATCTGAAATTTGATTGGTTACTGCGGGGTTAGTGCTCTTTGGACTGCTTTCCAGATTATATTCAAATGTCTTCTGCTGCACATATACTGCATGTGGCTGCCATAGGGGTGTCCATCAAAGTATATTTAAAAGTTATCTTTTGAATGATATTTTCATCCAATTGTTTTCTATATATGTATTCCACCGACTTCACCCAAAATACACATACAACATGCCAAAAATAGAATGAAAGCCCTGTGCTTACAACCGGTGGACAATACTAGCTGCAGAGTGAATGAACCTTGTACGTACATTGCTCAAGTTTTCCAGTCTCTGTTTATCCTTTGCGTCAGCAGCCAGCAGTGACAGCTTTTTCAGAAGTAGCTGGGAGGGTGGAGTAGTTATGTCTACAAAAAAAGTCAATGCTTGGAACAGAGAACAAGGAGGGATTTTCTCACTGACTGTCCAGAAGTTACCTGCAAATACAACAGAGGAGGAAATCATTCAGAAGATATTCCAAAGTGTTCCAGTCAAAGCTTCTAATTTTCATTGTCTTGAAAATATTTGGGGATTATTCGGTTATCCTGTTTCAGACATACTATAAAGTTTAATAATTAATGTAACCTTGAACAGTTTCAGATATCCTTCCTTCAGTATATCCTCCTCAGCTGGTTCCTCTTGCAAAGACACATTTGTAATTAGCTATTGGATCTTATTCAGTACTAACGTTAAATAGGACCATAAATACAATTCATGTTGAAGTTCCCTTATTTTAACATATAAAAATGTTGACATCTTTTTAGTGATATTTCAACCTGTTTTATAGTTAAGATTTCTTAAATAGCTTTTCAAATACAAAGATTGTGGTAATTATGGGTGGAACTAAGCATGGCTCGATACCTTGATTATCTTAAAGCCTCATTTACACTTGTGGTAAAATCACATTCCCCCTAAACTGCAAAGACACAACAATGATCCCCACTATCGCATTCAGCAGGTGGTACCGTCTGCCCAAAGCAACCCATTCAACTGAAAAGTGGCTCCCCACAACTGTGTGCAATGTACACAGTTGTGGCGTGCTAGTGCGGGGCTTAAAGGATTAAAACAGGCAGTGAGGAGGGCACATAAAGCCTCTTTACTATCGACAAATGCCCTCTGAAGAGAGAACACGGATCACTCTTTATAGGGCACCACATGTTTAAACAAGCCCTTCGTGCTATCCTAAACTCTGGAGGGGAGAGTTCCTCCTGTAATGGACCAACAAGATTAGTTATGGTGTTACAAGCCTAAACCAATATATTCTTTAAAATGACTCACTAGAGTAGGGGTGTCAAATTCTATTTCACCAAGGGGCCGCATAAGCCCTCCAAGGGCCAGTTGTATCTGGGGTGAGCTATGTTCAGAGTTCAGGAGTGTGCTTCGTACAAAGTGCAGGGTGCATTGTGTACAGTACAGAGTGCAGGGTTTTGGGGTGTGCTATGCACAGTGTGCAATCCAACCCCAGCCCTTCCAAAGCTCCCTTGCATTTCTCTCTCCTACATGGCCTGGTTCTAGTACCCCCCTGTGTAGGCGGATCTGTCTGCCCTTGAAAAGAGATTGTTCTCAGATTCTGGTGATCTGTCTTGAGTGAAGTGCTATTTAATTCAGCTTAGTATGATGTACATTAAACTTTTCTTGTCCTATTCATTCAAGCATGCATCTTGCATGAATTTATAGAATAAATCAAAACTATTTATTTATTTACGGCCTCTACTGTCTTTGGGTCTGGGAAGCCCCATCAGGATGTGTAAATAGGGATCTGAGCAATCATCTTGTCCTTGCATCAGCCATTAATCCTTTATTCACCTGACATGCCCTTTCACTATTTAGCAATTTCCAACCCAATGGATCTCCGAGTCCAGAAATGCCAACTCTGGTCTCTCTAGGTCACAGGTGTCAAACACAAGGCTCGCGGGCCAAATCCGGCCCTCCAGGCCATTTCATGTGGCCCTCGCACCTCTCCTGGCTCCAGCCCTCCTCTGGTCCTACTCCAGACCCTTACTTTCTGCTTTCAAACAATGCAACCAGCTTCTTCCCAGCAGCAGCGTAAGGAAAGGGGGGTGCACTGTGATATAAGGGAGAGTGGGGGACTCAACTTCTGATGGTGGAGTGGCTCTTGACATCTAATGTAAAGTGAAGGGGATGTGCTGGACATCTAATCTTACAGGAAAACAGGCCCTTTTGGGGGCAATCATAATGCTGATGTGGACCACAATGAAATTGAGTTTGACACCCCTGCTCTAGGTCAACTGGTGTAATCTTTCCCACATCATATGTGGTATTGTTGTATCATGTGATAATCTAATATTTTCCTATTCAAAGAAACGTTCACAGAGGGTTCTATCTACATTTTCCCCATGATGCTCTCATGTCTATTAAGAGCTGTTGTCCCTTGGAGGCAGCTATACTTATTCCAGGATTGCAGTCTGGACCTCAGCATGGGCCGATCTGAGGGTCTTGAGAAGATTAATAAATTATCTATTGCTGGAGGGCACTGAACTGAAGGCCTGGTCTGGAGAATAATATTTTTATCTCTTTCACTGAGGAACTACCTGTGGAAGCTGGGTGGCAGTCAGATACAGCAACATTGTGAGTAAGACCAATTGAGGGACTTTGATAAGTGTCTGCAGTTAGGATTTGTGCTAGAAGTTGTCCTCCTACTGATCGTTTTGGAGTATTCTGAAGCCATGAACCTGTCTCCTGTTTCTCAGAAATAAAGTCTAAAAAGACACCCCTTAGACTCAGGCCTCGTACACACGACCGAGTTTCTCTGCAAAAACCAGCAAGAAACTTGCTGTTTTTTTTTTTTTGCCGAGGAAACCGGTCATGTGTACATTTTTAGACGCGAAGACTGTCGATGGAACTCGTTGAGCCAAAAAGAGAGCATGTTCTCTTTTTCCTCGACGGGAATGGAGAAAATTGGCATGTCGAGTTCCTCGACAGCCTAACAAGGAACTCGACGAGCAAAACGATGTGTTTCGCCCGTCAAGTTCCTCGGTCGTGTGTACGAGGCCTGAGCCTGCATTGTTGGTGTGCAAGTGACTTTGCTTGTAACTGGCAGCCTCTGTACTAGCTAGGAAGACCTGGGTAAATATTACTGTAGTATATTTACTCATTGTGTTCCTTTATAAAAAAAAGTTCACACTAACAGCTGTGTCTTTGGATTAAGCAGTCTTTTAGCTGAGTAGTTTAACGACACTATAATTATTTTGTGCCTAATATGGATAGATTTTTTGGTGTCTGATGCAATTCAATAATTATATTGTATCAACAATAAACAAAAAGAGCTTTAGCAACGTCACATAACAGCATCAGTAGGACTAAGCAATGATTGTGATGTCTAGGTACAATTTAGACTCCACAGTCTGAAAGATCTGAGGGAGGAGGCAACGGATGGTTTGCCTTGGAATTGCTTGGATGATCGGTTTGGTTTCTCAAGATAAGGCTGGCACCAGAGGTGTCTGGTCAGAAAACATAGACAAGCATGTTGTATCAGTGCCACATATCTACACACTAATTTATAAAGGGTACTTTTCTGGGTTGAGAAAAGTCTAAAACATGCAGTAATTGATATCAAAACGGAGGTATCTATTTTTGATAGCCTAGCACCTAACAGCTTGGTTGATCTGTAGGGAAAAGTGCAATATAAAACTAGGTAACTATTATTTTGTCGCCGACGCAGCGCAGAGAGGCAAGCATGGAATTCACAAAGCACTTCCTCCCAAAACTGCGCTGGGTTTCCTAGGCGTAAGCCAGCGTAGGTGGAAGTGGGCGTGAGCCATGCAAATGAGGCGTGACCCCATGCAAATGATGGGCCGAGCGCCAGACAGATACGTATAACGAACGGCGCATGCACGCATCTCAGTGCGCATGCTCACAATCACATCGGAACAACTGCCTAAGATACGCCGGATCACTGCCTACGGCGTGAACGTAACCTACGCCTAGTCATATTCACGTCCAACGTAAACTACGTAAAATATGCGGGCTTGTGTTCCCTGGTGCAGCCCTTTGCATGGATGCTGCTGAGTTACACCTCCTTTATGGGGCATAACTTTACGCCGTACGTACAACTTATGCGCACCAGTCGTAGCCTGCGTCGGGCGCAAGTACGATCGTGAATCGGCGTATCTCCCTCATTTGCATATTGGAATAGAAAATCAATTGGAGTGCCACATGCGTCTAGCGTAAATATGCGCCCACTCTATGCCGGCGTAGGCAAGTTACGTCGGTGGAATGAAGCCTGTTTTTAGGCGTATATTAGTTTTGTGGGCACGGCGCACAGATACGACGGCGCATATTTGTACTTACACGGCGTATCTCGAGATACGTCGGTGCAAGTGCTTTGTGAATCCGGGCCTATTTAGGCAGAAGTACTGTTTGGAGAGGAAATTGTTGGTTGGGCTAGTAAATTTAGATGGGCTTTGCATAAGTGAGTAACAAATTAATGCCCAACAGGCAACAATTTTTAAGCAGTTATACAGTATTTTTGTTCCTTTTGGGATAAAGATTTTACGTAAATGAATAAAAGCTGACTATTTTAAGCACCACTGTCAGTGTTAAATATTTTAACCCTCTAACTGCCACTTTTAAGCTTAGTTTGTTTTGTCTCTCCTCCTGCATTAAAATGACCCACCTGCCAGTTCGCCCCTGTGCATGCACGGAAGGGATGTCATATCAGCCCAGCAATGAAAGGGGCAGGTGCTCAGTACCTGGAACCCGGCCGCTGACATCTGGGGAGCTCCAAGATGCCACATCCCTGGAGGAGTATATTTCCTCTTTTTTTTTTTTTTCAGAGTTGAAAAATAACAGCAGATTAAAAAGGTAGAATTTTTTTTATAGGGGGTGGGGTGGGGGGGAGTTAACTAAGAAAAAACAAAGACTGCTATATTAATGCTGTTGACAGACTGCATCATATACCGTATGTAATTTCAAAAGGATCTAAAGAGGACTTTCCTTGTGTCAGAAGGGGGGTGGAGACATCAACTGAATTGCAAATAGACCACACTTGTCTGACTGTCTCAATGATCCAATAGTAAGCATCATAAAAAAAAAGTATTTTAAGATGTTAGCAGTGATGGCCTGCATATTTTTCTCAGTGCAGGTTTTCTTTAACGAGATGTCTTTAACGAGACATTGTTTTCTTGCCTATGTATGGCAACATGACCATGGGGGTTATTTACTAAAGCTAAGGAGAGTGCAAAATTTGGTGCACTTGCCAGCTTCCAGGTTTTCTTGCCAAAGCCTAATTGAACAAGCTTAAAGCGGGAGTTCACCCAATTCGTTTTTTTTTTTTTTCCCTTAGCTTCATGCTCGTTTTGTCTAGGGGAATCGGCTATTTGTTTTAAAATATGACCTGTACTTACCGTTTTCGAGATGCATCTTCTCCGTCGGCTTCCGGGTATGGGTCTTCGGGAGCGGGCATTCCTTCTTGATTGACAGTCTTCCGAGAGGCTTCCGACGGTCGCATCCATCGCGTCACTCGTAGCCGAAAGAAGCCGAACGTCGGTGCGGCTCTATACTGCGCCTGCGCACCGACGTTCGGCTTCTTTCGGAAAATCGTGACGCGATGGATGCGACCGTCGGAAGGCTCTCGGAAGACTGTCAATCAAGAAGGAACGCCCAGTCCTGCAGCCCATACCCGGAAGCGGCGGAGAAGATGCATCTCGTAAACGGTAAGTACAGGTCATATTTTAGAACAACTAGCCGATTCCCCTAGACAAAACGAGCATTCATCTAAGGGGAAAATGTGTTCTCCATGGGTGAACCTCCGCTTTAAGTTAGAAGCTGATTGGCTGCCATGCACAGTTGCACCACATTCTGAGTGCTCCAGTTTTAGTAAATCTCCCCTGCCTCTGCAATAACCTACCTCTGCAATAACCTACCTCCTCCCCTCCCAAACCTTCCTCCTCCCTGTTACAAAGATTTACAATTTGACTTTTGTTTGAAACTATGTGGTCCATTAATACTGATGCTTCTCTAAATCCCACTAATGTCCTAAAGCTGGGGAGCCCAAGCTTTTGAAGAGTGAGGGCCACTTAAGCGGCTTGGTAACCGGTCTTGGGCCACGGGTCGCAGGTAACCGGTCACGGGCTACACTCCGCATATGCAGGACAGAAACGGACATAGCCCACTCGACTCTATGGGCCCTCTGCCCCTTCTGTGTTTTTTTATTTTTTTTTGCGGATCAGATTAAAGGTAGGTGGGTGTAAACAGACACAAGTCTGTTTACATTTGCCGCTCCCTAGAGGTGAATGGAGGGTCTGATTGGGTCGGACCAATCATGTGAAAGGGGCCTAAGGCAGCTTTCACACTGATGCCCTGTGGTTTACCAACACCGAAGGTGCAGAGCAGTGCACTTGTGGCTTTTCTGCGGGTTAGCTGCACTTTGCCATAGACTTCTATTATATCCTGCAGGTGTGGTGCACTTTCTGAAAGCGCACCAAACCATAGGTAATAACAGAGGTCTATGGCTCAACCAGCCATCCCAGAGTAGGAGGTCTCAGGCCACATCAGAGGGCTCCGTGGGTCACATGTGGACCCGGACCACTGGTTGGGCACCCCTGTCCTAAAGTTTCCCTTTTAAAGATTTATAAGGTGACTCATTACAAAGTGTTCTATAACAAAGAATATAAATCTGTACATAGAAAATCATTTTATGTATAACAGGATTGCCTAATTTACCACAGCTGAGAAGTCATTCTATCAGACAGAATAAAAACATCCAAGATTATTTATAAAATGACGAAACATTTATCTGAAAATACCAAAAAGGAAGTCAAGGCGTTCACCAAAACAAAACAGATTCTTACCCTGTGGGCTGCGTGTCTCCAGTCGGATGTCCTGATTGTTGGGGGGAACATCCTTTAGAAGTTTAATTATGCTGGTAACTAGGTCTGGCTGGTTGCCAGGAAATACACCAACATGTTCTCCTGGCAGATACTGAACTTCCTGGTAATTCTCGCTGGAAAGTTTCACTAGCAGGGTGGCATGGCTGAAAACAACAAAAAAAGAACTCTTAATAGGACCAATTACGTATGCAGGATTTCCTTTCCAGAACCAACAAGTGATTTGACTTTGCGACGTCACTACACTGAAGACTTATCATTATCTGATGAGCAGGGACTGAATATTTTATAGCAAAGTGCAAAGATAAATTGACACAGCAGGAGGTGGAGATACATTGTAAAACTCTTGAGTATAATAACCTAGGCTGTTCTGGATATTCATACAATGGATAGTTATAGTATGAGCATAATTACTTCCTTTACAAGGCTGGGGAAGAAAGGGGGGGGTCTTGTTTTCTGTATAAGACAAAGCAGAATTAGGCCCTGTTTACACGGCCGAGAAACTCGACGAGCAAAACACATCGTTTTGCTCGTCGAGTTTCTTGTAAAGCCGCCGAGGATCTCGGCGAGCCAAATTTCCTCATTGAGTAACGAGGAAATAGAGAACATGTTCGGTTTCCTCGGCCAAAAGTGTACACACGGCCGGGTTTCTCGGCAGAATACAGCTCCGACCGAGTTTCTGGCTGAATTCTGCCGAGAAATTTGGTCGTGTGTACGGGGCCTCAGGAATCACTTTACAACTAAATGTACCATAGACAAGTGAGGATCATTATGCCTACGGGTGCCAACAGACAACCCTAGCTGACAGTACTTAAAGGAACAGAGGATCACCTGGGATTATTTTATTTTTTTCGGTCCCAGATAAGGGTGGTGCTAGGGAATCTTGCTGCTTTCTGATCATTCTCTTCCAAATGTATTACTAGACAAGCTCAGGTGATATAAGCGTAAATGGTAACAATATTATGCTTACAAAAACAGTGTTTTTGAAGTCTGATTAGGCAACTATGACCAACCGTCTTCTTTTTAATGTACAGCAACAAAATGACAGGACACTTTAAGGTTGCTCATTTAGCTGAATCAATCCTGATTTTTGTGTATGCCTATATGAAAACTATAATGGGAAATCAATACTTATTTCTAGGGCTGTGCAAATTAACTTTTAATTAATCGATTAATCTTTAAATTTTTTGATCGATTAAAATTCTTTTGATTGGTACTCACCTCTCCGCCGACTTCTGGGCCTTCAGGGAGTTCCGTCGGAGATCCAGTAACGTCACGGACACCGGCGGGGCTTGCCGTATCCATCTGAAGGGCTCCTTTGCTGTGCCTTCATATCTGCATGCCAGCAGGACGTTACTATCTGCCACACGCAAGGGCTGTTACACTTCCCTCTATCAACCTGGGATTCTACAACCATCCACTGGGAGTTGTGATAGTTCCCTTCATGGGACATCTACATGCCGACGGACTGATGTTAACCCCTCCTCATCTGGATTCAGCAGTGGTATCGTTGTACACATTTTTATACCAGTATCATACATAGCTACATGTTTTTATGACTGCTTTTGGTACCGTTTGGTATTACTCGCACCATTTTTACAGTTTATGTAGCTACATCGATTTTATCTCCAAGGAGATCAGCTAAAAGTAGTTGGATCTGTATGTGCGTTATAATTAATCGAAATGAGTCGATTAATCGATTAAAAAAAAAAAACGATTAATCGAACAGAAAATTTTTGATCAGTAACAGCCCTACTTATTTCAGCAGATAACTTACCCAGATCTGTCATTTTGCAGATTTTCCCTTGATTTTAGTTTCATTTTTAGGATATTTCTCGAATGCAGTTTTGAGAGCGCTAAAAGAAAATAAAAAAGGCATTTTAACTAGTATATATTTTTTATTGGAGAAAATGCAAGCATTTTGCAGAAGCGATACTAACTGAAAACTATCACACATACAGAGTATACAGTTCAAATACACAGTATGTATGTATATATATATATATATATATATATATATATATATATATATATATATATATACATACACAGTTCTGTTAACAGATACTGTATGTGTGCAAAATATATTTATATAAATTACATAATATATATATTAACCACTTAAGGCCCTCTTCACGCCAATATACGTCGACAGAAGGGCATGGCTGGGCACAGGCACGTACCTGTATGTCGCTTTTAAGAGCCCAGCCGTGGGTCGTGAGCGCGCCGGCGTGCTCGCGACCTGGTCCTGTTCTCTGTGACCGCGCCCGTGGGACAAGCGGACCCGATCGCCGCCGGTGTCCTGCGATCGGGTCACAGAGCTGAAGAACGGGGAGAGGTAAGTCTAAACAAACCTTTCCCCGTTCTTTCTAGTGTGGCTGTCACTGATCTTCTGTTCCCTGTGTTAAGGAACGACGATCAGTGAAGTCATACGCACAGCCACGCCCCCCCTACAGTAAGAACACTACTACACTTAACCCCTACAGCTCCCCCTCCTGGTTAACCCCTTCACTGCCGGTGTCAGTTTCACAGTAATCAGTGCATTTTTCTAGCACTTTTTGCTGTGAAAATGACAATGGTCCCAAAAATGTGTCAAAAGTGTCCGATGTGTCCGCCATAATGTCGCAGTCATGAAGAAAATCACTGATCGCCGCCATTACTAGTAAAAAAAAATGATAAATAAAAATGCCATAAAACTATCCTCTATTTTGTAAACGCTATAACTTTTGCGCAAACCAATCAATAAACGCTTATTGCATTTTTTTTAACCAAAAATATGTAGAAGAATATGTATCGGCCTAAACTGAGGAAATAAAATGTTTTTGTATATTTTTTGGGGATATTTATTATAGCAAAAAGTAAAAAATATTGAATTTGTTTCAAAATTGTCGCTCTATTTTTATTTATAGCGCAAAAAAGAAAAACCGCAGAGGTGATCAAATACCACCAAAAGAAAGCTCTATTTGTGGTAAAATAAGGACGCCAATTTTGTTTGGGAGCCACGTCGCACGACCGCGCAATTGTCAGTTAAAGCGACGCTGTGCCGAATCGCTAAAAGGGGCCAGGTCCTTTACCTGCATAATGGTCCGGGTCTTAAGTGGTTAAATAAATATTTACAAAACTGCACCTATTTGTTATTATACATTGTGAATACAATGTAGCAATTATACTGGTAAATATTACTATAACAGTTATATTAAGGCATATATCAAGAGTAAACAATGATCCTTACTGAATTATTGAAAATTATGGAAATCTAGTAAAATTTACTACTTTGCATATCTTCTGTATCATGAATATGTGTATTACAATATGCATAGGATGAATGCACTAAGCTGCAAAAACATCTAAGAAACATTGGGGTTGATTTACTAAAACTAGAGAATGCAAAATCGGTTGCAACTCGCCATAGAAACCAATCAGCTTCCAGGTTTTATTGTCAAAGCTTAATTAAACAAGCTGAAGTTAGAAGCTGATTGGCTACCATTCACAGCTGCACCAGATTTTGAACACCCCACTTTTAGTAAATCAACCCCTGTGTTTATAATTCATTGTTTTCTCTGTATTATCAATAAAAACTTCCGTCCCCGTGGCACGGAACATTTAGTCTCTCATTCAGTCTAAACCGTTAATAGGCACATCACTATACAGGCTGTTTCCTTAGCACACACAGCCCACACCTTTTCCTGACCTCTACTATTAGACAGATGTTGAAGAACAATGAGCCAAGTGTACAGAGAAGAATGGTGCAAAAGGGGAACATGCAGTAATTGGAAACATGTACACTGCCTCGCTAGGAGTTCCCAGCAAGCAGTCTGTGGCTGGTGTCTTTAGATCCAGAAGCCAGCAGGTGCAATAACTTGGGAAATATGAGCTGTAAAGTATCTGTCTTGTCACGTTCTCTTCCCTGCCCCTTTACTTTAATGAACATGGTTATATGAAGAATGGTTGTGGGCACACTGCTTAACATTCCATGCCTGTCACTGGCTGAATAGAATCTTAATTTTGGGGACCATACCATTATCTTAGACAGAAGAGCAGGTGGTGGCGCCAACCTTAAGTGTAGATTAAATATCAAAAAATAATGAATGTTGTATGGGTGGTATAATAAAGCCAAAACAAAAACAAAAAACTACAAAATTGTTGCGTGGTGATCCAAATAACAAACTGTTCAAAAAACTATTCAAGAAACAAAAAACTCAAAAAGTGTTCAAGTGCTGAAAAATCATTCCATCTCTGCTTCATGCAAAATTAAGTGAATCAATAAATATAAATATAAATATAAATATAAAAATAAAAATATAAATATAGTGCAGTGTGCTTTCAACAAACAGTTTCCATACTGTCAGTAAAAGAGTCTTTATGCAAAAAATCCATGCAAAAATAAATAAATAAATAAAATATTAAAAGTGCTGTGTGCTTCTTCCACGTGAGAGCAACGTAGGTATAAATCTTCTGTGCAAAAAAACGTGCTCGCTCCCTATGGTCCCGCACTCACCAGATACTTGAACCCCTACAGGGGTAACAGGCGTTCACAGTATAAATACTGACAAATCCCTGGATCTTCCCAGAATCCCCCGGACCATATTGCTGCCCAAAGACCAGAGTACTTTTTGCGATTCGGGACTGCGTCGCTTTAACAGACAATTGCGCGGTCGTGCGACGTGGCTCCCAAACAAAATTGGCGTCCTTTTTTTCCCACAAATAGAGCTTTCTTTTGGTGGTATTTGATCACCTCTGCGGTTTTTATTTTTTGCGCCCAAATGATGAGAGGAGTGGAGATGGTAGACACGGACAATGAACTAGACTGGGACCTGGAGTGAGGCAAACGAGACACTGTATCTGCAGTATGGCTGCTGCTGGTGCCAGCAGCAGCCATACTGCAGATACAGTGTCTCGTTTGCCTCACTCCAGGTCCCAGTCTAGTTCATTGTCCGTGTCTACCATCTCCACTCCTCTCATCATTTGGGCGCAAAAAATAAAAACCGCAGAGGTGATCAAATACCACCAAAAGAAAGCTCTATTTGTGGGAAAAAAAGGACGCCAATTTTGTTTGGGAGCCACGTCGCACGACCGCGCAATTGTCTGTTAAAGCGACGCAGTCCCGAATCGCAAAAAGTACTCTGGTCTTTGGGCAGCAATATGGTCCGGGGGATTCTGGGAAGATCCAGGGATTTGTCAGTATTTATACTGTGAACGCCTGTTACCCCTGTAGGGGTTCAAGTATCTGGTGAGTGCGGGACCATAGGGAGCGAGCACGTTTTTTTGCACAGAAGATTTATACCTACGTTGCTCTCACGTGGAAGAAGCACACAGCACTTTTAATATTTTATTTATTTATTTATTTTTGCATGGATTTTTTGCATAAAGACTCTTTTACTGACAGTATGGAAACTGTTTGTTGAAAGCACACTGCACTATATTTATATTTTTATTTTTATATTTATATTTATATTTATATTTATTGATTCACTTAATTTTGCATGAAGCAGAGATGGAATGATTTTTCAGCACTTGAACACTTTTTGAGTTTTTTGTTTCTTGAATAGTTTTTTGAACAGTTTGTTATTTGGATCACCACGCAACAATTTTGTAGTTTTTTGTTTTTGTTTTGGCTTTATTATACCACCCATACAACATTCATTATTTTTTGATATTTAATCTACACTTAAGGTTGGCGCCACCACCTGCTTCTCATATTTCACACTTTTTCTCCATTCTGTGGGGATTTTTCTGCAGGGGCAGCCCCTCACACTTATTATATTATATACCTTATTTTTAAATATTCTGTAGCGCAGATTCACATTTTTCCTTTCCATCTTAGACAGAAGACCTTTTGAAGAATCATTATGTTGAGGATCTAAAAATACTGAGTGCATTTTTATCCTAGCACTTATCTTTTGCATCTGATGGCCTTGCTACCTTGCAGTGGCGTCTCCAGCTTTCATATTTAGGGGGGGGGCACATGGGGGGACAGGGACAAAAGTAGGGGGGCCAACTATAAAATGAAATTATATATATATATATATATATATATATATATATATATCCTGGGACCCTTTACTACGATCCCACTGTGGGCCCTTTCACATGTTCTGCAGTGAGCTCCCTTCCTACTATACTGGCCCCCCCCAGGGTGGCAGAAAACAAGAGATATATGTCACCAGCACACCAAGAAAATATAAGGGTCCAAAGCAGTGGGAGAACTATCAGGGTTGCAAAGGTTGTCTTGCCACCGGGCCCTGGTGTTCTGCACAGTGGGGATCCCCAGCTGTCCTGTTCCTGCTATTTACAGAGCTGGTCTGGCGTCTGTCTCCTTGGCAGCGGCGGCAGTCTATTAGGACCTAGTGCTGGTGACATTATGGGTGCATGCAGGGGAAGGCTGGCACTATTGGTTATAGAGAGCCGAGCCCCCAGCTGGTCACCTAGCAGCAGTAATGCTGTATAACCTTCTCTGTTGACATGCTGATCGGCATGTGATCCAGGTGATGCTCCCAGTCAGATCTAATAAACACAGTATTTATTAGCATCAAGAGTACAACCACATAAATATAATCAACCGTATGATCAGCAGCCATGTGGGCTCTATGCCTGTAAAGCGTGGGCTTTGATCAATAAAATCACTGATATTTATGACTAGGATTTGACTAAGAGCATCACCTGGATTGCATCCCGATCAGCATGTCAGAGAAGGGTCCACTGCTGCTAAGCAACCTGCAGGGAGCTCAACTGTCTACAACCAATAGAGATGGGCTCGGGTGTGTTTGAAATCCCACATGCCCGATCACGCCAGGAAGCCGACACTCCACAGTGCTAATCAATGTAAGGGCTGCCTAAGAGCTAAGACAAGCAATATACAGTTTAAATCTCAGCTGGTTCAGCAGAAACTGGCTGAGATTTGAACCATTAATGAGCAGATTCTCTTATAATTATCACTAGTGGTTGCTGTATAGTCACTAGTGATAATCACTGTTTGTCGGGAGAATATAATTGCTGGGCAGGAGGGATATTCCCCTGTCACCACTGTCTGTTGATGGGGGAATCATACAAGTTTCTTTCCTGCAATCTGTGGATGCAGGAAAGAAATTTGCACCGTATATTATCTGCCTAACTGAAAGTGAAAGTAAATTGTGAAGGTTTTGAAAGAACAGGAGAGGGGGAGGGAGACAGATCGGGGGGGGGCAGAAGGGATGGAGATAATGTATTTCAGTGATTACAGTGTACTGCAGTCTGCAGTGCACACATTTAAACACGGCCCAGGCTAGAATATCTGGTTGTGTGAGCGCGAGCACAGGGAGGGGGAGGAATCCCCCGCAGAGCTGACTGGGGACGCTCTCCCTCTCGGGGAGCAAAATACAAAAATTGCAAAAAAAATAAAAATAATATTTTTTTTTGGGGGGGGGGGCACATGGTGGGGCACAGCATGATGTTGGGGGGTCAGGGCCCCCTCTGCCCCCCCCCCTAGGGACGCCTCTGCTACCTTGGACCCTTTTACCTTATGTTTTGGGTGGCCCTTAATTTAGGTTTGAAACTATGTGTTCCATGTTTCTAACTCTATTCTCACCTGAAGCACAGTGAACCTGTGCTTTGCCCATGCAACAGGTTAATTTAACTGCTGCCCTCTCCAACTGTGTTTGCGAACAATTCCTTTTCTCCCGCACTACCCCGATCTCACTTCACCCAGCCACCAGGGGCGAACAGAAATTTTCAGTACTTCTGGGTATTTGGAGAATGTTACTTATGCCCATTCCTTCCACATGACTGGTGCTTTGTTATTGATCTAGTTCTAGTTTTTGTTGTCGGAAATTCTGACAGAAAATGTCCGATGGAGTATATACACGGTCGGATTTTCCGACAACAAGTTCACATTGAACATTTGTTGTCGGAAATTCCGACCGTGTGTATGCGGCATTAGTGATTGTTTGCTGTCTATAGTAACTCTGTCGCACTTGGCAATGTTTTGTGTTGGCTATGCAGAACTTAGGCCCTTGTCTCACACCATTGGGTCCATTAGTTATGACTCAAATAGACTTCATTTTTTAAATAATGATGTACTGTAATTATCATAAACTGGCTATAGGAAGCTAGTAGCTAAACAGCAGTCTCATTCACGCTGCCCTCCCCACTGATTTTTTTTTTAAGGGGATCCAGTTGCAATGTAATTTATTTAGTTCACCTATTCCACAGTGGTTGTGCGCTTACTAGGTATAAGGGGGCCTATACTGTAGCCTCCTATTTCATCAAGGAGTCACCTATAATGTTCAGTATATGTCAGTCCTGGAAAAGACTGACATATACGAGAGGATATAATTGTCAGAGAATGTGGACATGTTACAGATTTGATTGGAGAATGAACTCATGCTGCAGAAGGAATTGAGAAACGAAGGACATGGTATATGAGGCTAATAAAGATCACTGATATTACTCATTTACAAATACAAGGTTTTCACTATTAAATATGGGGTTCCACATAACAAGTACCAAAGTGCTACATGTTGGGCCCCAGGAACCTACGGCATATTTTCATATGTGTTACAAAAACTGACTTATATTACTGGTTTTCATCAAACAACACAGCACAAATAGCATGCACAGTTTATTTGGCCTGCAATGTCATCCAAGCAGGCAATCTCAGCTGCAACAGAGTAGAGTGTATGAGTGGAGATAATGTATGGCATACTCTTTTGTGGGTGCCAAGAATTATGTACAGGCTTGCCCTGTAGCGTTTACAATAATCAACTAATCAGGTCTGTCTATGTGGAAAGAAATCATTATGAACGTAGAAATTATAAAAACTAACAATAATGGGGAAATGTCAGTGAATAAAAACTCTTTTACAAAGTAGGCATTGCATATGTATTCCTAATTGCCTTTCTGTAAATGGAAATACCTTTGATGTATTCTAAAGGCTGAGCTTCAGTGACCAGGCGATAGTCTTCTGCATTCCAGGTTTCAGTTGACGTATAACATTTTGGCAGTATAATGTTTTGTCTGTCTCTAATCTTGAATGCTTCACAAGCAGCCTGCAATACACACAAGGAAGTCAAAGGACAATGTCACACTGATGTAACAGTGTTAAAGTGAAAGTCAAGGTAATCTGGTGGAGATCCCTACTATATATATGTAATATATATATATATATATATATATATATATATATAGCCCTCAAAATTTCCACTCGCCTACTAGCATTTGGCGAGTGGATTTAAGCTGGGGGCTAGTGATGACAGGGCTGCATGACCAATCTCCCTCCAATCTGTGTCTACACTTAGAGTCCCAATGAGATTGGCAGCCGAAGAGGAAAGGTGCATGCTCGGGAAAAGTAGTCTGGTGAGCCGCGCACAGGCAGAGCAGTACACAGGTGCTCTACTTACAATTCTCATTAAGCCATGGGACCTAACAGTATGACCTCGCTGAGCCTGCCCCCTCCCCCGGGCCCCGAACAATGTAGCTGGAGAGCAGAAAGTAATGAGTGAGGTGGAGGATTGCAAAAATGACCACTCCGGTGCAGCGCTCACTGAAAGTTGCCCTGACATGAGAGCGGCAGCCTTCTAGTTTGTGCAGTTTCCTTCTCCTTGTGTTCTATGTAAGTGTCCAACAGTTTAGCCTGAGCACAGTGAACAGACTGGTCTCAATGTGTGCTGTGCGCTGTCAGTGTGCGCTGTGCTATGGTGTCAATGGCTGTGCAGTTGTGTGGATCTCAGCGCTGGATTGTACTCCCTCCTGCTGTGCTGCAGCTCCTCTCCTCTCTGCCAGCCTGAATAAAAGGGGGAAGTGGGGACATGCAAGCGTGGAGCCACACACACACAGGCTCCTGATGATGAGATGAATGGGAGAGAGAGAGAGGATGGATGGGAGTTGCAGAGGAGACAGGAAGAGAATGGGGAAGAGACCCAGTTCTAGTGCCCTGTCCCTCTGGTCTGCCCCCAGTGCCCTGTCCCTCTGGTCTGCCCCCAGTGCCCTGTCCCTCTGGTCTGCCCCCAGTGCCCTGTCCCATTTTGTTAAAGTTGTTGTTGGTAATATTTAATTTTGTAACTTGATTCTGCATAAAACATTGTCATTCCATGAGATAATCTACGAGGGCGTGTTTACGGGTGCAATTAGGCGCAGGGCAGTGTATGAATTAGGTGGGGCAACTGGTGGCGAGTAACTCTTGAGGCCTGGCTAGTAGCTCAGGACTTGAAATTTTGAGCCCTGCATATATATATATATATATATATATATATTGTATTATTACTCTGTCTACAGTAAACTAGAAAAATGGTATAGCTTATGAGCCCATTCACACAGGGGCAACACGACTTCTAGCACAACTTTGGGAGGCAACTTGGACACGACTTGAGTATGAATCATCAGGCAAATTACAAGGCAACTTCAAGTTGCCTCCAGGACAGTGCAAGGCAACTTCAAGTCGCCTCCAGGACAGGAAGGCTTTCCAGTGGCCAATCAAACAACAATCAGCTCTGTGGAAGGGAGGGGGAGGGAGGAGTTTGCCTGAGAAATGTATGTTATGTTATCTTCCTGTATTGTTGCTTCAGTTAAGACAGTGATCCGACTTCTGAGGCGACTTCCATTGAAATCAATGGGTACAAGTTGCCTACAAGTTGCCTAGAAGTCGGATTGAAGTAGTACAGGAACCTTTTCTGAAGTCGGAGCGACTTCAGTAGTGTACATTAGGACGGCTCCCATTCACTTCCATTCATTTTCTCGACCGCGCAACTTGGGACAACTTGAAGTCGGATCCCAGGTCGCCCCAGTGTGAACCGGCTCTAATACATTCTTGTTTTTATATAGTGATTACACTTTATTACTATTATTTACTACCTTATTGGGATATAGGAAAGATAGGGTAGTGCAGAGGTAAATACATTTATTTAATTTTTTTTATAAACATTGGGTTTGATTTACTAATGTCAAGTGAGCTGTTTACTTTGCAAGAGAAGTTGCACTTTGCAACAGAGTTTTCCCCAGCGCTAAGTGAATGTGGTCAAGTTTCACTTTGCAACGAATACCCAATCACGTGCAAGGAAAATAAAAGAAAACAACATTTTTGCTTGCAAATGATTGGATACTGGAAATCAGTCAAGCTTTACCTTATTTACTAAGCTCTGCAAGGGAAGTGCAGCTTCCCTTGAAAAACAACCCCAATATGTCACATTGATATCATCATCTACCAGCATGCTCCATTGAGTTCCCAACATCCGAATTATGGTCATGGATCCCCCACCTTGCTTTCAGACACCCTCTGCACTGCTCCCAGCTCCCCTCTGCTGCACCACTCCCAGCCCCCTAAGCTCACAATTAGGATGATGCATTCAAGTGTATTCAGAACTGCAAAGAGAAGATGCTGGTTTGAAAAGACTTATAGCCTAGCTACAGATATAGATTGTAATTTTGACTGGATTTTCTGACTTTGGTACTCAATATTTCCGGGACAGTATTAGCATGTTTCTTAGTTGCTTTGACTTGTTACCGTAAATGTGTGAACAGCCCATGACAAAAAAGATTCTTCTTGTCCATTAAGCTCATCTCCTTCGCCAGTTGGACTAATCTGGGAGGCGCCAAGCTGTAACATCCTCTGGTCCAAAGTATGAGCAAACGCACAAAACTGTGGATACATGCTGGAGCCAAGTCCGCAAATGGCATACCTGGTGGAAAAAGCAGTATTTATGACATATTTCTTCTTACAACTTATTGGATAATTTCCCTTTTAGTGAAGTTGTCCTTTCTGAGCCCTCAATAGTGGATTCCATGTGGACATATGGCTGCAGCCCCACTCCTGAGATCTTCACTGTGCAACCCTGCCAGGTGCCACACAGCTTTTTCTTTAAGACTGTCTTGTCCAGGTCCTGCAGTCCATGATTATTCCTTGAATGTCCCTGTACTACATTTGGAGTAGAAATATGGACACAGGAATGACTGGGAGATGATGACAAGCATGTTTGGCAGGTGCAAAACCTGGACAGTGAAAACTCAGTAGTGAGGCTGCAGGCCATTACATGCAAGTAATTTACTGTGTGTGGGGTCCACAAAGGACAGCCTTGCTAAAAGGGATTTAAAATAAAGTAAAATTAATTAATTACATTGCAACATTTTTTTTTAACCCTGAGCTGGTATTTTTCTTTCTTGTTTTATAATTCCCCCATTCTCAGGTCAGTTTACCAACTATCCTGGATTTCTTTGGATGGGGTCACTAATGTTGGGCATTTTCCAGTGAAGTCTACAAGTGTTGGCAGATGTATTAGGTTCACCTTCACATGGAACAAAGGTTTAGGTTCAATGGGTGTCATGTTCCTAGCTTCACTACTTGGCAAACAATGATCTGGAACCAATGCAGCCAAGGAAATCTGAACATTTTGACTTCTTATTTCACATGCTTGTTCCAAGTCAGTATACCACTAGAACTAGAATATAAGTATATACTGCAGAACAGAGTTTCCCACATTGAACAAACTTTATTATTCGAATGCCCCGTACACACGATCAGATTTTCCGTCGGAAAAAACTTGGATGTTTTTTCCGACGGAATTCCGCTCAAGCTTGGCTTGCATACACACGGTCACACAAAAGTTCTCTGAACTTTCGTCCGTCAAGAACGCGGTAACGTACAACACTACGATAAGCCGAGAAAATTAAGTTCAATGCTTCCGAGCATGCTATGAATTGTTTCCGAGCATGTGTCGGAATTTTGCACATCAGAATTGCTACAGACGATCGGATCTTCCGATAGGATTTTTTCTGTCGGAAAATTTGAGAACCATCTCTCAATCTTTTGTTGGCGGAAATTCCAACAGCAAAAGTCCGATAGAGCATACACACGGTCGGAGTTTCCGTTCAAAAGCTCACATCAGACTTTTGCTGTCGGAATTTCAGATCATGTGTAGGGGGCATAAGTGTAGTACTACCCCTGTAGGAGCCGCTTGGTAAAATATGTCCTCTGTTCTGCAACAAATCTTTAAGCTGCATGTCCCCCATTGACACACATAATTGTAATTTAAACATTAGTATGCTACCACTCTAATAGTACACAGAAAAAAAGGCCATTTGAAGGTAGGTTAAGTAGATGTATTATGGAAAGGCAAGTAAGACAATGCATAAAACAATAAACAAGGCAATGAATATATTTGATTAACTAAGAAGAATATTAGCTTCACCTACGACCATTAACTTACGCCACAAAAAAATCTGAAAAACCCCATTATGTTAGTATACACAGCATTGGTTTGAAGAGTATCAACCATGAAAGCATAAATGGCACAATGTAAAGCCTCATCATAACGCTTGGTCTTAGCTGTTACAAAAAAAAATGCCTCGGAGTGCACTCTACAAATACACCCTTAAGAGCGGGTGGGTGTACATGTTCCTGAGAGGGGTACCCCTGCAAAGTACCTGGTGCCAATAGCAGACTAAAGCTGGCTAACCTTGGAGCCTGTCTGTAAGGTGGTGCACGTGAAGCTATCCCTTTAAGACTGTACATTATGATGGGCTGCTAGGTAAGGGGCAGTCTCTATTGGTGTTAATTATGGGCAGTAAGAGATTAGGCTGGGTTTTTCCATTCAACACTCTTGGTATGCAATGGATCCAGTTCCATACGCTTGATGGTCAGTTGTCCCAGAAGGCTCAGTCCTCATGATCAGGTCCTCACTGGCTGTAGGCACACCATACAACAGGTTCCCCAGCTCAGGTTCCAGGATACAGCGACTCTTTTTGACTCTCAGCTCTATTGTAGGCATCCATGGCTCCAAAATCTGCACAGCGCTGGTCCAGTACACAGGAATATGGTTCCCATGCAGGTCCTCAGTGGCTCTGGCTCAGAACTCTCACAAGTTCTCTCTCTCTTCCCCAGTGGGGATGTAGCCCATCTGCTTTAAGGTTCAATGTGTTGTGCATTCAGAGATGGAATTCTGCATACCTTGGTTGTAACGAGTGTTTTTTTGAGTTAATGTTGCCTTTCTATCAATTAGAGCCAGTCTGTCTATTTACTTCTGACCTCTAACATCAACAAGACATTTCCGTCCACACAACTGCCAATCACTGGATATTTTCTCTTTTTCTGACTATTCTCTGTAAACCCTAAAGATGGTGGTGCGTAAAAATCCAAGTAGATCAGCAGTTCTTTAAATAATAAGACCAACCATCTGGCATCAACAACCATGTCATGTTCAGTCACCTAAATCCCCTTTCTATCCCATTCTGATGCTTGGGTTGAACCTCAGCAAGATGCCTAAATGCATCGAGTTACTGCCATGTGATTGGCTGATTAGCCATTTGTGTTACCAAGCAATTGAACATGAGTGCCTAATAAAGTGGCTGGTGAGTGTAGATTGCAATAATGATTGTTTGAAGGCCTGAAAACCTTTTTTTCCCATCCTTTATTAGACTTACAGCATAAATTGACAACTCGTGGCCTGCAGATTCTCTTAAACTAGTGAACATGCACTCATTTGGGATATTAAAGTATGCTGTTCACAATTTGATCCGTCAGTTAAGGCATTTTTAAGGAATACATAGTGATTGTGTGAAAAAGCAGTCCTGCTCCTATAGAATCATCTGATAAAGAGGAACAATGCAGAAGTGACAAATGTAAATACATTATTACATATATCATTGTTACATACCTTACTTTACTATGGAGTTGTTTCAGATTAAACAGTGATTTCTTGAATTTCTAATAATAAAAAGTAAAAGGTCAGAGTATATCTTGTATCTAGCTTTACTGTTCTATCTATCTATCTATCTATCTATCTATCTATCTATCTATCTATCTATCTATCTATCTATCTATCTATCTATCTATCTATCTATCTATCTATCTTCTCTCTGGCCAAGGCACATTCCCCTGACTGGATCACAAGGTCCACTTTGTAACCTTTTTGTGATCATTCATGTCTGGGTGCCCAGGCCAAATTTAGCACCAACAGCATTGGGTTGGTTAACTTAGTTAATTTTACAATAACACTATGCCTAATCTGCACACCTAAATAATTTGTATATGTTTGTTTTAGGAACACATAAGGCTGTTGTTATTTCATACACTTTTATTTTAAAGCAGAACTTCACCGAAAATGTGGCAACCAGGTGAGGAGTACAAAGACAAGTGTGTCTTGCCTACAGTCAAGCATGGTAGTGGGAGTGTCATGGTCCAGGGGGTGCATAAGTGCTGCTGGCACTGGGGAGCTACAGTTCATTGAGGGAACCATGAATACCAACATGTCCTGTGACATACTGAAGCAGCGCATGATCCCCTCCTTTCGGCGACTGGGCCGCAGGGCAGTATTCCAACATGATAAAGACCCGAAACACAACTTCAAGATGACCACTGCCTTGCTAAATAAACTCATGATAAAGGTGATGGACTTGCCAAGCATGTCTCTAGAATTAAACCCCATTGAGCATCTGTGGGGCATGCTCAAATGGAAGGTGGAGGAGCGCAAGGTCTCTAACATCCACCAGCTCTGTGATGTTGTCATGGAGGAGTGGAAGAGGACTCCAGTGGCAAACCTGTGAAGCTCTGGTGAACTCCATGCTCAAGAGGGTTAGGGCAGTGCTGGAAAATTGTGATCACACAAAATATTCACACTTTGGGCCCAATTTGGACATTTTCACTTAGGGGTGTACTCAGTTTTGTTGCCAGCGGTTTAGACATTAATGGCTGTGCATTCAGTTATTTTGAGGGGACAGCAAATTTACACTGTTATACAAGCTGTACACTCACTACACTACTTTACCTTGTAGCAAAGTGTCATTTCTTCAGTGTTGTCACATGAAAATATATAATAAAATATTTACAAAAATGTGAGGGGTGTATTCACTTTTGTGAGATACTGTATGTTTCAAAGAGGCTCAATTTTCTGACTAATGTTCGACCTTAATATACCATTGAAGGTGTTTTGTTAAATCTGTTATAGGTGCATTTTGAGTGCACAAAATACCTGCTGATTTTGCCAGAAATATTGTGAGCTGATAACTTCCTGTACTTTCTGTTGTTGCAGCATGCATAAAAGGATGCAACATGGGGAATTCTGCATGTATTGCCGAGATGTACGATAACGTTTTTGTGTTTTTATTAAAATATTTGCCTATATATACGCTTTAATAGAGAAGGCAAGCACTACTGCCTACATTTTTGTCAGTAAAGCCTCCAGCCTGTAGTGATCCTGTGATCACTATGTCAGAGCTGACTTAGGCCTCTTTCACACTGGGGCAGGGGCGGTGTTGGCGGTACAGCGGCGCTATTTTTACCATCAATTTCGCTGCGCTATTCGGCTTTTACCCCCGCTAGCTGCCGAGAAAGGGTTAAAAACCACCACAAAGCGCCTCTGCAGAGGTGTGGTTCTCTGATTGGTTCCGATCATCAATGGGGACCCCAGCTGTCAGAAAGAGCCTAGATCAGGAGCAAGGGGCAGCACAAAGTGTCAGGCCCCGTACACACGTCCGAGGAACTCGACGGGCAAAACTCATCCTTTTGCTCGTCGAGTTCTGTGTGAAGCCGCCGAGGATCTCGGCGAGCCAACTTTCCTCATTGACTAACGAGGAAATAGAGAACATGTTCTCTATTTGGCTCGACGAGGAACTCGTCGGCTTCCTCGGCCGAAAGTGTACATGCGGCCGGGTTTCTCGGCAGAATTCAGCTCTGATCGAGTTTCTGGCTGAATTCTGCCGAGAAACTCGGTCGTGTGTACGGGGCCTCAGGGAATGACGTTTACTAATGTATCCTTGATATGGGTTATTGTGCTGGGAAACACTGGTAAACAGATTGTAGGTTTGAAGAGGTTTAAGGTAAAAGCTACATTTTTATCATGAACTTATTCATGCTTGTAAAGTTACTGATTGGTCCACTTTAACTACCTTATATTCTGCTTAGCCTTTATGAAGCCAGTAAACACTTGTGGTCAGGGCTGGACTGGGACAAAAATTTGGCCCTGGACTTCATCCAGACTGGCCCACTTTGACAGGTCTCTCCCATGGCGGCTGGACTACTCTCGCAACCCCCCCCCCCCCCCCCGGCCACCCAAGTACCCTCTCCCCCTTCACTAGCCACTAGCCGTTCTACTTTATTACAGTAGACTGGCTGGAACTGGTACTCTCTAGGCAGTACCAGTGGGGAAGCTAGACATTATTTCACCCGGGGCAAGGAATCAGTTCAGTGCTCCCCCTTATGGGACAAGATTAGGCAGAAGTGAGAAACTCCCAGGCCATAGCTGTTAAGTCTGCTGTCTGTCCCCTCCCCCATGCTCCTCCGTCGTCCCCCCTGCTCCTCTGGTCCTCCCCCTGCTTCTCTGTTCCTCCCAGGTGAGCGCTGCGGGAAGGGAGAGACAGAGGAGCGGAGGGGGGCAGCAGTCCGCTGTCACTGAAGCCGGCCCACTGAGCCATTGGCCCACCGGGAAACTCCCTGTAGTCCCAATGCCAGTCCATCCCTGCTTGTGGTCATAATAAGAGCTCCAGAATTCAGACATCAAAAATAATTTAAAGATATTTTAGAACACAAGAGAATTCCCAGCCAAGGGACTTTTAGGAGCTAAACTCAACAAAACAGTTTTTCGCTTTGGTCTATTTGTCCAAAATCTAGGATTTAGACCTGGATCAGTATTCTGTAGTTTGCAATCTTTTTGGGGCATTTTTTTTCTATAAATGTTTAAGTAATTGTATAGGAAATGTCTTTTACCTCACAGCAAAAATTAAATGTTTGCTTTTATTTTCCTAAGTGTGTTAGAAAAACAGCAATATATAAGTGCTACACCTATTTCCTGTGCTCTTTTACATAAATGTTTGTATTTTTATGTCATTGTTCTTTAAGTGCTGATTTTCATTATTTGACTTCCATCCAAACATTTATATGAAGCTTACCTCCCCATTACCAGGGCAGTCACCATTTCCAAATGTACTTGTAACTACTAAAAGGAGAGTTTCTTTGTCCAGATTGCTGATATTGTAATCCTGCATACAGATAACCTAAAAGGACACAATAAAATAAATATTCAGCAATTTCAAATGAATACCTATCAGAGTTGGCACTAACTTTAACATGGTATGGTGGGAGACTTAGAAGATTTAGATGTGTTCTAGATGGATTAAGGTTTAGTTAGTGTTTTGCTTGAGATAATAATCTGTGAATATTGGCGCAGAACTAAACATAAAATAGCCATAATCACAGTTAAAACAGATATGATGTACTCCAGATAATTTTCATTGACATAAGAACAGGGATGATATCAATAATACCTGGAACAAGGCCTGTTTTACTGAAAGCCTTTAGGTCACCATGCTGTTTATTATACTGAAACATTTTGAACATTCATACGGTTTATATAGTGGCTCCATACTGCCTAGCCCCAGCCAAAATGTGTTTTTTTAGTTTTGTATAAGGCAGGCAGAAGGTAAAATTTCTGTCAGATTTATTTTTACTATATGTGACTTCCTGTCCCCCTGACTCCCATAGAAGTGTAGGTCTATGTTCCCTAACCTCTGCTTACTTAAAGCGGAGTTCCACCCAAAAGTGGAACTTCCGATTTAATCACTCCTCACCCCCTTACATGCTAAGTCACAGCGTGACTTAGCCCCACCCCCACTTCCTCCTCAGTGCATTTAATGGCCAATGGCTTCTGCTGCTGTTCGAGTCCCTGTGCGAACAGGAAGAGAGGGGAGAAGAGATGCAGTTGTCCACAGCGCTGGATCTCTTCTCCTATATCTTCCCCTTCACACAGGGAAGGAGGAGGACAGAGAAATATAAAATGTTTTTTACCTTAATGCAGGGAATGCATTAAGGTAGAAAAAAAAAAGTTTTAGCTTTAGTACCCCATTAACCACTTTAAAGTTCCTTGTATTGCATTCAGCCTCCTCTAAATCTCCAAATTCCCTTTTCTTTTTTTTTCTTTAGCTGCTGTGATCCAACTTCTTGTTAGAGGGTAGCTACATTATTTCTCCATGACCCACTGTATGTAGGAATGTAACCGCTCCATCTTGCTGGCTCCCAAGATGGACTAGGAGCTATGGACTATGGTATTTTAAGTGTGCATTGAGCAGTGCACAGTACAACAACTAAAGTGCACTGCTCACTGCAAACAAACAGAAGTGAAAGGGAAAAGGAAGAGTTTTAGAAACAAAAAAAAGAATTCAGTGGATATATGGATTATTTTTGAAGAATAAGAATATGGTTTAGTGTCACCTTAAAGCAGCTTTCCAGGAAAAAATAAAACTGCATATACCGTATATACTTGAGTATAAGCCAACCCGAATATAAGCCGAGGCACCTAATTTTACCATAAAAGAACTGGGAAAAATTATTGACTTGAGTATAAGCCTAGGGTGTCCAACTGCATGCCTCACTTTGCCTCACTGTGTCCATGTGCATGCCTCACTGTGTCCATGCCTCACTGTGTCCATGACTAGACTAACGTTTAACATGGGAGTCTATGGAAGGGGTTCTTGGCTTTGAAAAATTGGTGCTCCCAGCCGTAGGTTCCCTAGACAACAAATTTTGCACACTTGTAGAGGTACATGTGTGCCAAGTTTTGGGTCCAGGGGACTTACGGCTGGCCGGTACCGGGTCCCCAAATCCAAAAGATTAGGCGCAAGAAGGTGACTCGAGTATAAGCAGAGGGGGGGCATTTTCAGCACACAAAATGTGTGGAAACACTTGGCTTATAATCGAGTATATACAGTAATTTTTTTTTATTATTTCTTTTGTACCCTTTCTAGTGCTTTGAAGGTGTACGTACTTCTGTCCTATCTTGCCGTGGCGAGGTACGTCATTTCCTCATATGCATCAGATTGATGACACAGCAATCCCAGGAGTTATCTGGCATCCCCTGCTGCTAGCATTGCATTATTTCAATACCAGAAATTATGCAATGCTAGGTGGAGATCTGCGCCATTTTTAAATAGGCAATGTGTTGTGGCAGTCTTTTGTTTGTATTGTTGCTGGGTGGACGTGCAGGTATTGGCAGCGTCTGGAAGCCGACATGCAGTGGGGGGCGCTTCCTTTACACTGCACCTGCGCGAAATCGGGAGGTGCATACTGGGTAGCCAGCATGCACAAAATACCTGAAGAGAGACTCAGCGGGCTTCACATACCCACAATCAGGGCATTCATTGCAGTGAGTCAGTAACCCCACAATTCTTACATCAGAGTACACCAAAGTAAAAGTACACTTTTGTTGTACATGACCACACTGTACTGACTGTACTTACCTTGGTTTTGAAGGCAAAGCTAAATAACGTGTGCAGTTTTCTTGCCAGTGTCTCTGATTTTCCAGTCTCTGTGGCATACAAGATTGTGGCCTTTATCCTGGCAGCCATAGATTTCCTCACAAGTAATGAAGCAAAGAACACTGCCCTAAAACATAAGTTAAACATGTCAAACACTAGCAGCACACCTCAGATCAACCCATTTCTGTAAACGGATTAATCGTTTATTTCCTAAAGGTTCCGCAGCATGTACAGTACATATAACCACAATACACGGCTGCCAGCCGAAATGGATACGGAGATTTATCGCAATTCATCAGTAAACTTGTTCCATTATTGCAAAGCTGAAAACTCCCTAAACATGTCTATTGACTTGTCACAAAAGATAAATGTGACTGCGACCACTTAATTCTACAAGTGGAAAAGCTCCATTTCCATTCACATATCTTTGCTGACAATCTCAGTCTCTTACTTGGCAATAACACTGAGTTTGAATTCTTTCTTCTTAGGTTTTCTGCTCTCATCGTGCCACACGTGAGTTTTCCAGGCATCAATCTGGAATAAAGTGATGGGATATCGCATTAATAATGCAATGAATACTGTATATTTAGGTAGATTAAGGAAACATTTCAAGCTTTTGCTACCAACACCATATTTTTCAGCTCAATTACTATCAGTCAGTCATAAACATTTAAAATAAAGAAAAATAATATAAATTAAACCATACTGCTGGCAAAAAAAGAGGAAATAAATTATTTCTGTGTTCATTTCACTTTTCTATCCTACAACGAAAAATAATTCTATATCTGGATTTCTTGCTGCTATTAATTCTTCCAGTATTTATTTATGACAGACCTGCAAATTTGGAAGCATTTTCTGGCAATTGTAAAATTTAAACAAATACAGGAAACAATTGCAAAGAACTACTGCAGAGGGAGCACTGAAGTTTTGGAGTACCATACCATTGTTTTACGAAAATGCATATGATAATTTATATAAACACAACTCTCATATACCCCCCGTTTTAAAATATATATATTTTTTTAAATATAGCTGTTTAACAGCCATTCAAATTAGTTTCTATCTAAAACAAAAATGTAATCAATTCTTAGTACATTGTACATTTGGTAAAAACTGGTCAAACATATCCACCTACTACACAAGCCATTAGAGGTTGTAAAGTCACATAACACAATTACTTGTATCATCTGTTTCTGCAAGATATAAACTGCAGTGTGTGTTTCTTTTGAATTATAATCCTAAATAACTTTTTGCACAGCTCCTCTGTGCAGTCACATGATCTCCCTCTGCTCTCTACAGCAGTGGGAGGGACTGATATTCCCCAATGATGTCAGCCAGCAGGGGGAGGTCATGTGACTGCACAGAGGAGCTGTGCAAAAAGGTATTTAGGATTGTCATTTAAAAAAATACTGTACTGAATATTTTTCTAAAACAGAGAGGATACAAGTAGATAGATGGGAGGGGCCGTAAGGAGATCGACTCTCACACACAAACTGGAGCTGACAGGCAAGGAGGGAGGGAGAGAGGAAGAGACACTCAGAACACAGCGGGATGACAGAGGCTCGTAACCTGACCATGGTATTGTGGATCAGCAACCGTGATTACCGTGGTCAGTACACACAGGGGGAAACAGGAACAAGAATAGAATATAATAGAAAATAAAAGAATAGAGAATAAACACATAGAATTGAAACAAATAGAATTTAATAGAAAAAACAATAGAATTGAATGGAATAGAAAGAATATAACCATCTTCCAAAATTCAAATTTCGAATAGAATAAATTCAATTAACGACGGAATTTGATTTGAATGCGAATAAAATTTGAATCGATTAGACTTTATTCAGAATTCGGTTGAATTTAGTTAAATTTGAAAAATAATTTTAATTTGAATAAATGAATTGAATTCCAAAAATGAATAAAACAAATTAAACAAATTTAACTAAACAAATTTACGAAAATAACGAAAAAAAACAAATTTTATCATTCTGCACATATCTAGTTCACAGGTCTCCTCACGTATGCAGAGGGTGATTATTTCCTGACCTTCCTATCATTCTGCATGCTTTATCACTTGTCAGATTCTAATTTACAAAGCAGGTTTGAATCCGATTGGTGGTATTGAGAAGGGTTCTTAAAAATTACATGAATCTTTCTGTATATTAAAAAACAACAATGTGAGATATCTGCAATAGGTATATATGGGAATATATTTTCTGCTTTACAAACAGGTAATAAAAATTAATTCCCAGATCACTAGATATCCAGTAAAAGGAGATGGCATAGACTGGTGCTCTACAGCAATGCCTGGATGAATAATTGAAATTCTGAACAAGTAGGCTGTGCTACCTGTATTCATTTCAAGACATATTTGTTTGCACCATCTCCTTATAAATCGCCTTTTCATTTCTGTTTGGTCATTTGCCATTAAAGAATTAATCTGATTGGTAACTTTGATAAAGGAAGCTCATCATCCTACCTGGTAGAAGTAAAAAGGGCTCAGAATATAGTTGAGCATTTCCTGGTGAAACACAGTGGTGACGCTCCCGGACATTGGAGGAACAATCCAAACCCAATCAGCTGGGCAGCCTCCCCGCAGCTTGTATTCATTCTCCATGTGTTTGATGAAAGACTCTGCTGCAGAATGGTGATCCATTATAGTTACATTGTGTTTCTGAAAAACAAAAGTTATTTAAAGGCATTGTGGTCTGATTGAAGATTGTCTCTACATAACTTTTTATATAGTGACATCAGTATACCTGCAATTACTGCGATGAATTATATAGACACTTTTTCAAAAATTTAATAATTATAGCAATAACATTACATCATTCACAAATCCATGTAATGGTTGGAATGAGAGACCCAGCCAAGTAATTTGCAATCAAAAAGTATAATAGAGAAACAAGTAGGGCAAAATATTTTTGTCCTAATACTTGTTATAGAGGGTGAAATTCCTATAAGTCACGTGGGGCTGCTCTAACATTGTCATTTACAGGCGAGCTCTCCTTAGCCAGTCACATGCCTTAAAAAAATGGTCCAAATATAAATAACATTTAAAAAAAAACATTACACATGTAAAGTGTGCTGAGTTTAAAGGGGCGTTAACCCTCACGGTTGCAGCCCCCCCCCCCCCTGTTTTACTTACCTGAGCGCTGTCTTTCTCCGGCCGGGAACGAGCACACCAGATCTAGCTGGTGTCTCGTGTCCTGATTGGATAGATTGATAGCAGTGCAGCCATTGGCTCCCGCTGCTGACGATCAAATCCAATGACGCGGGTGTCGGGGGTGGGCTGAGTGCGTGAGCGCGGGGCTTTCTGTGTGAATACATGCAAAAGAAGGACTCTGGAGAGCGCATCTCCAACGTTGACACCCAATGCGGGGAGGAGCTACCAGCGCCGCCGGGGGACCCCTGAAGAGGAGGATTGGGGCCACTCTGTGCAAAATGAACTGCACATTGGATGTATTTGTTATTTAAAAAAACAACCCCTTTATCTACAGTCCATTCACATGAAAAAAAAAATCTTTAACATCTTCTCAGCTGCCTCACGTGACACTCATGCAGTCTTGTGGGGAGGTGCCAGAACTTTGACTGACAGCGGCTTCTCCTTCTCTGCTGCCCCTTGTGACACTTCTGCCTATTTTTAGAACCTAGACTTGCCAGGATTCACAATTTTTTTGCACAATTTAGACTCTTGTCTAAATTTTCAGAGGGTAGTCATCAGTGATAGCCTTCATTTTGTTCTTTGCAAGTTTCCTCTGACTTTTGCTGGCCATACACCAGTGGTTCTCAACCTGGGGTCGGGACCCCCTCGGAAGTCGAATGATGATTTGCCAGGGGTCACTGAATCCTGGGTTGTTCCTAAAGCCCACATCGCTCTCCCAGCCTTTTGCGGCACCCCAGCAGGGCTGTCCTTGGAACCTGTGGCCACCCAGGTGGACTGTTCCTGGATCCCGCGGCTGCCCACTCAGCCTCTTTGCAGCTGCCCATTCAGTTTGCGGCATGGAGGAGACCCTATCTCCTGATTTTGTGATAGGTGTCCCTGCTACGAGACACCACAAAGTCGGAGACACAGTAAGTAACACTACCTGTGATTAGAGTTGTCATTAGAAGTCCCCACTACAGTTCTCAGATCAGCAGATGACCCTGATCAAGAGCACCTAAGTTGGCTGATCAGGACTCCCCCTAGCATTGCCATTGATCCCTGCCCCCCCCCCACCAGCACTGCCACTCATCTCATTCCCCCCCGCCACCAAGGAGTAAGAGGAGGAATGAAAATTGAGAATACATGGAAGGGAGAGGAAAAGAGGAAAAAAGACGACTAGAGAGAGGGATGGGGGGAAAAAAAAGTTAGGATAGAGAGAGATACAAGGGAAAGAAAGGAGAGCAGAGAGAAAGAGTGGTACATCCTAAAATGTACCATAAGGGGTTTTAACACTGTACAAGTGGAGGGGACTTGTTTGTGGGTTAGGGGCACAAATTACTTGTCTTGCCACGCAAATAATTTTACTGTTAGGGGTCTTCACAACTTGGGAAATTTTATCAAGGGGTCACGGCGCTAGAACGGTTGAGAACCGCTGCCATACACTATACGAAAAATCAGCCGATTAATGGGCACAAAATTGACAATTGTTTGGGACATTTTTGAGCCGAAATAATGAAGGACAAGTTTGAGAATTTTCTGCCGAACGAACGATAAATTGAAAGGTTAATGTGTTTCCTGTCCGAAACTGTTTGCATTAGGTATATGTAAAAAAAAGAACAAAAAATGTATTATTTATGTCCACTGAACGATTTATCAGTCATTACATGATGGCACTATAGTTTGCGCTCACAACCGAATGTTCGTTTTTGTTTTTGTCCGGGTGTCTTAAAAGGTATGAAGCTCAAGACAGTAAGGAAGTAATATTTTCACACGGAGGTCAGCAATAACAGCTTATGTTTTTATATTTGTGTGCTGAATTTCTGCTCAGCAAATATATAAATATGATTTCTAATTTAAATGAATAGCACAGAGTTTTTTCCTTTTATAAACTGACTATAAACAAACCTGAGTCTGCGAAAACGTCACATAGTTCCCAGCAGGCCGGGTAGCCAAACCCCCTTAAAGTTATAATAAAAACCTTGCCTTTTTTATATTAAAGGATTCATATCATGCACAGAAGATGTCATATAAAGGTTGCAGGAGCGACCGCAAAAATATTTATTTCACCAACAAAGGGTTAGTTCACCTTTACTAAAAACTGTCTAATCGGGTAAGGGGTGCCTGTAGATAAAACATACTGTGCAGCTTTAACCGCTTGCCGACCAGCTGCCGCCATTATACTGCAGCAGGTTGGCTCAATCCGGCTAATCGCCGTCATTGTATGTCGGCTCGTGACCCCTGCTTTTGTTGTCATTTTCTGGCCATTGGCCAGTGAAACAGCGGGTCCAGTGGACTCAATGTCTGCCAGCCACCTGTGAGCGTTCCCTGCAGTGACAGAACGGGGATCTGCCTGTGTAAACAAGGTAGATCTCCATTCTGACAGGGGAGATCACACAGATCCCGTCTTTCTGCTAAGCAGGAAGAAAGAGCTGTGTGTTTCCCCAATCACACAGTCCCACTTACAGTTATAAAACACAAACAGGGAACACATTTAACCCCTTGATCGCTCCTGATGTTAACCCCTTTCCTGCCAGTGTCAGTCCAATAACAGTACATATTTTTAGCACTGATTGCTGTAATAATGTCACTGGTTCCCAAAAAAGTGTCAAAAATGTCAGTTAGGTGTCCGTCTGTCCACCGCAATGTAGACGCGATAAATTTTGCGCACACCAATCAATATAGGCTTATTGCAATTTTTTTACCAAATATATGTAGCAGAATACATATTGGCCTAAACTGATGTAATAATTAGTTTTTTTCCTTTTTTGGGGGGAAATGTTTTATAGCAGAAAGTAAAAAGATAATTTTATTTTTTCAAAATTGTCGCTTGTTTTTTGGGGCCCCCCCTCCCGCCGCTCTCCCGCGCCCTCCGCCGCTTACCATAGCCATCGGTAGCGGCGGAGGCGATCGGGTGCGCTCAGCTACTGACTGGGGATGCGAGTGAGGGAAAAATGTCCTTCACCCATCCCCATAGCTCTTCTGGGCGGAAGTGACGTCAAAACGTCAGTCCCGGCCAGCGTCTTAAAGAAACATTTTTTTTTTTTGTTATTTGAAAAAATTACAGTTTCAATTATTTTATTTTTTTTTGCATTTAAGTCTAAATATGAGATCTGAGGTCTTTTTGACCCCAGATCTCATATTTAAGAGGTCCTGTCATGCTTTTTTATATTACAAGGGATGTTTACATTCCTTGTAATAGGAATAAAAGTGATAATTTTTTTTCTATTTCAGTGTTAAAAATTGTAAAATAAATAAAAATAAATACGAAAACAGAAAAAAATCATTTTTAAAGTGCCCCGCCCCGTCCCGATGAGCTGGCGCGCAGAAGCGAACGCATACGTGAGTAGCGCGCGCATATGAAAACGGTGTTCAAACCACACAAGTGAGGTATCGCCGCGATAGTTAGAGCGAGAGCAATAATTCTAGCCCTAGACCTACTCTGTAACTCAAAAAATGCAACCTGTAGAATTTTTTAAACGTCGCCTATCGAGATTTTTAAGGGTAAACGTTTGACGCCATGTAAAAAATTGGGCCAAATTTATTGTTGTCTTATTTTTTTATTTAAAAAAGTGAACTTTTTCCAAAAAAAGTGCGCTTGTAAGACCGCTGCGCAAATACGTTGTGACAAAATGTATTGCAATGACTGCCATTTTATTCTCTAGGGTGTTAGAAAAAAATATATATAATGTTTGGGGGTTTTAAGTAATTTTATAGCAAAAAAAAATGTTTTAGTCTCGTAAACACTGAATCTGAAAAACAGGCTCGGGGCTTAACTAGTTAAGCCATCTACAGCTCAAAAACTTCATGGTGGGCATGAGGCCATAGACTAACATGGAGAGCCGTTTTTAAGCTGCAAAAAAAGCTCAGAAAAGTGGCTGTAAAAACGTCCAAAAACGTCCATGGAAATGAAGCCTTATAGTGCAAACAAATAAAAACCGCAGAGGTGATCAAATACCACCAAAAGAAATCTCTATTTGTGAGAAAAAAGGGACATCAATTTTGTTTGGGTACAGTCTCACACAGCCGCGCAATTGTCAGTTAAAGCGGGGTCACTGAACAGGAGGGAGGGGCTAGGAGCAGCAAAGGAGGGGCTAGGAGCAGCCAAGAGGGACCTGAGAAGTGGAGGATCGAGGCTGCTCTGTGCAAATCCACTGCAACAAAGCAGGTAGGTATAACATGTTTGTTATTTTTATAGCGGAAAAAAATGAAACTTTATAATCACTTTAAATTGAACCTACCTGGAAGCTGTAAAGAACAGCTACATTGATTTCAAGTACTGCCTGGTCTTTCCACAGGGATGCCAGCTTGTGAGTTTCTAATCCTATTCTTCTTCCAACTTCCTGAAAGAATAAAAGCACATGTTAATCCATTTAATTTCAAAAGAAGAGTGCATAGTACTGATGATCTGAACGATGTAGTACCCTATTGCAACCAAGCAAAGCTCAGTTTACTAATGTACAAAACATAACAATGTAATATGTTTGATTTCTAAAGGTTACTTTGTGAAAGATGTCCTCCTACAAAAAACAATGTACAATGTTGGTGAAACACCTGCCAATCCATGACCAGCCTAAAGCAAGGTTCAGCTGGAGAATTCAACAACATTTGTCAATTAAGGCAATATACATTGTATTTCTGAATGTATATTGTACAAATTTGTCTTTGGCTTTATTTGGATGATGTTTAATCTCAAAGACAAAACTAAAAGCAACATTTTCTTTTTTTTTAGTTTTGGATAGAGTGGAGAGGGATTAGAACAACCGTCAGTTTTTATAGCTGTCAGTGCCCCCATTGGGGGAGATTCACCTTCTCTATTTATCCTGGTTACCATTATCATCAACAGTGAAAGTAAAAGAAAATTCCAAATCAAAACACTAATAGAGAGGAAATATTCCAATGGTGACACACTTTCTGCTGATCCTGGTGACACACCAGGATTCCCTCACTTTGGAGGGATTTCCTCACACTCCCTGTTTTATATATGAGACAGAAAGTGAAGGAAAATCTCCCCAATAGGACACAAATGGCACAAATAAAAACTGATGTGAGGGGGGGAGGCTGATGTGAGGGGGGGGGGGCCGGGGGGGCCCTCCCTTATGCCGCGTACAGACGGGCCCTCCCTTATGCCGCGTACAGACGGTCGTTTTATGCGATGTAAAAAAACGACGTTTTTAAAAACGTCAATTTCATTGACCGTGTGTGGGGGAAAGCGTCGCTTTATGTCTTGTAAAAAACGACAAAAAAAATTGAAGCATGCTTCAATTTTATGTGTCGTTTTTCAAAACGTCGTTTTTTGTGTCACAGAAATTGACCGCGTGTAGCAAAAAACGACGTTTAAAACAACGTTTTTGAACCCGCGCATGCCCAGAAGCTAGTTATGAAGCGAGCTTCAATGGAAAAAACGTGGTGAACGTAATCTCGCTTTGCTAGAGCATTGTGAAAAAACGATGGTGTGTAGGCAACGTCGTTTTTGAAAATTGAAGTTTCAAAAACTTCGTTTTTTACTTCACAGAAAACGTCGTTTTTTTACATCGCATAAAACGTCTGTATGCTGCATTACTCTATCCAAAATTTAAAAAAAAGTTTCCTTTAATTACAATTTAAAGTCTATGTAAATCCATCATTTTTTTAGTTTAGGATGGAATAGGGAATGTTTAAGGACCCATCAATTTTTTTTTTAGCTATCTGCATCCCATCAGGGGGCGATTCTCCATCCTTTTTTCGCTCCAGGCACACACCAGGAAGTAGAAGGAAATCTCCCTAATTCCCCCTAGGACAGCTGTCACCAGAACAGGTATGCCTTTTAGATTTCTCCTTACCTCCTATTCCCGTGACAACACTACAATTGTAGATTATCATTTTAATTGCATAATTTTTTGTACTGGAGACAATGATTGGACAAAAACAGAGGGTGAATCTCTTTAGCTGAGATAGAGATTGCAATAAAAACCTGACCTGTCCACATTCTAAAACAATAAAAAATGTAGCTTTAAATACTGTTAGGGGCAGCCCGTCCATTAGGGGAGCACGGGCGCCGCCCCCCCATCAATGTGTCCGGCCCCTTGCAGGATTCCGGATGCATGAAATACAATAGCGGGGGTGTTTTTTGAAGCACCTGATTAAAGTCAGAGGCTCTAATAGACTTCAAAATAGTATGGGCTCGGGGCGCAGAGAATGCAAACGAAGCCCACCCAGGTGTGTTACAACAGCAAATGAATATTCATTATTGTAACACTGATTCTCCTCCTGGCAGGAAGCGGGTTTTGAGACCCGTCACCTGATTGGCTGAAAGGACAGGTGATCCTATTGGATGCCTAGGAAGAGGGGAGGAGCTGCACACTGGAAGCTGTCGTGATGGAGAAAAGGACACGGAGCCGCTGCCCGCTGCCTGCCACCCGCTACCCATTTAGATGGGGTAAGTGTCGGACCAACCAGCAGACAGTGGGGGGAGGTGCCGCTGGCTGCTCAGGGGTGGTTGTCTATCGCCCCCCCCCCCCCACAAAAAAAAACACACTAGTCGCCACTGCATACTGTATACTTTAAAGTGCATTTGCCATTTTGCAGCCAATTTGGGATAACACCTACTTTATATTTGTGAAACGATCCAATTGACCTAGCATACTTTACGTATTTATATTATTGTATATACAGTATTAAACTACATGTTTTTGATCCATTGAAGTCTATGGAACCAAGAAAAATTAAAAAAGTCCCTGGCCCTTTCCAAAAAATGCACAGATATGAACTACATCCATAGGAAACCATGTTAAATAGACTGAAGTGTGTTTCTGCAAAACTTAAAAAAAATGCATAGGTGCGAACCAGGCCTTACATGGCCGCCCATAAGTCTTTAGGTTATCATCTTAAAGTTGTGACTGGGGTTAAACAGTTGTTTCAGCATGAATACTGAATAAACTGAATGAGAAATAAGGGTTAGAAAAGATGCAGCAATTCAGAGGAAGCTGACCGTAACCCATGAAACCAGCTTAAGGTTTTCACAACATACAAGAAATGGGTGGTCTGCATGTTAGTTCCTGTTATACAGATTTCCCATACCACTAATCAGTCATCTCTGCTGTAAAAAAAAAAAAAAAGCTACAACAATTTCAACACACAGTTATAAACAATCTACACATGCAAAACAGTAACCCTGTCTTACTACTCCCAGATCTGCTTTGGCAATAAGGCAGTTCAAAGTTCCATGAACCCGTGCAATGTGCTACTGTGCACTGTAGTACCTATTTAAACCAATTAATTAGGTGAATTGAGATTTCATTGGGATTGGTTAATACTGGCTATTTACTTGGTTGCTGTTGTGCACTGCGTTTTGCACACTGACACTGCTGTTTACACTATCCAAAAGATAGGGATCCTGTTGACAAGCGTTCCTTTTAAATGCTGCAAATGCTATTCAAGGACAAGAGCATGTGTTTAAATGGCAAATACAGCTTTTGACAGGTAAAGCATCTGTTGCTAAAATTAGCCAATCAGATTTTTGCATTCATTCATTAATTTACCCTGTGTAATAAAAAAAAAAAATAAGAATCTGATTGGATGCCTTGGGAAGAGCAAGTGATTGGGTTGATTCACTGAAGGCAAATAAGCTGTTCACTTTGCAAGGGAAGCTGCACTTTGCAAGAGAATTGCCCCAGAGCTTAGTGAATGGTAAAGTTTCAATTTGCAAAGAATCGCCAATCACATGCAAGGGAAATAAAAAAAGAAAAATGTTTGCTTGCATGTGATTGGATGTACCCTGTTTCCCCAAAAATAAGACCTACCCTGAAAATAAGACCTAGCATTATTTTCCAGGAGGGCTGCAATATAAGACCTACCCCGAAAATAAGCCCTAGTTAAAAATGCTTGTAAAATCCACTCTATAACAGTATTATATAATGTACAATGTGTGTGTTTCTGTAATATAATTACGGGGAAGAGAGCTCCGGCGGATCACAGAAGCGCAGAGCAGCGCTATAACAAAGGTATTTGGCACAATTATATTACAGGAACACGCACATTTTACATTATATAATACTGTACTAAAGTGGATTGTAGGATTTTACAAGCATTTTAACTCAGTTCACACTGGGGATTCCTGACAGGCAGGGAGGGAGAGGGGGAGAGAAGACAGCACAATACATAGTAAGACCTACCCCGAAAATAAGCCCTACTGTGTCTTTTGTTGGCATAATTAATATAAGACCCGGGCTTATTTTCGGGGAAACACGGGTAGTTAACAGCACCTCACCTCATTCAAGAAGCTCTGGGATCGATTCCCTGTGCAAAGAGAAACTTTGGGGATTATTTACTAAAGCTGGGGAGTGCAAAATCTGGTGCAGCTCTGCATAGAAACCAATCGGCTTACAGGTTTTATTTTCAAAGCTTAATTGAACAAGCTGAAGTTAGGAGCTGATTGGTTACTATGCACTGCTGTACCAGATTGTGAGTGCACCAGTTTTAGTACATCCCCCCTTTGTTTGCTAAGTGAACAGCATATTTAGCTTTAGTAAATAACCCACAGTGTGTTTTTCAGGGTATTCTGATAATGGAGGTTGAGGTTTAAAAAAAAAAAGAAACATGAATACTGGCAATAAGGTCTTGCAAAAAAACCAAATGATTCCTAATGTCTCTAATAAGATATATCATATCCAAAGGAGATTAAAAAGAAATACATTATTTGCTCTTGAAGTCTAATAAATTTACCTCCAGCACATTGTAACGTTGGACATCACAAAAATCTCGAACACCAATTTCTGTACCCATGTACCACCCATTAAAGGGGCAAGCTGGGAATTCAATGCCTCCAACGTCAAGCAGCATGTTGGAAACTGCAGGCAAGGTAAACCACTTCAAACTCAATTCTTTAAACCACTCGAACCTTTAAGAAACAATAAGCAATTATACAGTGTTGAACGTAATACTTTGAAGGTTTAGGTAACTTTATAGCACATCCATCACCTGCATAAAACCTGACCTTAGGATCTATTGCATTCTGAAAAGATTCCTAAATGGTTTTAACAGTATCATTACTTTCACATACAACATTTGACCCAACATGTTCGAGGCTCACAGAGTTATAGAAAACAACACAAATGTGTAAAAGTCTTGACTTCTGACTTTAAAGTGGATGTCAACCAAAAATTCATGAAATTTGAGCTGGGCACATATATCTGCAGTATTTTGTTATCTATTCAAAGAGCTAAGTCCCATAGCTCTCTCCTAAACCGGTCCTCTGTTATCAGCCTAATAACTCCTGACAAATTCTCGGTTCTTGTCAGGCTTGTCGAGAATCTTTTCAAGATTTCTTTGCATATACACTGTCAAGACAAAATCTCGTTGTTCTCAAACGCGGTGACGTACAACACGTACAACGGCACTATAATGGGGAAGTTCGATTCCACTGGCACAACCTCTGGGGCTGCTTTTGCTAATCTCATGTTACTGCGTGTTAAGTAAAAGTTTGGTAAGAGACGATTCGCGCTTTTCAGTCTGTTACAGCGTGACAAATGTGCTATCTCCATTACGAACGCTACTTTTACCGAAGGTGCGCTCCCGTCTCATACTTTATTCTGAGCATGCGCTGGTTTCTATGTATACACACGAACGTGTTACTCGTCGTAAACCAGCCCGAAGAGAAACACGACGAGGAAATTGAGATCCCAGATGAGATAAGACAGTTTTCTCTTGGCAAAAATGCTCTGCCAGCATTTTTCTTGATGGATTTTGCCGAGGAAAACGGTTGTGTGTACGAGGCCTGAGAGTCTCTGCCTATGATGAGAGGGGGTGTGTGCCTTTCCTCCAATCAGCAATTTTAGCTACCTTGGCTGTATGCCCAGACATCACACTCTGTGTTCAACAGGAAGAGAAAATCTCTTTCCTTTCAAGAGAACCTCGTTTCTTTTGAAACAAAAGTCTGTACACACTGGCGGCAAGAGTTTCTTGCCAAGAATCTCGTCAGGGAAAACTACGTTTTTTTCCTGACGAGATTCTTGCCCTAAGGCACTCTCCCTGGGGAGAGAACTATTTGTTCCAAAATCTTCCAGATTCCGATAAGCCCCCCGCCCGCAGACCCCCACAACCACCGGGCAAGGGTTGTGGGGATGAGGCCATGGTGCTTTGAGGGGTCACAGAACCCCACGTCATTTTTTTTTATTTGACGTAGGGTTCCCCTTAATATTCATACCAGACCTGAAGGGCCTGATAATTGAATTCCACATTTTTTTTTTATCATTGACTTTTCTCTGTATTGCCAGGAGCCGACAATTCATTATAGCCGTGAGTGGTTTTAAATAACTTTTTTCCTTCAGAAATGACACTTTGTGCAGGGACAGTTCTAAGCACGGGAAACAAGTGCTACTTCACAGGCATACTATACACCCCCCCCCCCTAGGTACGAAATTTAAAGTAATATTTCACTTTTATTGTTTCACTTTAAGCATTATTAAAATCACTGCTCCCGAAAAAACGTCAGTTTTAAAAACTTTTTGTTGCATTGATACATGTCCCCTGGGGCAGGACCCCGGGTCCCCAAACACTTTTTATGACAATAACTTGCATATAATCCTTTAAAATTAGCACTTTAGATTTCTCCCATAGACTTTTCGGCTTTTTGCGGCGAACACTCCAAATGGTTCACTGTTTGGCGAACAGGCAATGTTCGAGTCGAACATGAGTTTGACTCGAACTCGAAGCTTATCCCTATCAGTAGTGAGTGCTGTATGTTGGGAACCATCTGCAGTGATCATCCAGTGATCAAATCAGCTCATTTGCACCTGTTTGTGGACGGTTTTACTTTTCCTTTGATAATTTACACTTTACTTTATATTTATTTAGTATTGCACTGGCACTTTTTTCAAAGGCGTGATTGATATTTGATAGGTTGATTTTAGCGCAATTTTATAAATTGTTATCTATGCATCACAGTGTTTGGAAACACCATTACTTAATTGCAGCTTTTATCATTTAATTATCTATCCATTTACTTCACGTATTGAGATCTTATTTGTCAATTTTATATCAGTGCTTTAGTCACTTTTTATTAAGCAGCACAGCAGTGATTTCAAAATCTCACCCCAGACCTCCTGAGTCTAGCAGTTAGGGACAGCAGTGACATAGATCTAACAATGCAGATATACAGCTATGAGGCTGTAGGCAGAGAAGTGTCTAGGCACTCTTGCGTACCAGGAAGTGCACTGCTATGAATTACATGAGTAATTCAAGCCAAAAGAAACACTTTTTCAGGGTACAACATTGATACAAGTAACAGTTCTCTCTAACATAGTAATTCTTCACTTGCGAGTTTGGGTCCATTTTAATCGAGCCGTCCCCAAATGGGTAATTCAGGCACTAAGCACTTTTATTTTAAAGTGCTAAGCTAACCAACAGCTTGCTGACCATGTGTAGACAGGCTCTCTCTCTAGTATCCCACAAAATCCATTATCAGTGCCTTAGCAGACAACAAAAAAACATTCATGTTAGGCTATAGGATTACAGAAAAATTCTGTATGTCAGCAACGAAAGTCACAAGAGGGCAATTTAAAGTGGTTGTATAGTCTTTTTTTTACTTTTAGCTACAGGTAAGCCTATAATAAGGCTTAGATATCAACGCCTTGTTCTAAGGTAAGTATTTCATAATGAGCTAGTATGCGGTGCATCTCAGCTCATTACTGTATGCCTTTTGTGTAGTAAAAAAACAAAAAGTGTCAGCAGGTTTACTACCGCTTTAATTCCAACTGAAGATACCACCAAAGAGCTTACCTCGGGTGCTCCATTATAACTTCAAGTATAAGATCTTTTGGAAGTTCAAATAATTCTGGGTCTTCACCATTTGCCTGCAGCACCAAGGGAAGAATCTCAAAGCGTTCATATTTTGGTTTCCACCCAAGTTGTATACATAGCTGTAAATAAATGTTTACGTTGCATTAAAAAAATTCAACAGCATGCTATTGTCCATTTAGATTTATATAGTGTGAACAAAGTGGATACTGTGAGTTAAAGGTCAGATGAATTTTCTTTAAGAGTAGACCATTAATATGTTATATTAGATTGAGTGAGAAAACAGACATATACAGTATACAGTATTTATGCATGATTTAGATGTAGGTGATTTTGTGTTTTATGTGTAGTTGGCCTTAATAAATCCAAAAAATAACATTATTTTAAAATGAGTTTAGCAAAACCTAACACTAGGTTTTAAATATCAACATTATCAAATAGGATGTTTTTAATCTTAAAGGATAAGTTCACTTTTTACTAACCTGTTACTATGACCCTCTCACCCTCTCCTCCCCAGTGGCAGTCTCTCCCTGTACCCGCTGTCACATTTTAAAAACAGCATGGCTATGCAGGGCTTCGCCACATAGCTACAATATTTATTCACAGCAATCTGTGAATGAGAAAACTACAAATTCCATCTTCCACCGAGGCAGATGGCTCGCATTTCTTAATGAACTGCGAGGGGGCTAATGAGCCCCCTCGTAGTTCATAAACAGATCCTCCAGCCTTCTAATAGAAAGCCTGTACACACTAACAGACAAGAAAGATGTAGGGAGAGTGTGCAGGAGCCTGACATTACACACGCCATGGGGGTTCAATGCTCTGCAGGCCCCCGGAAAAAAAAATTGCACAATTTTTTTACTGCAAAAATATATGCATTTTTTTTTTTTTAAAAGGTGAACTTAGCCTTTAAAGCTGAATTTCATGTTAACAGACATAGATCATTGAAATTCATATATAAAAGCTGTTTTGACTGCCAAATGATTTGTATTTCTATCTAGTCCTGAGATTTATTCAGACCTACAGCACAGTGTAGCCAGGTCTATGAACTGACTTTTCTCTGCTGCCTATAGCAACACAACCTGGTCATATCACCATCCTGTGATTGGACAGCTAAAGAACAGTATACTGATGATTTTTCTACTATCTCCTCCTATTTGTATGTTCCTCTTCAATACTGCATCTCCCTATCCTAGTCTGAGTGCTGCTGTATCAAATACAGGTATTTATACTAGATGTATTTAAAATGAATGCAATGGGCCAGATTCTCAGAAGAGTTACGACAGTGTATCTCAGGAAACACCGTTGTATCTCTGTTTTTGGCCCCGGGTATCTATGCATATGATTCATAGAATCATTTTCGCATAGATACGGCCAAGATCCGACAGGTGTAAGTCACTTACACCGTCAGATCCGACAGGTGTAAGTCACTTACACCGTCGGATCTTAGATGTAATTCGACGCCGGCCGCTAGGTGGCGTTTACGTTCAGTTCTCATTTGACTATGCAAATGAGCCTGAAACGCCAATTCCCGGACGAATTTGCGCCGCGTCGTCGTCGTTTCCGTAAGCGCAAGGTTACCCCTGCTATATGAGGGGTAACCTTACGACCAGTCCGCCGTATGCCATGTTAAGTATGGCGTTGGGTCCGCGTCGTCTTTTTCCGTCGGTTACGTCGTTTTACTAAGTCGTTCGCGAATACGACTTTACGTCAATGACGCTCACGTCGGCGTCATTGACGTTTTCCGTCGTGAGCTGGAGCATGCGCACTGGGCTTTTTTCCGCCCGGGCGCATGCGCAGTTCGATCGGCGCGGGGGCGCGCTTAATTTGAATACAAGCCACTCCCTTTGAATTACGCGGCCATACGCCGAGCCATTTACACTACGCCGCCGCAAATTACGGAGCAAGTGCTTTGCGAATAGGGCACTTGCTCAAGTAATTTGCGGCGGCGTAGTGTAAATGGCTTACACTACGCCAACGCGGTATCTATGAGAATCTGGCCCAACGTTTTTTTTTTAAAACAAATACTGCACATAACTTTATTTATAGGTATTTTTAAATATCTTTCTGTAGTTTAGATTTACGTGCTAACTTTTAAGTATGACTTAATATCTTTATATCCTATAACTACAATATCTTCTAAAAACGTATAACTTATAACAACCAACAAGAATCCACCTAGCACTGGTATGTCTTCAGCATAAGAACTGTTTAGTGAATAAAGTCACATGGTAAATTATTATGTTCATTTTAATAGCACCTACATCAGATGATAAAATACTTATTCTGGCCATTGATGAATCGAATATTTGGCCATTCGGCTGAATTTCAATCCAGGCTGGTTGCACAGTAGCCGATCAACCATTCGAGTTCTGTACAACAAGGTTTTTTTTGAATGATCAGTGCCACCAGCTATTGCCGGTGTTCTATTGAGAAATGCCTCCCGAAGAAAAATGCCCCCGTTGGGTCTGCGCATGCGTAGTAACAAACGTCACTCCAGCTGATATGTTGATTAGCTGGCGTGACGTAAATACATGCGCAGATAGTCAGAGGCATTTTGCGATGGGAGACTTACAGTATTCAAAGCTATGCAAACAGCGGAGGGAGACCATAGTTGTCAGATTGTGCCTTGCTGTTGCAGGGTGGGTTTTCTATGTGGGTTTAGTCTGTGTTGCAGGACAGGTTTGGTGTGTTGAACCGCGGGTTTTGCCTGTGTCCAAGGGCGGGTTGCAACACACACAAAACCCGCCCTTCAACACACCCACAAACCACCCCGCAACAGCGAGGCTCAATCTGACAAATATGTTCCCCTGCTGTTTGCATAGCATTGGATACTGCCCCTGACGATCTGCCCATGCGCTGTGTTGACATCATGCCAGCTGATTAACATATCAGCTGGAGTGATGTTTGTTATTGCGCATACGCTGACCCATCGGGGGGCATGTTTCGACTTTCTCGACAGAACACCGGCAAAAGTGATCAATGTATTTCCCCAGCTGTCAGAACACAATAGCGCAGCAGGAGTGATTCTCCCATCTACGACAACCGTCTGGTTGGGTGGAAAAATCAGGAGGGCGAATAAAAGCAAAGTTTGTCCCCCCCCCCCCCCCATGAAAAAATGTAACGTTAGCAGCTACAAATACTGTAGCTGCTGACTTTAATAACAGGAAACTTACCTGTCTAGGAATCCCGCAATGTCGGCACTCCAGACGATTTTTGGATCGGTTCTGGGGTGCTCCTGCTGCCATTCGTGGTAAGGGAAATCGGCAGTGAAGACTTTTCGGCTTCTCAGCCGGTTCCCCACTGCGAATGCGCAAACCGCACTATGCTTTCTAACTGGCCCAGCAGCGGAGGAAGGAGGCCGAACTTCCGAGGGATGTGGTCGCTGCATAGTCTCCCAGAAGTAGGTACAAGTACCTGTTTCCCCCTCCCCCGGTGCCACGTTTGGCACCTTTCAGAGGGGAGGGGGGAATGGGTACCTGTTTTTGACAAGTATTTGTACCTACTTCTGGGAGACTATGCAGCGACCACATCCCTCAGAAGTTCGGCCTCCCTCCTCAGATAAGCTGAGCTTCCACTTTTGGGTGGAACTCTGTTTTAAAGCATAGTCCACTTTGTTCTACCAAGTAATAACATTGGGCCAAATCCTCAAAAGGGATACGCAGGCGGATCTGCTGTTCCGCCTGCGTATCCCTGTGCCTATCTTTGGAACTGATCCTCAGAAGCAGTTTTCCAAAGATAGGCAGAAGATCCGACATCTGTAAGAGACTTACACTGTCGGATCTTAGGATGCAGTACCGCATCCGCCGCTGGGGGCATTTCGCGTCGAAATGCTGCTTTGCGTATGCAAATGAGGACTTACGGAGATCCACAAAGCTTTTCAGCTTTGTTTTTTCTCTGTAAGTTTACATTTGCATGCGTAAAATTAGGGATGCTTTTACAAGGTGTAAACTGTTTACACCTTGTAAAAACAGACCTTTTTTTCGATCGCCGCGATTTTTTTTTAAATTAGATTTTTTTTTTTTCGCCGTATCTTTTTTTTAACCCGTCGCAACTTTATTGTCCCGTCGCAATCCACAAAGCCCGGCGTACCGTAATTTTGCGCGATGCACGTCGGGAAAATGACGTCACGAGCACGCGCAGTACGGCCGGCGCAGGAGCGCGCCTCATTTAAATTGTCATCGCCCCCTGGATAACAGGACCGCCTTGCGCCGGGAGAATTTAGGTTACACTGCGTGAAATTTCTAGGTAAGTGCTTTGTGGATCGGGCACTTAGGTAGAAATTTCCCGCCAGTGTAACTTAAATGGGAAAAATTAAGTTAGGCTACGATTTTGAGGATTTGGCCCATTGCTCCCGGTCCCGAAAGCAGTTGCATATTCAATAGATTAACCGTCTCTGGTGTTATCACTTGTAAATGTTAATAGCCAGTTATATTTTGTGCATATAGGAGTTCATCCAGCATTTTTTTAAACAATCAATTGAACTTGTGAGATTAGTGTCAAAATTTAAATTAGGAACAATATATATTAAAAGGTGGCATTGTAAAAACTTTGTTTGCGTGTACGGTCACAGCATATTGTTTTTACATTGACGCAATGCTTTTATGTTGACACTTTATAAATCGCATACCTCTGTGAACGCCACACTGGCTGGATCCCCAATGACTATCCCATCTGGCATTTCAAACCCTGCATAACGGATTAGCTGGCTGTTCCAGACTCTAAAGTCATGTTTCCCATCAGTCCTCTGAGGAAATATAGTAATTGCTGACCTAAAAAAGGACAACATGAGTTTCTATTGATCAATACAAAGAAAAAATATGTACCCAAATTACAAGAAAAATAGTTTTGAGGTCCTCAGGGCTCAATCAAACCAAAAAAATCTAAAATATTTCTGTAATGAAGAGTTTTGCATGCACATATGGTATGTGTTGAATAGATATCACAAATACAAACAAAGCTTTTCAATCAAGCCTACTAAGATGTTTTTATAACTTAGAACCATACAATAAAAATGAATCATATTATGCCACTAGACATTGGAAATTAGGAGTCCCAAAAGTGATTGTAAAGTTGATTTTTTTTCAATAACAAACATGTCATACTTACCTGTAGGGATGAGCCGAACACCCCCCCGTTCGGTTCGCACCAGAACCATCGATCGGACCGAACGTTCGCGCGAACATTTAGAACCCCATTGACGTCAATGGGACTCGAACGTTCGAATTCAAAAGTGCTCATTTTAAAGCCTATTATGCAAGTTATTGTCGGAAAACGGGTTTGGGGGCCCGGGTCTTGCCCCAGGGAACATGTATCAATGGAAAAAAAAGTTTTAAAAATTGTAATTTTTTCTGGAGCAGCAATTTTAATGATGCTTAAAGTGAAAAAAAAAATTCCTTTAACCACTTCCATACCAGGCACTTATGCACCTTCCCGCCCAAGCAAATTTTCAGCTTTCAGCACTGTCGCATTTTGAATGGCAATTGCGTGGTCATGCTACACTGTACCCAAACAAAATTGGTGTTCTTTTTTCCCCACAAATAGAGCTTTCTTTTGGTGGTATTTGATCACATCTGCGATTTTTTTTTTTGCGCAAAACAACTAAAAAAGACTGAAAATGTTGGAAAAAAAATTACGTTTTTATTTTTTTCTGTTAATTTTTTTGTAAATAAGTAAGTTTTCTCTTTCAATTACGGGCACTGATATGGTGGCACTGATGGGCACAGATGAGATGGCACTGATGGACATCGATGAGGTAGTACTGACGGGCACAGATGAGGTGGCACTGATTGGCGGCGCTGGTATGCGGCACTGATGGGCACTCATAGGCGGCACTGATGGGCACACATAGGCGGCACTGATGGGCACTCATGGGCGGCACTGATGGGCACTCATGGGCGGCACTGGGCACTCATAGGCGGCACAGATGGGTGGCACTGATGGATACTTATGGGTGGCACAGATGGGCACTGATAGGTGGGCACTGGGCATGGATGGGCACTGTGGGGTGGCACTGATGGACACTGTGGGGTGGCACTGATGGACACTGTGGGGTGGCACTGATGGACACTGTGGGGCAGCACTGATTTACCCATTTGTGGGCACTGATTGTCATCTTTTTTATTTTTTTATGCTTTTTTTTCCCCAGACTTTTATTTTTTTCCCCCTTTTTTTTTTGTTTGCCCTTCCCTGGTGGTCCAGGGTGGGCTTCCCTGGTGGTCCAGTGTGGTGATCCGAGGGGGGGCTGCGCTGATAAACAATCAGCGCGAACCCCCCTGTCAGGAGAGCCGCCGATCGGCTCTCCTCTACACGCGTCTGTCAGACGCGAGTGAGGAAGAGCCATCAACGGCTCTTCCTGTTTACATCGTGATCAGCCGTGATTGGACACGGCTGATCACGTGGTAAAGAGCCTCCGCCGGAGGCTCTTTACTGAGATCGGAGATGCAGGGCGCGCGCGGCATGAAATCCTGCAGGACGTCCATGGACGTCCAGTCAGGATTTCAAAACCACTTCCCGGACGTAAATCCCCTATGGACCGGGTGGGAAGTGGTTAAATATCGTACCTGCTGGGTGTCTATAGTAGTGGCACGTGTTTAGAACTGTCCCTGCACAAAATGAGATTACTATAAGAAAAAAGTAATTTAAGACTGCTTGCGGCTTTAATGTAATGTTTGGTCCCTGCAATATGGATGAAAATCACTGAGAAAAATAGCATGGGTTTCCCCGCCCCCCTCCCCCCAGGTCATTACAAGCCCCTTTGGCCCTATATACTTTGAACAGCAGTATAGAGGCGGTGCAAACAAGACAGGGACTGTAGGTTTGTTGTTAAGTAGAATCTGTTTGTAATTTTCAACTGGTACTTCTTTACAGATACTGTAGTTGGAGCGCAGCAATGAGCCCGCTGCAAAGTATTGCATCAAAAATTGTAATTACACGCCCCTGTTAAACAGGGGCAGAACAATTGTGCCTTAGGCACTGGTGCTGGTGCCACAACACTGCAACCCCTCACAGATACTCGAGTTGGAGTGCAGCAATGAGCCCGCTGCAAAGTATTGCATCAAAAATTGTAATTACACGCCCCTGTTAAACAGGGGCAGAAAAATTGTGCCGTAGGCACTGGTGCTGGTGCCACAACACTGCAACCCCTCACAGATACTCTAGTTGGAGCGCAGCAATGAGTCCGCTGCAAAGTATTGCATTAAAAATTGTAATTACACGCCCCTGTTAAACAGGGGCAGAAAAATTGTGCCTTAGGCACTGGTGCTGGTGCCACAACACTGCAACCCCTCACAGATACTCTAGTTGGAGCGCAGCAATGAGCCCGCTGCAAAGTATTGCATCAAAAAAAGTAATTACACGCCCCTGTTAAACAGGGGCAGAAAAATTGGGCCTTAGCCACTGGTGGCGGTGCCCAGAACCAACAATGTTCTTAAAAGCTATCAGCAAGATCATTGGGGAGAAAAAGGATATTCACTTAGCATAACAGGATAGTCACTCAGCATCAGCATAGGCAGTCTTGAAGGGATGTGACATTTCAAAAACAATTACTCAGTTACATCAGCATCAGGTGCTTGGTAGCTGGTGGTGATCCAAGCCTGATTCATTTTTATGAAGGTCAGTCGATCGACTGAGTCGGTGGAGAGGCACACCCTGTGATCGGTTACAAAGCCTCCAGCAGCACTGAATGTGCGTTCTGAAAGAACGCTGGATGCAGGACAAGCCAGTAGCTCAATTGCGTACTGCGCAAGCTCTGGCCAGTGATCCATCCTCAAGACCCAGTAAGCCAGAGGATCTTGAGTCTGAGTCTGATCTTGCCGCTAGGTATTCCCACACCATGTAAAACAGACGCTGGCGATGGTTGCTGGAACCGGTCATACCTTGGGGCTGCGGACTAAAAAATTGTCTGAATGCATCGGTTAGACGGCCACCTTCTCCACCGCTCCTTCTGTGACTGACCGAAGCCTCAGCAACACGTTGTCCAGGACCAGAATTTTATAACCCCCCAGTCTCTTGGAAGGCATTGCACAGACCTTTCTGCAAGGCCTCCCGAAGATGTTTCATCTTCTGCTCCCTCTGCGCCGGCAAGATAAGGTCCGAAACCTTATTCTTGTAACGTGGATCAAGGAGAGTTGCCAGCCATTAATGATCCCTCTCCTTGATAGCACGAATACGAGGATTCTACCGCAGGCTTTGCAGGATCAGAGAGGCCATGCAGCATAGGTTTGATGAGGCATTCTGTGTGGAGTCCTCTGGGTCACTGAGGACGACATGATCCGCAGCCACCTCATCCCAGCCACGTACAAGTCCATGGGTTCCTTGGGACTGTAATTGATCCCTTGAAGACTGATGCTGAGTGCTAGGCTCCACCTCCATGCTGACACAATCCTCCTCCTCCTCGTCCTCTTCCTGTGTAATAGGCGGGCAAGCAGGAACACTGTCTGGATAAAGGGGGCCTTGAGAGGTAAGGAAGTCCTCCTCTTCCTCCCTCTGTTCTGCCTCAAGGGCCCTGTCCATTTATCCAAGCAGCGTGTGCTCCAACATGTGAATAAGAGGGACAGTCTCACTGAGGCATGCACTGTCACTGCTCACCATCCTCGTGGCCTCCTCAAATGGTGACAGGACAGTGCATGCATCCCTGGTCAAGGCCCACTGGCGTGGGGAAAAAAACAAGCTCCCCTGACCCAGTTCTGCTGCCATATTGGCACAGATACTCATTGATGGCCCTCTGCTGCGTGTGCAGCCGCTACAGCATGGCCAACGTAGATTTCCACCTGATTAGACGGTTCAGCACAGGAAGAGGCCAGGAAGAGGCCACAGAGGAAGAAGAAGGGGAGGGGGTGGAGGAGAGAGGTGTGTCACAACCAGTAGTAGCACCTAACACAACTGGGGACGGGAAGTGGCGCACTATCCGCAGGTCCCTGCAGAGTGGACTCCCGGAATTGGGTGCAAATACCTGTCTTAGACAGGTATCTGCACCCCCCTCCCCCCTGAAAGGTGCCAAATGTGACACCAGAGGAGGGGAGGGTTCCAATGAGCAGAAGTTCCACTTTAGGGTAGAGCTCCGCTTTAAGTGCACCAATGTTCCCAAAGGGCCCCAACAATAGCTTGCAGAAGAACTTCTGTTTAGTAGGCTAGTGCTGCCCCTTTTTGCATTAAATTGAATGATTTCTTTCAGGTGCAAACTAGGTATAACAAAGCACAGAGTTATAGTGGACTCCACTCTAAAGATTGGGAGGCCCCAATGCTGGCAGGACTAAGTTTATTGTGACTGGACAGTGTGGTAGCCAGAGACTTTGGTAACCATTAGTTAGGCCTTGCGGTCATTTTTTACTGTCCATATTATAGTTGTGTACATTTGAAGACTCTCTGCATATACCTATTAGTTCTCATATACCGTATTTATTGGCGTATAACACTCACTTTTTTACCCTGAAAATAGAGGGTAAACTGTGCTTGCGTGTTATACGCAGGGGGCTGTTGAAAGCATATGCTGCTTTTGTTTTTACTGTCCCTGTTTGGGGTTGGGTTCCTGCTGTGATTGTTTTAAGCAATTACCTTCCTTTCAGGTCATCGTTCACATTTAATAAAGCTCACCACAAACCCACCAGGCTTGTTGGTGAGTCTTGGGAAGTGCTGAGCAGGTCATTGCAGAAGTAGGACAGCAAAGCATAATGAACGCAGCAGTTCCATAACCTAGCACATTATTTGTTGTCTTATTAAATAGAGACTTGGGTCTGGCCCCTCCAGGAAAGTGAATTTACCTTATATTCCCACCATTGGTGGCATACTTTATGTGATGACAAATGAGTTCAAACATGTCTTTAGCTGTTTTGCAGGTTCGGGCATCAAATACCTTAAAGGGAAAAAAAAATGTATATAGTAATTAAAATAGGAAGGTTGAAAAAAAAGTTGATTAAGACCAACCTATACTGATACTTGCAGTATTTTCACAGTAAAAAGGCTATTAAAAGGTACAATTGTAAGACAGCTGCCAATATATCCAAGTGTGAATGTCATCAGTGGTAGTTGGTTAATTTACTCAATCAACCTCTCTACCTATGAATTAGTTGTAGATGTAAATTGAACAATATTGGTTGTATTAATACAGAGTGATCCTGTGGATTCTTCTAAAATCCTAAGTGCCACGTCCATAGGTGTGCGCAGCCTATTGCATTAGGGTGTGCACCCCAAAGCTCAAACACACACTATGGATCACTCACTATGTTCATTCAGAAAGGGAAGGGGCTGATAAATACATATTTACTGGCCCCTTCCCTCACTCATCCTCAAACATCTCTGTAGCAACATCCGGCAGGAGAGGAGGGAAGCCGGAGGTGCTGCAGAGGGAAGGAGTGGGGAGCCAGGGCAGTAGGGGGAATCTGTGCTGCACAGAATGATTAGGGTGTGCCTGGGCACACCCAGCACACCCTGTGCGCACGCCTATGGCCACGTCCTATGAATTGGAACAAGAAATTAGAAAAAGAAGGCTTGGACTTTTTAGGCACAACCAAGTAGGTAATTAATATATTAAATGTTTATTAAACATATAGAAAATACATAAAAAATATCCACTTTTGAAAAGTCAGTACAAAACAGTTATACAATTCATACTGTACACAGCCACTGGAAAAATGTGTAGATGCTTGGAGATTGAAATCCCTAATTCCATGATCAAAATTAAGTGCAGAGTTGAGGCTGTGTAGCAGATAAAGATGAAACTATTGTCCTAGACTCTACATGTTACGCGCCATGTGCTTCTTCAGGAGCATCAAAAAGACTAATACAAGATTAAGGATAATTCACATACAATTTAAGACCAGAGTAGAATGCTACAGGTTTGGAGTATAGACGGATAAACAGGGGATTGTGGTAATCCTGACAACATTATGTGTCTATGGGATCAATAAGGAGGGTAAAGCATTGAAATCACTGATATAAGCAGAGAGAAAAAGAGACTGCTCCAAATAAACAGGGTCAGTCCCAAAAAGCCAGGCGAACGCTGAGAGAGTTCCTCAGTAAAAGAAAAAATGTACACTCAGTCCTCCAACAGGGGCATATATACCCAATGAGTTCCTAGAGGGTTCGATTTGTGGCTGTAGTACTGATAATCTGAGTATGAGTGACCAATGTGTAAATCTTAGTGTAAAGATAGGAATAGGATCCCCGTTCAGAGCTGCCAGCACTCAAGTAAATACACCTAATGCAAATAACTATAGATGTAATTCTACTAATAGAATGCACTGAGACCAAATTTAGCTCCATTTAAACTGTCACGCTGAGTTTACACTGGCGTAGCATGAAAAATGTGTGTCGCGCTTGAGGTGACATTCATTGTTAATGATACCAAAAAGCAGCAAATACGCTGTGCATTTTTTCAGTTATTCAAGATTGCTGTGCACTGCACCATGTGTATGAATTGTCTCCTGGTGCAATCAAATTATAAAATAAACTATTACATAACAACCAGGGGAGGAGTGAAGGGGAATATATAGAGTGTCACTCTATAGTCTCCTCTGAGTCTCCCGGAGCTACTGATATCACATCCAAGATAGTGGCTCTCAATAGTATCCATGTGGCTTTCGGTTGTCTAAACAATGGAGGCCTTTTACAGGTACAGTAAATAACATGTTTGAAATGCATTAAATGTATATACTGTATATTAGGGCTGTTACTGATTAAAATGTTCGTGTTTGATTAATCGTTTTTTTTTAATCGATTAATCGACTAATTTCGATTAATTATAATGCACATACAGATCCAACTACTTTTAGCTGATCTCCTTGCAGGCTGATTCCCAGTGCAGCTACCAACCAATGGAAAAATGGCAGATAGTAAGGTCCCGCCAGCATGCAGATATGAAGGCACAGCATAGGAGCCCTTCAGATGGACACCGCCGGTGTCCGTGATGTCACCGGATCTCCGACGGAACTCCCTGAAGACCCGGAAGTCGGCAGAGAGGTGAACACCGATCAAAAAAATTTACGATTAATCGAGGAATTAATAGTTAATTTCCAAAGCCCTAATATATAATCTTATAAGAAGATTGTTTTTAAAAAGTATGGTCTGGTGACAGGGTCTCTTTAAAGAGACACAGTCACAGGCATAGGCATAAAGTACAGATTCCATACTGTCATGGGTGAATTCTGGGCCATTTTGAGGGGTAAAGTTCCAACACATCAAGGTAATGTCAGAATTTACTGCTAAGTTCCACCCACCAACTATCCTATTTGCTCAAGACTATGATGGGCAGACTCCTTATCAATTGGAAAGGGCAGGAGATAGAAAGTGGCGAGCAAGCCACCGGAACAGCCTGAGAATCGAGAATAGCAAGAGAGTTTTGGAGGTTGCTTCAGATAACTGCAGGTATTGCATTTCACATTTCTAGTAGTCGTCTATCTCCCAGTGACACTTTAAAATAAAAAATGCAAATAAGCAGATTGTTCAAATACAGCATTGTCATTGTACGCTGTCATTTTAACAGCTTTGGCTGATAAACACTGAATTAATATGAACTCATAAGAATATTAGTTATAAGGTACTGAACATCTTCTACCTGTAAATTGTTCCACTGAATCCGTCCTATGCACCTAGGAGCATTTCTCCATGCCTGTTTAGCAGCAAAGGCCAGCTCATCCATAGTTAATTGGTAAGTTCCAGTTAGTTCAATATCTTTGTTAATGGTTTCTAGCCTGTTCAGGTAATTTTCTATCTGTGGCCTGAAAAAAAAATGCACACATCGGGTTGTTGTATTTTAGCCATTATTTTTTTTAATTGCCCATTAAACTGAAATACGTAACCACTTTTAGAATTTCCTACTGGGCAGTCCACAAATGGTTCTATAGTAAATATTCACTACAGTAGCACAATTCTACCATACTACAGTATAAGCAGGTAATAGCATGTCACTACCTCCCAAAAGTTTTCCGTTCATGAGTGTAAAATGTTGCCCTAAACTAGTGTCCTCTGGAACATCTGGGTAAGGAGCATCATTACTTTAGACTGGTGTCTGCTCTATTTTCCAGGATATATCCCCCCCACTGTAGATGTATGGGGTTGTAAGCAGTATACAGTATAAACCTCAACACTGTCCTTCAATGGAAAAGAACAGCCAATCAATGCAATCAATACTAATTCTAAAGCAATTACACTGCTATACACACTTAAGAGTAAGGAAGAATTAAAACCATTCACAGTTTACAATTTGACGTTGGAGGTTTTTCTAACTTCCTCTCCTGTAGCTGCGACGGGAATTAAGAAAAAAGTGAGAAATCCCCTCCTAGCTAGTTGTCACCAGAACAGGTGTCCCCATCAGAAGATTTCCCCTCACTTCTTGTGTTGATGACAGCTTCAAAATGTTCACTTTTTAATTACTTTCTATCTCAGTCACAAGGGTCATCAGGACAAATACAGCAGACCGCAATAAAAAAATGACAGGCGTTTTTATCCTTTATACTGTGTCCTAATGAAAAAAATGTGGCTATACATATAACTGATTACTAGCATTTAAAGGGTCACTAAAGGAAAAAAAATGTTTCTTTAAAATAACAAACATGTTATACTTACCTCCACTGTGCAGTTCGTTTTGCACAGAGTGGCCCCGATCCACGTCTTCTGGGGTCCCTCGGCGTCTGTCTCTGGTCCTCCCCGCAAGAACTCATCACAGTCATGCAAGAGAGCTTGCATGGTGATGAGTCCTTGCGGGCGCGCTCCTGTGATACAGCGAGCGGCCATAGCCGATCACTGTATCACTCGACCCCGCCCCTCGGCGCGCCGCATCACTGGATGTGATTGACAGCAGCGCCAGCCAATGACTGCGCTGTTCTCAATCCATCCTCTGTAGCCAATCAGTGGCCAGGCTGAGCGGCGAAGAGGATCTCGGGACCGCGTGCGGGACTTTCGAGGGGTCAGGTAAGTAAAACGAGGGGCGAGGGGGGGGGGGGGCGCATCATCAGATGTTTTTTCACCTTAATGCATAGATTGCATTAAGGTAAACAAAAAAAAAAATCCTTTACAACTCCTTTAAGTTGGTGATAGGTAAATGAAAAATGTATTCAGTTACATAAAAATGTTTGGCCTCTGCAGTAAGTCTGTTGGTCCAGTGCTTATTTCTGTAAAAAGTGTTTGTGTCAATTTACAATATTAGGCTGGCTCTCAGAAATTAGACTGGATATAATACGCATCTACTTCATTTATGTAATCCTTATGAAGGGTACACTGTTTTGTATTTTCCACTAGAAATGCTTTTATGCTGGAAATTAAATATATTTTTTGATGATAAATTGACTTACTCTTTGAAGGAATTGTAATATAGGTTTATAAATTCTATTGCTTGAGGTAGGATTACATCCTGTGACATTGGTTTGTCTCTTGGACCTCTTATATAGCACTGAGGGTTCATTATTGATCCATGACAAACTGATGATTGGCAGCCAAGTTTCTGTAAAGTAAATGAAAGAATAGTGTAAGTATACAAGTTTAAAGAACTCTGACCTTGTTAAAACAATGGAATGCAAACAAGTTTCCCATAAAGAAGGAAGGACTTGCTGTAAAGCTATTCTCACATTTACGCAACAAAGGATAAACCAACAATAGCGCGATATGCTGATTGATAATGTGGTAAGAAAACGTGTTTATTTTTATTTTATTTAAATAGGAGTCTCGCAAACCCCCGCCCCACAAGAAAAAATCTGTAGCTGCTGACTTTTACTATTAGGGCACTTAGCTGTCCAGGCATCCAACGGTGTCCTCACCTGAGCCAATTTTTGAATCGGCTCTCAGGTGCTGGCACCTCCATCTTGGCTAAACTTCCGACACACTCCACCACGGCGAAGTGAGTCTGAAGTGGGAGCGGGTACCTGTCAAAACCAGGTACCCACTCCCCCCAAAAGGTGCCAAGTGGGGAAGCAGAGGGGGGGGAAGTAAAGTGAAGTGAGCCTGAAGTTAGAGTGAGTACCTGTCAAAACCAGGTACCCGCTCCCCCCAAAAGGTGCTAAATGGGGCAGCAGAGGGGGGGGTGGGGGAGTAAAGTGAAGTGAGCCTGAAGTTAGAGTGGGTACTGGTCAAAACCAGGTACCCGCTCCCCCCAAAAGTGCCAAATGTGGCAGAGTAGGCAGGGAGGAGGCAGAAAAGCTTACCCTTTTGGGTGGAGCTCTGCTTTAAACTTAAAGTCAATGTAAAACCATAACTTTTTTTGTTTTAGATGGAGTATGTAAGGGTCAGAACCCCTATCAGGTTATGGGGTTTATTTACTAAAGCTAGAGAGGGCATTATTATTCACAATTCTGCATAGAAACCAATCAGCGTAATTAAACAAGCTGAGGTTAGAAGCTGTTTGTTTTCTCTGCAGAATTGTGACTAATTTTGCCCTCTCTTGCTTTAGTAAAAAAAAAAATTTTTTTGCTGTCTGTGACTCACTAGGGAGAGTTAGCGTCACCTCCTGACCTGGAGATGCAACAGGAAATGAGAGGTAATCAGGAATCCCATGTTAGTGAGTTGTTACAGATACTGAAGATACAGGTGAGATTCCCCCCCCCCCACCCCTTGCTTTGGTGGAAACTCAAAATGTTTGGCTTTCTCCTTGCTTTCTGTCTTGGTTGGAATGGTCACCAGGACAAATAGAGAGGGTGAATCTACTCAGTGGGAACACAGACAGCAGTAAAAACTTGACAGAGGGTCTAACCCTTCCACGCTCAATCATACACGGACAAAAAACTTAACAGGGGGTCTAACCCTTCTACACTCTTTTGAAAATGTACCTTAACCGCTTGCGGACCGCCCCACCTATATTAAGTGTGGCAGGGCGGCCGCTCTGTGACAGAACATTTACCTAATACGTGATCTGACAGTTCCGGGGTGCACGCGCTCGCCGCCAGTGACTCGCTTCTCACTGTAATTGGACACAGTGGGAGCCAATCAGTGGGTCCGGCAGACTCCATGTCCACTGGAACCCGCCGATCCGTTCTGGACAAAAACAAAATGGAAGTCTGCCTATGTAACAAGGCAGACCAGTGTTCAGAGGGGAAGGTATTGATCCTAGTCAAAGCCCCTCTCCTATAGTTAGTAAGCACAATTTAGGCATACATTTAACACTTTGATGTTAACTCCTTCTTTGCCAGTGGCATTAGTGACAGTGCATATTTATTTAGCACCGATCACTGTATTAGGGTCACTGGTCCCCAAAAGTGTCAAAAATGTCAGTTAGTGTTTGACTTCATCGCGACAACATTGTAGTCCCGCTATAAGTCGCTGATCGCCACCATTAATAGTTAAAAATAAAAAAGTATAATACCTAGATTCAGGTACGGCGGCGCATCTTTCCGGCGGCGTAGCGTATCGTATTTACGATACGCCGCCGTAAGTCAGAGAGGCAAGTGCTGTATTCACAAAGCACTTGCCTCCTAACTTACGGCGGCGTAGCGTAAATGGGGCCGGCGTAAGCGCGCCTAATTCAAATGAGGATGAGGGGGCGTGTTTTATGTAAATTATTGGTGACCCGACGTGATTGACGTTTTTAAGAACGGCGCATGCGCCGTCCGTGTACATATCCCAGTGTGCATTGCTCCAAAGTACGCCGCAAGGACGTATTGGTTTCGACGTGAACGTAAATTACGTCCAGCCCTATTCACGGACGACTTACGCAAACAACGTAAAATTTTCAAATTTCGACGCGGGAACGACGGCCATACTTAACATTGACTAGGCCAACTAGGGGCAGCTTTATCTTTAGGCCGGCGTACCTCTTACGCTTTATCTTTACTGCGACGAGCGCACGTACGTTCGTGAATCAGCGTATCTAGTCATTTACATATTCTACGCCGAACTCAACGGAAGTGCCACCTAGCGGCCAGCGGAAAAATTGCACCCTAAGATACGACGGTGTAGGAGACTTACGCCGCTCGTATCTTAGCCTAATTTAAGCGTATCTGGTTTCCAGAATACGCTTAAATTTACGACGGCGCAGATTCAGAGTTACGACGGCGTATCTACTGATACGCCGGCGTAACTCGCTCTGAATCTGCCTATATATTTGTAGATGCTATAACTTTTGCGCAAACCAATCAATATACGCTTATTAGGACTTGCTTTAACCAAAAATAAGTAGCAGAATTCATATTGACTTAAATTTATGAAGAAATATGAATTTTTTTCTTTTTTTTTTTATCGGATACGTTTTATAGCATAAAGTAAAAAATATATATATTTTTTTCAAAATTGTAGGTCTTTTTTTGTTTATAATGGAAAAAAATTAAAACCGCATGGGTGATTAAATACCACCAAAATAAATCTTTATTTGTGGGCGAAAAAAAGGACAAAAATTGTAATTGGGTACAGCTTTGCACGACCGCGCAATTGTCAATTAAAGTAACGCAGTGCCGTATTGCAAAAAATGGTCTGGTCAGGAAGTTGTTAAAAAATTTTTAAGGAACTTCAAAATACCAAAAAAAATGAATAGCTGTATTTAAAAGGAAGCCACTGAAATCCTTAAATTTAAGCAGTTAACACTTGAACTTACATTATTTGAGTATGTAAAGCAGCTAATACAAAACACAGTATCCAGAATACTCATAAACTCTGGAGTTAAGTTACTAAAACAATAGAGCATGTTTAGTTAGCAAAGTGAATTCTTACTTAGTTTAGTAAATAATGTGAAGCTGTGTTCACCTTAAATACCCACTTATTTCCGATGTTCTGACGATATGGGACACTTTGTCGGTATGGGACCCTCGTAAACCGTGCATGTGCGCAAGACATAAAATCTTCCTGTATGTGTGCCATACCTTGCGATATGAAACGCTCTCCAATAGCGCATGCACAGCTGCGAGTGGCATTTAAAGAATGCGCTATTAGACAGCGTTCCATATCGACAGAACACCTGTCGCAAAGTGAGTGGAATGCAAGGGTATGGGACACATACAGGAATATTCTATGTCTCATGTGCATGCGCAGTTTGCGAGTGTTCCAATATCGACAGAACACTGGCAGGGGCTCTGAAGGTCCGGCACTGTAAGATGTCATCGGCTGCATGCACTCTGAATATCTCCTAAACTGTGCAGGTTTAGGAGATATGCATAGTACCTACAGGTAAGCTTTATTATAGGCTTGCCTGTAGGTACAAGTGGTAGTACAGTGTTTACTACTACTTTAAATGGATGTCTTACTAAATCACAGCTTGTCATTGATGAACTGATGTAAACTCCTCTCCTCCGCTTTCTCTTTACTCAAGTACCAAACTGCTGAAACATCATTACCAGGAATACCGAACATTAGATGTATTTTGATAAGGAGCTTGATGATTTAGCGATAACAACACCATCTTTTTACACATTTCTTTTCATAATAATCCCACAAACCTGTTTTGCTTTGAGGTGTAAAGTATCTTGCAGAATGTTTCCATTTTCATAGTTTTTAAGCTTCATGTACCTTGGATTGCTTTCTTTTAGACAAGAATGCCTATGATTTTCTGGAACTTTTTTCTGAAAGAGATTAGTAGAAAAGAGGGACATTTTCTTAAACTTAACAGAAACACATGCAGACTTATTCTGTAAAATATTTTTTGCCACCGCAACCTGCAGATTTTACAATGCAGGAGCAATAAGGCCCCTTTCACACAGGGCCAACTTTGTAATCTGCATCCACCTATTTAGCAGGGGAACTCTACGCTGATCCCTGCTGAGCAGGCAGATGACAAGTTTATGTTCGCTCTGCCAAGCAATCCCGCCGCGCTGTTCTCTATGAAACAATTGGAGGGAAACGGACCGCCTGTACGTTTCCATCGACTGTCATCTGATCTAATTCGCCAGATGGATGGAGAATGGATCCCTCATCTGTCTGTTTTTGTCAGCGAGTGCCAGTAGACACATGTCCGCTGGCATCTGCCGCTCTATAGAGAACAATGGCTGGTTCAAATATTACAGGGTGCCTTGGCGTGGCTCTGTGGCTCACGCATGCGTTTGCAAATGCGTGCGGACTGAACCCCTGTTTTTAACACATACTGTAGACAGGTTAATTGGTTTTCTGCAAGCTGGTCGGTAAGTAGGCTTGGTTTTTCCCTGGGCATTCCCCAGGTTTTTGTTGTTATCTGCTTTAGCCTTCCAATGCTACTTACTGTTATGGCCAGCTATAGACGGGGGCAGTGGACATGTTTATGCTTCACCTGTGGTGTTTATATTGGTCCATCAGTGCACCAACACCTTTGCAGCCATTGTGCTATATGCTGGGTGCTTGGTGTGCTCTTGTACCTTTAAAGGAGGGGTGGCTTCCCTTCAGTTCATCTGCCCCTATCTATCCATTAAAATGCATGTGCCTCCACTGTGGGGACGCTCATTGTTTAGTGTTAGGACCACAGATATTACAGGGTGCCTTGGCGCGGCTCTGTGGCTCACGCATGCGTTTGCAAATGCGTGCGGACTGAACCCCTGTTTTTAACACATACTGTAGACAGGTTAATTGGTTTTCTGCAAGCTGGTCGGTAAGTAGGCTTGGTTTTTCCCTGGGCATTCCCCAGGTTTTTGTTGTTATCTGCTTTAGCCTTCCAATGCTACTTACTGTTATGGCCAGCTATAGACGGGGGCAGTGGACATGTTTATGCTTCACCTGTGGTGTTTATATTGGTCCATCAGTGCACCAACACCTTTGCAGCCATTGTGCTATATGCTGGGTGCTTGGTGTGCTCTTGTACCTTTAAAGGAGGGGTGGCTTCCCTTCAGTTCACCTGCCCCTATCTATCCATTAAAATGCATGTGCCTCCACTGTGGGGACGCTCATTGTTTAGTGTTAGGACCACAGATATTACAGGGTGCCTTGGCGCGGCTCTGTGGCTCACGCATGCGTTTGCAAATGCGTGCGGACTGAACCCCTGTTTTTAACACATACTGTAGACAGGTTAATTGGTTTTCTGCAAGCTGGTCGGTAAGTAGGCTTGGTTTTTCCCTGGGCATTCCCCAGGTTTTTGTTGTTTTCAAATAAGGTCCACCTGAAAAGCTGACAGGTGGACCTGATTGGACCGCTCGTGTGAAACCAGACTAAAGCAGGCCATACACGGTCGAATTTCGAACAAATTTTCTTTTCAAAATCAGAAAGTTTGTTTTTTTGTGATCCGATGATGCCACCATTGATTTTCGAAATTCGGCCGACCAAACCTTCATGTTGCTGGGAATATTCGTTTCTCTCCGTGAATATGCTTTACTCTCCGGGAATATTCTTTTCTTGCACATGCGCATTTTTTTTTATATTTCATTTCCCGCGCGATTCTCCCATCATTGATCAGAAAATCTTTTGTTTTTCAAAAAATTTTCAACATGTCGGATTCCTCAAATTTGTTTGCTGCACAAAAATCGGCTGTTGCTGCAGCACACTAATGGTGCGAAATTCGTACGAAAATTCTTTGATACGATTTTCGAAAGAAAATTCTTTCGAAATTTGAACCGTTTAACCGCTTTTACACATTGATAAATCATTAGGTTTGCATGAAGCAGAGCCTGATTAGCATCTAATACAGATCCAGCCTATCTCAATCTAAAGGCTGCTACGGTATGAAAGGGATGGTAGTTCCATGTAAAATTTAATTTATTTTATGTAAAGAAATGCACAACTTTATTAATTGGTGCTGAGATATTTACAACACAAGTTGTTGAAAATATATAATATGATTTTATTATGACCAAATGGAAAACAGATAAAACATTTGTTCTTAATTAAAAACAATACAGCCTGAATAGAAAATTAAGCACAGTATTGGGAGTATCTTATCATAATAATGGTGACAACAGTGTAATTATCGCAATTTTTTTTGCCACCTTGGGCTTCCTCAGGGGATATAAATTGTAATATGATATGCGTCACTGAATATGAAGCAAAAAACAAAATACATCATTATATTAACAAATTGAAATTAATGATTCAAAATTTAAACAAATAAAACTTTGCCCACAAATACTAGACAGATCACCACTGACCCAGCTCTAGCTCCCAGAGGCTCCAGACACAAGCCAACGCCAATGAGGCAAGCCCCTAATAGGGCACACACAGGATGGTCAAGGAAGGTCCAAATGGACCATGCAACAATAATTAATAAAGCTACAATTATTTGGAGTCTCACCTAGCCATAAAGGTAGTGAATAACCAACATTGACAATCCAACTGAATAGCAGCGGATTCAATGGGAGAACATGGAGAAAACCAATAATATACTTACTACACATGCTGTTGATATTGAGTAGTAATAGTTTACAAAAAAAAAAATTCAAGCTAAAAATTATTTAAGCCTCATCTTAGCATATCCCTTGTTTATTTTATCATTAAAAAATATATATATATTATTTTCAGCCTCTGCTTCTTGCTATGTTTTCTCAATTGCTCCATATCTTTTAAACCATTCAGCACCCTTGATCTATCTCAATATCAACAGCCTGTGTAATAAGTATATTATTGGTTCTCTCCATGTTAATTTTTGTAGCATGGTCCACTTGTACCTTCCCTAACCATCCGGTGTGTGTCCATTTGGAGCTTGCTGCATCAGCGTCGGCTTGTGCCTGGAGCCTCTCGGAGCTAAAACTGGGTCAGTGGTGATCTGTCGGGTATTTGTGGGCAAAGCTTTATTTGTATACATTTTCAATCATTCGATTCCATTTGTTAATATCATGATGTGTTTTTGTTTTTTTGCTTCATATTCAGTGACACATATTGTATTACAATTTATATCCCCTGAGGAAGCCCAAGGTGGCGAAACATGTTGGGATAATTACACTGCTGTCACCATAATTACGATAAGATACTCCCAATACTGTACTGAATTTTCTATACAGGCTGCATTGTTTTTAATGTTTGTTCATTAAGAACAAACTTTATATCTGTTTTCCATTTTGTCAAAATAAAATTATATTATTTTTTAACAACTTGTGTTCTAAATATCTCAGCACCTAAAAAATCCCATAAAATATCCTTGTATGTATATTGTATATTCGGGGATGTTGATTTTTGTCTTGATTTTGTCACAAATCCACATTACAACCATTTCTTTAATAATTTATGTTTTTTATATCTGCCTAGAATTTAGTTTTAATTTATCAGCAGGTTTTCTCAGATTTTCATTGTTAGTATTTAGCCATAAAGGTAGTGTGTTGTTTGTTTCCATGAGGTAGGAGCTGCACTTATGTTGCAGTGCAGCCCACTTAGTTTGTCTAGGCAACAGCCCTAGAAAAGCTATATGCCTGAGTTTGGTTGGTCATTAACCACTTGCCGACTTCCTAACGTAGATATACGTCAGCAGAATGGCATAGGCAGGCAAAGCAATGTACCTGTACATTGCTTTGAATCTGCCGCCTAGCGGGTGCGCACACCCAGCACAAGGTCCATGACCGTGCCCGCGGGACCTGCGAACTCGATGTCCACCGGTGTCCCGCGATTGTGTCACAGAGTTGCAGAACGGGGAGATGCCTATGTAAACAAGGCATTTTCCTGTTCTGCCTAGTGACAGGACAGTGATCTACTGCTCCCTGTCATTGGGAGCAGTGATCACTGTCGTGTCACTTGTAGCTCAGCCCCCTCACAGTTAGAATCACTCCCTAGGACACACTTAACCCCTTCCTCACCCCCTAGTGGTTAACCCCTTCCCTGCCATTGTCATTTACCCAGTAATCAGTGCATTTTTATAGCACTGATCGCTGTATATATGACAATGGTCCCAAAATAGTGTCAAAAGTGTCTGATGTATTACGATAAAAATCGTAGATCACCGCCATTACTAGTAAAAAAAAAAAAAAAATGCCATAAAACTATCCCCTATATTGTATATGCTATATATTTTGCGCAAACCAATCAATATACGCTTATTGCGATTTTTTTTACCAAAAATATGTGGAAGAATACATATCGGCCTAAACTGAGGAAACAATTATTTTTTTATATATTTTTGGGGGATATTTATTGTAGCAAAAGGTAAAAAATATTGCTTTTTTTTCAAAATGTTTGCTTTTTTTTGTTTATAGCGCAAAAAATAAAAACCACAGAGGTGATTAAATATCACCAAAATAAATCTCTACTTGGGGAAAAAAAAGGACGTCAATTTTGTTTGGGTGCAACATCGCACAACCGCGCAATTGTCAGTTAAAGTGACGCATTGCCGAATCACAAAAAATGGCCCGGTCATTGGGCAGCCAATTCTTCTGGGGCTGAAGTGGTTAAAGCATCGGTCTGGAAGAAAAAAAAAAATCTCTACAAAGTTTTGGTGCTTTATCAAGACATGAAGCTTAACTGCTTCTCCGTGTAGTGGTCAACAGCCAGTCTGCACTATGACATTTCATACAACAGTGGTTACAACTGCAATCTATACTGGGACTCTTTTCACCTCCCGGGAAGTTGCCTTTATCCAGGACATAACAGGTAAGAGTCGGTTCACACTAGGGCGACGCGACTTCCAGCGCGACTTTCAGAGGCGACTCCGACACGACTTGAGCATGAACCACAGGGTGATCTGGGGCGATTTACAACACGACTTGAAGTCGTCTCCAGGACAGGAGACTTTCCAGTGGCCAATCAAACAACAATCAGCTCTAGGGGAGGGAGGGGTTTGCCTGAGAAATGTATGTTATCTTCCTGGAAAGTCGCTTCAGTTAAGACAGTGATCAGACTTGGATCAGACTTGGATCAGACTTCCATTGAAATCAATGGGTACAAATCGCCTACAAGTCGGATTGAAGTAGTACAGGAACTTCTTTTGAAGTCGGAGCGACTCAAGTCGTGTGTGTTAAAACCGCTCCCATTCACTTGCATTGTTTTTCTCGACAGCGCGACTTGGGACGACTTGAGGCGACTTCAAGTCGGATCCCAAGTCGCCCCAGTGTGAACCGGCTCTTAAGCCACCGTTTACAATTTAAACCAAAAAAATTTAAAAATGAATTTCACCAGATAAATATTTACAATATATTTGCTACCACATGGAATTATGAACATGGACAATGGAAAGTTTTTAGTGGAGACCAGAAGTTCATATCACAATCAGTTACAACTTTCTCAAAAACGATTCTCAAATAAGGATTGTTTAGTGTTTAAGTGGTACTAACCTCTAAAGTAATTTTAATTTCAGCCATGTCTTTAGTCGGGCCATTGACGCTAGCATACTCCTGTTTCAAAGAACTTCAGAAATAAAACAAGATAAATTTCAAAGCATGGAACATAGTTCTGCTTACTTATTCAAATGCATTATTATAAATAGCCAGGTTTGCTAGTGGATACAAATGTTATCTTCCTGTTTGGAAGCTTTGTTCGTTACCTGTGACGCAAGGAGGGTTAAATTAATTGCCTGCAATGCTAAGCTGCAATGACAATTTTACGAAAAACCTTGAATAATGTTCAGCTCTAAAGTGTTTTTAACCCTGGGGGCATACATTTTGGGCTAACCTATATGTATGCTGGAAAGTTTGTGATTGGTCAAAGGAGAGCAAAGAGGAAGGAAAATATCGACTGCTGCGTATTCTGGGACAACAATATCCTGCTGGGAGATGTAGTCCACAGACAGTTAGCTTGAGGAAGAGGCTTGGGCAGCCTTGAAATGCAAAGCTCCACCCCCAACATCCAGATGACATCACTTCCGGTCCGCTTTGCATCCCACAAGAAGCTTTCTGCCATCTTAATGTTTTCCACTTCCTCATCTAAGCTGTCATCCAGCTTGACGTCTGGACTTTCCAGACTGTAAGTTGTAGGAAAAGGCTCCCTATCAAAGATGCATGAGCCAACCACTCATAGGTTACATACAAAAAGTGGCGGTTAGTTACTATACAACTTTTCATCATACAGCCTTTCCCAATAAACCCAAGGGTTAGTTCCTTTACTCATCCTGAAATGACTAATGACTGATAATAATAAACAGTATTATCAGTTACCTTGTTGTTTTTACAGAATTTTGCATTTACGTTACAATGAAGCGATCCTCATAAAGATATTGTAATCCGATCACATAAATGTTTTATAAACAAAACCTGCATAACTAGATTATAATACTACCTATGAAGATTGGTAAATTGGATAACATTCATTTATAAGCACAGTAAATGTGCAATAAAAAATACAATGGGCTGTATTTATTCACATAGTGGAAATTATATGCCTTAACCCGTAGTATTTAGTTACATTTTGTCTTAGTAGTTTAGAACAGGCAGACTTCTGCTTGGTTACTATGGTAAGTGCACAGAGGGGATGATTTACTAAAGAAATAAAGGCTGTTCAATGCTTCATATGCTTGGCCAGCACTATTGGGTATTCAAAATTAAACTAGCATGAACAAGTGGAAAACCTGGGAAGTGAACAGCCTCTACGCATTTAGGGCCAGATTCACAAAAGAGATACGACGGCATATCTCCTGATACGCCGTCGTATCTCTGAGATACGCCATCGTATCTCTGAGATACGCCGTCGTATCTCTGAGATACGCCGTCGTATCTCTGAGATACGATTGTCGTATCTATGCGCCTGATTCATAGAATCAGGTTACGCATACATAGCCCTAAGATCCGACAGGTGTAATTGACTTACACCGTCGGATCTTAGGCTGCAATTCTAGGCCGGCCGCTAGGTGGCGATTCCATTGCGGTCGGCGTAGAATATGCAAATGACTAGTTACGCTGATTCACGAACGTCCGCTTTGCCCGTCGCTCTAAATTTACGTTGTTTCCGTAGAGATCCGCGGCGTAAAACTAAGGGTGCCCTCTAGGTGGCCTAGCCAATGTTAAGTATGGCCGTCGTTCCCACGTCAAAATTTTAAATTTCACGTCGTTTGCGTAAGTCATCCGTGAATGGCGCTGGACGCCATTTACATTAACGTCTAAACCAATGACGTCCTTGCGACGTCATTTAGCGCAATGCACGTCGGGTAATTTTACGGACTGAGCATGCGCAGTACGTTCGGCGCGGGAACGCGCCTAATTTAAATGGTGCCCGCCCCATTTGAATTAGGCAGGCTTGCGCCGAGCATATTTACGTTATACCGCCGCAAGATTACAGGTAAGTGCTTTGTGAAATGGGATACGTTACGCCACCGCAGCGTAACGTATTTCTATGTGAATCTGGCCCTTAGTAACCCCAATTAATACGCATTGAAACAGTCATTAAAATTATTATTTTTTTAAACAGGCGTCACTGGTTGTCGGTTCATGCTGTGGCTTGAGGTGTGGTGCCAGCTCATCCTGGCAGTGCCTAAACCAGCAATACATGCAGTATACAAATACCAACTTCCCTGTCAAAGCTGAGAAACACCCCACTGCATCATTCAGAAGGTTGCTGGGGTGCCTTCAATTGCGGGATACCAAAGATGTGCTTACTATAAACAGAACAGTACTTACTATAAGTTAAATAGTATAACTTACTATGAACAGAACATTAACAGTGTAGGACTTTAACAGAAGCTATACTCAAAGACAACTTCATGAAGACTTCTAAAATATCTGAAGCCTTTAATTCTTGTTCACATTTTTTAAATCTTAATCAGCAAGGTAATGTGCCCATGCAAGGATTCTCTTATTATTTATCTAAACACACTATGGGGGTCATTTACTAAGGGCAAACAAGCTGTGCACTTTGCAAAGAGCAGTTGCACTCTGAAAATGCAGTTACTCCAGAGCTTAGTAAATGAGGTAAAGCTTACCCAACTTGCAAAGAATACCCAATCACGTGGAAGGAAAAAAAATGCATTTTTGCTTGCACATGATTGGATGATGGAAGTCAGCAGAGCTTTTGTTTATTTACTAAGCTCTGGAGTAACTGCTCTTGCAGAGTGCAACTGCACTTTTCAAAGTGAAAAGTCTATTTTCTTTTAGTAAATCAACCCCAATGTCCTCTTTACATCTCAAAACCTAATTTCAAACCGAGTGTCGGGAATATTATAAACATTGTCATGAAGCCAGCTCTGAATATGCAATTTTGTAGTCATCGGTTAGATGGGCCAAGATGTTTTGTCATATTTGGCATTTTCTTTTTTTTTAAGTATAATTTACTTTGAGCTACGTATGCTTTAAAACTCTAGGGGCTGGTGTTCACCTTCCTCTGCTCACTCCTCGGCACAAGAATTCATGTATACATGGATACTCTGTAGCTCCTGCTGGTTTTTGCTTCTAATCCCCTTGTTCCATTTTATGGATGGACATTTTATGGTTACACAACCTATCATATTGCTAGAATCTTTTTATATGGACTATAAACTGAAAGACCTATGAAGAAATGGTTGTGGAACAAATCATTTGAGTTTCCATTATTTCTTATGGGGAAATTTGCTTTGATATACAAGTGCTTTGGATTACAAGCATGCTTGGATATACTCGCAATCCAAGGTTTTACTGTATAATTCCTTATGCTTATTTCCCCATTGAATAAGCCATGTAATAAAAAAAACTCTCTGTTCTATATTTAATACAGAATTATAAAAATAAAACAAAACTGAGTTTAGAACAGGGTTTAAAGTAAAGCAACTAAAGAATCAATAAATCAATTTAGGAAATGAATGCATTGTGCATAATATGTATAATGAACTTTAACATTTATACAATTAATATGAAGACAACTAGTCAAGTTCACAGTTTCACATGTGCTGCAAGTTATCCAGGACACTTCAATCTCAAACTGTTCATTATCAGTCATTTATAAGACATACAAAGTTCTCAGAAAACTAACATTTTCTAACTAACATAGTTTCAAGTGTAATAACAAGTTTCAAGCTAAGCTACATATTGCTCAAATTCATCAGAGAAGTAAATGTATTACTAAAAGCACTACCAATTACACAATTACTAAATGCAACCATCATAACAAATAAATATTACCTGCAATGTTTTTCTCTCTCCTTTGACAGATTGTTGTTTAGGTCTGTTGAATCTTGTGTGAATCTATCCTTATTGTTCCCAGATTTCATGAACTGCTTCCATGGGCACATCATTGTTCAGATATTAGGACCTTGACAGCCTTTACACTAAGTGCAACAAAAAAAAAAAATGTTCTCACGGGGGCTGGACTTCTGGATGACAAAAAAAGAT